>NC_063334.1:101256266-101272150 GCF_021869965.1 Rhincodon typus
CAATGGTATCAATGTGGATTTCACAAGTTTCAAAATCTCCCCTCCCCGCACCGCATCCCAAAACCAGTCCAGCTCGTCCCTGCCTCCCTAACCTGTTCTTCCTCCCACCTATCCCCTCCTCCCACCTCAAGCCGCACCTCCATCTCCTACCGACCAACCTCATCCCGCCCCCTTGACCTGTCCGTCCTCCCTGGACTGACCTATCCCCTTCCTAACTCCCTACCTACACTCACCTTTCCTGGCTCCATCCCCGCCTCTTCGACCTGTTTGTTTCCTCTCCACCCATCCTCTCCTCTATCCCTCTTCTATCCGCCTCCCACTCTCTCCCTATTTATTTCAAAACCCTCTTCCCCTCCCCCTTTTCTGATGAAGGGTCTAGGCCCGAAACGTCAGCCTCTCTGCTCCTATGATGCTGCTTGGCCTGCTGTGTTCATCCAGCCCTGCACCTTGTTGTCTCGGATTCTCCAGCATCTGCAGTTCCTACTATCTCTAACTTAGGTGGATTGGCCATTGTAAATTGCCCTGTAGGTGGGTCAGCCATGGGAAATGCAGGTTCACAGGATGGGTCTGGGTGGGATGCTCTTCAGAGGGTTGCTGTGGACGAATGGGTTGAATGGCCTGTTTCCACACTGTAGGGATTCTATGAATTCTATTTTATGAATCCAGGCAATTGTAAAAGCAAATTTCTGAAGAAGGGTCCCGACCCGAAATGTCAACTTTCTTGCCCCTCTGATGCTGCCTGGCCCGCTGTGTTCCTCCAGCTCCACACTGTGTTATCTATAATTGTAAAAGCAATGCATATTTGCCAACACACCAAGGGCAAGCTCACAGATGTCTCCTTCTGCAGAGGGTTTAGATCAAGATCTGGACAGGATAGCATACAGGAAGATATTAATGGGGATGTACACTGAGATGCTGTGTGTATTGACTAGACTGCCAGACAGCTTCCTGGCACAGACAAGGAGCATGAGTAGTCAGGCTCCAAGTTAGTGCAGGCCATTGTGCAGAAATTTCCCTCTTTATATCTCTGCTCCTTTGTTCTGCCATTAAGGTCCCCCTGCCTATTGCAGCCTTTCTGTGCATAGAACATGTATTCATTTTTTCTCCCTATGATAATGTTGTAGCATTCATGGGCAAATCCAACAATCCTTCCAAATATACTCCAATTTACATTCAGAGGCTTTTACAATGTTCAAAATAATTTTATCTACGATTGGGGTATCTGGCCCTTTAAGGAGCATCTGTGCAAGGTCCAGTTTGCAGCTCAGCAATTGTTGTTTGCTGAGTATTGTGAAAATTTGTTATCAGGACCTACCTGGTCCATATAAGATATCCTGCTCTATATCAACCAGCTAGGGTGTGCACTCACTCAGTCTCTGTTACCCTGAAGAAGATGTGCCATGCATGTCGTATTGGAAGCAGCTGATGGCACAACGTATTTCAGCAAAACAATGTTAGATCTATATAGACTCTACGGAGATGAAATTTACACCCAACATCGTTACGTATTTCACAAATGTAAAACCATTAAGGCACAAGTTCACAGTTGTGTAGGGCAAATTTAGAATGGACATTAGAATGTGTTTTATGATACATATATTGATCAAAATTGGAATGGATTACGATTCCAATGTTATCTCAGCTGAAAAGTCGAATAGCACAAAAATATATAAATGTATTTAAAGATTGTTTCAAAGTGGGAACCTAGAAATGCCATTTAATCCATCCAGCTTTTTTGTTTAACTATGCATTCAATGTATATGTGTTAGTTGTAAGGTCAGTATTTATTATTTACTCCATCCCGAATATTGTGATTTCTTCTTTCTCACTGTTCCTCCTCCTCTTATCTACCTTCATGTTAGATCCTCCACATCCAGGAACTTGAAATTGCTTTCTGTAATTTCTCTAAAACAATAGAAAATGATGTTAAATCCCTCGAAACTTCGATTCACCCTTCTCAACAGATAGATCCAAATCCATTGAAATAGTGATTTAATTCAAATCAACCCATATTCACAAATTACCTTCTCCGGAACTATGTGCATATGTCCACCATCTGCAAGGTTTTTTTTAATATTCGTTCATCGCAGGTGGGTGTCACTGGCCAGGACAAATTAATTGCCCGTCATTAGTTGCCCTTGAGAAGGTGGTGATGATCTGCCTTCTTGGACCATTACAGTCCATTTGGTGAGGCTACTCCCACAACGCTGTTGGGGAAGGAGTTCCAAGATTCTGCTCCAGTGACACTGGAGGAACATTGTTATATTTCCAAACCAGGTGAGTGGGTTGGAGAGGAACTTGCCGGTAGTGATCCCATGTATCTGCTGCTTTGTCCGTTTGGATACTTGTGGGTTTAGAAGGTTCTATCCAAGGAGCTTTGGTGAATTTCTGCAGTGGATACCACACACTGCTGCTACTGAGTGTTGGTAATGGAGAGAATAAACTTTTGTGGATGTGGCAATCAAGCAGGCTGCTTTGTCCCAGATGGTATCAAGCTTTTTGAGTGTTGTTGGAGCTGCACTCATCCAGGCAAGTGAGGAATATTCCATCACAATCTTGACTTGTAGATGGTGAACAGGCTTTGGGGTGTCATGAGGTGAGTTACTTGCTGTATGATTCGTAGCCTTTGACCTGCTGTTGTAGCCAGTGTCAGTCTATTCAGTTTCTGATTAATGTTAACATCCAGGATGTCGTCATTGGGAAATTTAGAAATGTAATTCCATTGAATGTCAAAGGATGACAGTTAGATTCTCTCTTGTTGGAGATGATCATTGCCTGGCACTTGTATTATGTGAATGTTACTTGCCATTTATCAGATCAAATCTGGATATTGTCCAGGTCTTGCTGCATTTGAACACAGACTATTTCAGTGTCTGAAGAGTCACCATTGGTGCTGAACATTGTGCAATCATTGGCGAACATCCCAATTTCTGACCTTATGATCGAAAGAAAATCATTGATGAAGCCTAAGACACTACTCTGAGGAACTCCTGCAGAGATTTCCTGATGCTGAGATGACTGACCTCCACAACAAAAAACATCTTCCTATGTGTCAGGTATAACTCCAACCAGCAGAGAGTTTTCCCCTGGTTTCCATTAACTCTGTCTCTTCGTTAGGGCTCCTTGATGATACACTCAGTTAAATTGATATCAAGAGCTGTTACTCTCACCTCATCTTTGGAATTCAGTATCTTTGTCTGAACTAAGGTTGTATTGAGGTTAGGAATCAAGTGGCAGATTAGGTTATTGCTGAGAAAGTACTGCTTGATAGCACTATTGATGACACCTTCCATCACTTTACTGATGATTGAGAGTAGACCAATAGGGCAGTAAATAACTATATTGAATTTGCCCTGCTTTTTTTGTGTACAGGACATACGTAGATAATTTCCACATTGTCGTGTAGTTGCCAGTGTTTTAGCTGTACTGGAGCAGCTTGTCTGGTGTGCATGAGTCTTCAGTAATATTGCTGGAAGTTGTTGGATCCCATAGCCTTCGTAGTATCTGGTGCCTTCAGCCATGTCTTGATATTACACAGAGTAAATCAAATTGGCTGATGACTGGACTCCGTGTTGCTGAGGACCTGCAGAGGAGGATGAGTTGGATCATCCACACAATAGTCCTAACTGAAGATTGTTGCATGTTCTTCAGCCTTATCTTTTCAGTTGCTGTGCTAGGCTACCCCATCATTGAGGGTGAGGATCTTTGTGGAATCTCGTCCTTGAGTACATTATTTAATTGACCCACCAAGCAGATGTAGCAGGGCAGGTCTACAGGCCTTAGATCAGATCCATTGTGTATGGAGTTACATTGCTCTGGCTATGCTATGTGGCAACCAAGTAGTCTTGTGCTGTAGCTTCACCAGGTTGACACTTCATTTTCAGATCTGCCTGGTGCTGCTCCTGGCATGCCTTCCAGCACTCTTCGTTGAACCAGGTTAATCCGCTGGCTTGACGGAAATGGTAGTGTGGTACATACTGGGCCGTGAGGTTGCAGTTTGTGTTGGAGTATGATTCTGTTGCTGCTGAAGGGCCACAACACCTCATGGATGCCTGATATGGAGCTGCCACATCTGTTTGAAATCTACTCCATGTGACATAGTGAGTTAAATAGCTTGCTTACCTCACCTTTAGTTATGCTTAATTATTTTAAAGACATATTCTATCACAGTTTCCTTTGCTTCAGACATTTTAAATCAGCAGCGAACACTGACTGAATTTTCAATATGTTAATGTAAAGTATTTAGTAATATGTGCAATTAGGCACTGGGATATGCATGGAGAACATTATATGATGATTTAAGACAAATCAATCTGCCATTGTATGAACCAGCAGAGGGACCAGTCTTGAAGTGTGACAACTATTTGTGAACAGTCGACTTCAAATAAGATATAGATACATAGGAAAGAGTTTAGGAGAAAAATGATCAGAATTGAATTAGTTATCTAAATTCTGAGGAAATGGTCAGAAAACTAAGTTTGCTTTTCTTCATCTGTTTAGAACTGAGGAGTGCTCTGCCTTCAGGCGACTGTTTGGTCATTCAAGGTGCTGTGACATGTTTGTGCTGCTTCATTAACTTAAACAAGTGACCAAAATGGTAACCTACCAATTTGACAAATATATAAGTATATAATTTTGAATGATATCTTTACCTGTAGACTTGCTATCAATTCATTGTGTTCTGTTTGATTGGAGTTTTGTATTCCTGACTATGGGATGCACAATGAAAAATTGTCTTAGAACATAGAACAGTGCAGCACAGCACAGGCCCTTCGGCCCATGATGTTGTGCCGACCTATTATCCTACTAAGATCAATCTACCCTGCATACCCTACATTTTACTATCCTCCATGTTCCTATCCAAGAGTTGCTTAGAAGTCTCTAAAGTATCTGACTCCACTACCACTGCCGGCAGCGCATTCCACACCCCCACCACTCTCTGTGTGAAGAACCTACCTTTGACATCTCCCCATACCTTCCTCCAATCACCTTAAATATACCTTCCTCCAATCACCATGAAGAAGAAATGATGGATTGGATTTCCTGAATGTTTCTGACTTCTCCTGTATGGTGTTGTTGGCACAATGCAGTATTGCAACAACCAGCAACAGAATCCATAATACCGTTATATTGGATTTCCATTGGATGACTAATGTACCAGCTCATCTGTTCAGTCTTTTCACATATCTCTTCTAAGAGTTGTTTTATTATATAATCCAAGTTAAATTTCTCGATTAATTGTTTCTGTTTATAATTGACTTGCATCATTGCTCATATCTTTATCATCATTTGCCAGATAGAGATCATTAATTGAATATTGAAGCTTTTACTAGTAAACTTGGGGTTGTGCTGTATGATCTGGGCCCCTATCAGATATGAATCACTCTTCATATAGTGTCTCACCTAATAACTCATTTACAACCACTGGGCTTTACCCGAGGGTTGATAAACCTGCTGTCTTCACTCTGCATTGCCCTATCAAACTGTTTAGCAACACTTGTTCATTCTTCGCCTGCTGTTCATTCTCTCTGAGATAAATGTCAAGCACAATCATTGTTGCAGAGACTCCAAGTAGGTTATTGCTTCAGCTAGTTCCAGCAAACAACACATTTGATTAGCTGGAAGTTGCAAAGCAATTTGATGTATCAACAAGCTCTCCTATTCTGTTTGAAATTAACACTCCTGTATATTGCATGTTGTAATGTAAGGACGCACAGGTTAGGGTTAAGTACTGTTGAAACTCAGACATCATTCTTTCATATTTACTTGCCATTAACCTCCTGTTTTTCATTTATGGTGACACCCTGCCCTTCTGTTTAGTGATGTCACCTGCCATTTGGTTATAAGAGGACACACATTTAACATAATTACGTATAATTGGAAGTTATGACTCTGTTCACAGATCTTAATTTTAAAGTGAATTATTTTTACATTTGGTCATATGATGTGGACATTGCTGGCTAGGCCAGCATTTATTGGCCATCCCCAATTGCTCTCAAGAAGATATTGGTGAGCTGCCTTCTGGAACTGCTGCAGTCCATATGATGTAGCCACACTTACAGTGCTGTCACAAAGTGGGTATCGGTGATATATTTTTAAGTCAGGATGATGTGTGGCTTGGAAGGGAACATGTGGTGTTCCTATGTATCTGCTGTCCTTGTTCTTCTGGGTGGTTGTGGTTGCAGGTTTGGAAGGTGTTGGTGAGGTCTTGGTGCCATGGTGTATCAATGGCTGTGATTGAATGCTGAAAGTGATGGGTCGGGTGTCAATCAAGAGGGCTGCATTGTCTTGAAAATGGTATTAAGTGTTACTGGGGCTGTACCCATCCAGGCAAGTGGAGATTATTCCATTATACTCCCAACTTGTAAGTTGCAGATGGTGCACAGATTTTGGTGAGACATTTCTGTCAGAAACTATAATTGCAGCAGAGTCCACAAGCTGTTTTAAGAGGCACTTAGCTAGTTGCCTGAAAGAATGGGATTAAAGGCTATTTCAGCTGTGGATCAGAATGTAAGCTGTGGTAGCACTCTGTGTTTCATGGTTGTGGATTCACGACCTATTATAAGGCTTTACACATAAAATTAACACTCTAATGCAACACTGAGGGAGCGCTGTCTTTTGGATGAGATGTTAAAGTGAGGTTTTGTCTGCCTTCAGAGATGTTATAAAAGGTCCCAAGGCACTATTTCAAAGAAAAGCAACATTCCTTACTCTCCTTGCAAATAGTTATCCCACAACCAACATCACGACTGGCCTCAGAACTCCCGACCTCAGTGCAGGCCCGACAAGGCATCCTATCAGCCTGGCATAGTGGCCTGGCATGGAGGCCTCTTGGTGGTCTCTTGGCCTGGCGTGGCCTCAATGTTGACTTCCGCTCTCGAGGTGATTCCAGAGCAATCTCCTGGCCTCATGAACCCTGAGGGGAAGCCTGGCCAAGTCTGGAGTCAAGGCCTGGTGTAGACTGGAGGCTCGGTCCAAGCATGGACTGGGATTGGAAGACCGTTGTTCTGAAGTTTTGGTCTCCCATTATAATTTATTACTAAAACCTACAATGTTGGCCTTTTTACTTCTCTGTTTTTCTAAGAACTGTAACTGAAGAAGCTGTATCCAGGGACCTTTGTACCTAAGATGGTGCCGTAAGCAGCAACTTATACACATATACTCATTTGAGTATATGTGACAATAAAGCTAATTCTAATTCACCTTCATTCTAAAAGGCAGCTGATATAGTCAGCATAACATTGTGGAGAGCTTGCAGTACGAAAATCTCCTGCGTTTTCTTCTTTGCAGCAGTCACTTCAAAAGTGCTTATCAGCTCTTAACGGATTAGAGGCGCAAGGTGGTCATGAAAGGTGCTATATAAATGCAGGACTGTTTTAAATTAGATATATGGAGGAGAGTTGAATTAGACCAATTAACTTGCAGAAGCAAAAACTGTGATAGACTTAATTGCTATTTCTGTGCTATAACATTCCAGAATATTCCAAAACTTGCTTTCACAAGAAAATGAGGAAGCAATTTTTGTAAATATTAAATGTTGTGAGTGTAAATCTCAGCTGAGTGGTAGCACTTTGCTTTAAATCAGAAGCTTCTTGGTTGAAGGTCCTCTTTTGTGTGCAATCTAGGCTGATACTTTAGTGCAGAATCATAGGGTAAGATGTTTAATCGAATTTTGTTGCCTTGTAGATGTAAAAGATCCCGTAAACCTATTTGAAGAATAGTTAGTTGTCTCAGTGCTGTAGTCACAATTTGTCACTCAACCCCACTAAAAGTAGAGATAACTGGTTAGTGATCTATATTCTGTTTATGGCACCTTGCTGTGCACATGTTTACAGCTGTTTTGCATTTATTACAGCAGTGTCTATATTTCTAAATAACCTTATTGCCCATGAAGCACTTTGTGGCATCCCAAGGTTGTAAGAAGTACCATACAACTGCAAAGTCTATATTTTAATAAACCCACATAATTAAATGACAGGGTGCATTATGTTCATGGACTGGGAGTGAACTTTTATATTAAAAGAATTACATGACATATGTGACTATTCCATTCTGACCGTACTAGAATTCAAACTCCAGCTATCATTCTCCAATGTCTATTTAAAGATCTTTTAACTCATGGTTTGTTTATGTAAGTCTAACATACTATGTGCCTGCCCACGTGAATGTCTTGGCTGTTGCCTTGGATACTTATCTACTCATCTCGTTTACCATCCCTTGACCTTCCATAACCCGCCTGCTCCCATTTTCTTTCCCATTTACTCTCTTACCAGCATCCTTCCTAATCTTCTTTGGCCCACTGCTCACCATGGAGTCACCGTATCCCAACAAAAGCTTCAATCCTATCTTTGATGCCCATATTTCCATCAGAGTCCAATTCTCATCGTGGCACTCATCTGTCTTCTTATTCGTTCATGTGATGAAGGCATTGCTGGCCAGGCCAGCATTTGTTGTCCAACCCTAATTGCCCTTGAGAAGATGGTGGTGAGCCACTTTCTTGGATGGATGCGGTCAAAGTACATGCACAGACTCCCAGTTTTTTGCTGGAGCTCCTTAATGCCAACCTTAGTCAAATGCTACTTTGATGTCAAGTGCAGTCACCCTCACTTCTCCTCTTGAATTTGACTCTTTCATCTGAGTTTGAACCAAGGCTGTAATGACGTCAGGAGTTGAGCAGTCCTGGCGGAACCCAAATGAGCAGGTTTGTCAGTAAACAGGTTACTGTTGAGTAAGTGCTGCTTGATAGCACCCGGCAACAATTTCCATCACTCCACTGGTAGTTGAGATTAGCCTGTCGGGGTGGTAATTGGCTGGGTTGAATCTGGGTTGTTTTTCGTGGTAATGACATAACTGGGCAGTTTTCAACTTTGCCGGATAGCTGCTAGTGTTGTAGCTAGTAAAGGATCCATCTGCATTACTTCAAATTTAATGGCTAGAGCCTTGTGGTCATATGGCACAGTTCGTGGATGTTCTGGTCGCTCATAGTATCTGTAGTTTAAATGTCTCAGAGGGAATTTGAAAAAGAAAGTAATATTCCGGGATCGTTGTAGAGAATAAGTGTAGCAAAGAATCTTTTTTTTCACTAAATGGCACCTCCTTTTCCCTCTCTCATCTTGTGCCTGATGAAAGGAGCATATGGATTTGTTTTTTTCCACAGCTGAAGTTGCCAATTTAGCTGTCACTACCTTCCTCACACTTTTCACTCAACGTCTTGTTGAGTTACAAATCTCAGCTACTTCTCCCCTCGCCACCACCCACATCTCATTCCTCCTTAAAACCAATTATTTTCCTTATCTATTCTTTTGCAAACTAGCTGGTACAATTCTGTAGACTAATGCTTTTTGACAATGCAATTGTCTCTCCTTCTTCATGGTATAATCTTGTCATATTAAAAGACACTTTGTGCCCTGATGAGAGAGTTTAATTTTCTGCACATCTTTTTTAAGTGACTGTTTCATATTCACCATTTTCTCTTTGAGATTTCAATAGCATCATCGCCATTAAATTCTGTACTGTCAGTCGCTCTCTAAGCTGCAATATCTCCAGTCTGTTTTCTATAGCAACAAGACAATCCTGTTAAAAATTACACCCTGTCAGATTGTAACAGGTTACTGCTGCCATCAAAACTGAAATGGCTGCCATTAAGGCAGCGTTGTTAAAGGCTTCCAGGATTTCACATCACTCCAGCATGCTATCCTCCACCAGAGTATGAGAGTTGCTGGGGAACATGCTGAGAGAGTCACCTTGGTTCCATAACAGATATCCTCTGACTTTCTGAAAGATGGCATGCCAGTTCCCCAACCACCCATTTAGCTAGTGTCACTGCCAAGGCCCTTTAGCCAGCTTCTCCAGTCTTCTCCATCCAAGAAAGTGGCTCACCACCATCTTCTCAAGGGCAATTAGGGTTGGACAACAAATGCTGGCCTGGCCAGCAATGCCTTCATCACATGAACGAATAAGAAGAAAGATGAGCGCCACGATGAGAATTGGACTCTGATGGAAATATGGGCACCAAAGGTAGGATTGAAGCTTTTGTTGGGATATGGTGACTCCATGGTGAGCAGTGGGCCAAAGAAGATTATTAAGGATGCTGGTAAAGATTTCAATAACCCCTGTGCCCCAAGACTGGAACCTACCCCCCCAGCAACTGCACCAACCCTGACTGCAACACCTCTCAGGCCGCCCCCCACCCCCAAGACTGCAGCAACACCTGCCCCTGCCCCAGACTGGAACCTAACCCCCAGACTGCTGTACCCCACCCGCCCATAGGCTGCACTGCACCCTCCCCCCAGGGTGTGCACCCTGAGGGTGGGGACAGTCTGGGGATGGGTGTGCACCCTGGGGGTAGGGACAGTCTGGGGGTGGGTGTGCACCCTGGGGTGGGGACAGTCTGGGGGTGGGTGCACACCCTGGGGGTGGGTACAGTCTGGGGTTGGGTGCGCACCCACTCCTAGACTGCAACCCACCGATTGAACCATCCTGACTGCAGCACCCCTCCAGCACCCATCCCCATGACTGCTCCATCCCACAGACTGCACCCCCGAGACTACAGCTCTCCCCACCCCCAACCCAAACACCAGCACCCCGCTACAGACTCTGCACCTGCCCAGACCTCAGCACTGGCTCAGACTACAGCATGAACCGAGATTGCTGAAGCCCAGGTTGAGTCAGTGGTTTCTAGATCCAGAGATTCTGGATTGTCCTTTCGGAATGTCTACAGCTACCCTTAATTGCATTTCTGCTCCCTTCTACCTCCTAAACTGCAAACATACACCAAATAACAGCCAAGGAGCTTGACAGCATCTATCACAAAGTTGCCCACTTGATTGGCATCAGACCCAAAAGCATCCATTCCCTCCAACACCTAGACTCGCAGTAGCAGCAGTGCATTACTATTGACAGAAATTCACCAAAGATCCTTAGACAGCACCTTCCAAACCCACAACCACCTCCATCTAGAAGGACAAAGGCAAGTTACCTTCGAAGCCAATCACCATTCAGACTTGGAAATATATTGCCACCCTTTCAGTGTTATTGGGCCAAAATCCTGGAATTCTCCCTGCTAATGGCATTGTGGTATTTAGAGCTCATAGTCTGCAGCAGTTCAAGAAGGCAAGTCATTATCACTTTCTTCAGAGGCAGTCAACAAATGCTGGACAGCCAGCAAATGTCCCACAAGTAAATAAAAAATAATCTCATAAGAGCGTGAGAACAGAATGAGACAACGTAGAAGGGGTGCTTTGCCTCATTGTACCTGTGATAACTATTTATAAGAGCATATCCCACCCCCCTGCTCTGGCACAATTACCATGCTATTTTTATCCTTTCAAATATTCATTTAATTAACTTTTGAAAATTATGCTTGAATCTGTTTCCACCAGTCTTTCAATCAACTTCCTTTGGGGATTAGCATTGACCAGAAACTGAACTGGACCATCAGTTAAATACTGTGGCTACAAAAGCAGTGATAAGCTTGCCTCCTGACTCCTCAAAGCCTGTCCACCATCTACAAAGCTCAAGTCAGGTGTGTGATGGAATACTCCCTACTTGCCTAGAGATGCAGCTCCAACACTCAAGAAGTTTGACACTATCCAGGACAAAGCAGTTCACTGGATTTGCACCATTTCCACAAGTGTCCATTCCCTCCACCACCGACACTCAGTAGCAACAGTGTGCACTGTCTGCAAGATGCACTGCAGAAAGTCAACAAAGATCTTTAGGCAGCTTCTTCCAGTCCCATAACCACTTCTATCCAGAAGGACAAGGACAGCAGGTACATTGAAACACCACTACCTTCAAGTTCCCCTGAAAACCACTCACCATCCTGACTTGTAAATCTATTGCTGTTCCTTCACTGTTACTGGATCATTCCCTCCCTAACAGCATTGTGGGTCAACCCACAGCACATGGACTGCAGTGTTTCAAGCAGACAGCTCACCAGCAATCCTTCTGGGACAATTAGTGATGGGTAACAAATGTGGGCCCAGCCAGTGACACCTACATCCCATGAATGATGTTTAAAAAAGGGGTCATAAATCTTGTTATTATAAATATCTTTCTTCATTATGTCACTTCTGGGTAATTTTGTCAATCACTTTAAAAAGAAATCTCAAATTAAGGCGATCAAGGGCATTGTTTCTTTTTATGTTGTATTCCACAACCAACTCATTTAAGAGCGTGGGCCTTTTAAATTATTTTGCATTGCTATCCATATGTCATAACTCAGGGGAGTTATTTGTGTTGGTTGTGCAAAAATGATGAGATTACTGCATATGATCACACAGCTAGAGCAAACATTGACCATGGCTAAAGCAACATGGAAGACAGGTATTTAAATTTGAGTGACTGCCAGACCTGCTGAGCTTTTCCAGCAACCTTGTTTTAGTTCCTGATTTACAGCATCCGCAGTTCTTTCTGTTTTTATTAAATTTGAGTGATCGTACATTCTGTAAAAAAAAAGCTCAGCTTCTTATTTTGAGAAATTTCGTCAGGAATTGGGATTCGATATTGGAATATGTTTTTACCATTGTATGACACTCATCTGGCCTCAATGTTCCTTAGTCCTTAATGAACTGTGCACAATTAGGCTTTGTCAATTGCTGCCTCTTCTCCTGCTATTGCCCCTTCTTCTTGTCCTCTTCCACATTTTGATCCACTTCCTGAATTTGTAGATGATGGTAAAAACTGCCTGCTGATGATGGTAGAATGTATTTGAGCAGCATAGACCTGGATCAACATTCAGGGCCTTCTGAAAAGCTGAGCCAGTGTAGGCAGTTGAGGCATTGAGTCCACCCCCTGATTGTTTGCTGATGATCCGTGTGGAATGCCCACTGTGCACTTGTATTGGACTTCCTTGTCACCCAGCAGACAGGCCTTTAACTTGCAGGCTTCATTGGAATAATGACACCAAAGACTGGCAGAGAATGAAAGAGTTGTGACTGCTGCTGGTATGTCAGGCAGAGTCCTGCATGTTAGAACATAGAACATAAAACATAAAACATAGAACAGTACGGCACAGTACAGGCCCTTCGTTGTGCTGAACTTTTACCCTAATGCTAAGGTCTATCTAACCTCCACCCCTACCTTATACTATCATCCATATGCCTATTTAACAGCCGCTTAGATGCCCCTAATGAGGCCGACTCCACTACCCTCTCCAGCAATGCATTCCACGCCCCTACCATGCTCTGAGTAAAGAACCTACCTCTGACATCTCCCCTATATCTACCTCCACTCACTTTAAAACTATGCCCCCTCGTACTAGCTATCTCCACCATAGGAAAAAGTCTCTGGCTGTCTACTCTATCTATACCTCTGATCATTTTGTACACCTCTATCAAGTCACCTCTCATCCTTTGTCATTCTAAAGAGAAAATCCCTAGCTCTCTCAACCTTTCCTTGTAAGACCTTCCCTCCATTCCAGGCAACATTCTAGTAAATCTCCTCTGCACCTTTTCCAACGCCTCCACATCTTTCCTGTAATGAGGCGACCAGAACTGGACACAATACTCCAGATGTGGCCGAACCAGGCTTTTGTACAGCTGGAGCATAACTTCACGGCTCTTGAACTCAATCCCTCTATTAATGACAGCTAACACACCATACACCTTCTTAACAACTCTATCCACCTGGCTGGCAGCTCTCAGGGAACTGTGAACATGAACCTCAAGATCCCTCTGCTCCTCCACGCTGTCAAGAATCTTTCCGTTAACCCTGTATTCTGCTTTCAAGTTTGTCCTTCCAAAATGAATCACCTCACACTTTTCAGGGTTAAACTCCATCTGCCCCTTCTCAGGCCAGCTCTGCATCCTATCAATGTCCCATTGTAACCTAGAACAGCCCTCTGCACTGTCCACAACGTGACCCACCTTCGTATCGTCTGCGAACTTGCTAATCCACCCTTCCACTCCTTCGTCCAAATCATATACAATAATCACAAATAGAAGATGACCCAGGACAGATCCTTGTGGTACACCACTCGTAACTGAGCACCATGTTGAATATTTTCTGTCCACTACCACCCTTTGTCTTCTACGGGTCAGCCAATTCTGAATCCAATCTGCCACATTTCCCCCTATCCCATGCCTCCTTACCTTCTGTTTGAGCCTACCATGGGGAATCTTATCAAACGCCTTACTTAAATTCATGTATACAACATCCATTGCTCTACCTTCATCCACGTATTTGGTCACCTCTTCAAAGAATTCAATAAGATTTGTGAGGCATGATTTATCCCTCACAAATCCATGCTGACTATCATGAATCAAACTGTGCCTTTCCAAGTGATCATAAATCCAATCTGTCAGAGCCCTTTCCAATAATTTGCCCACCACTGACGTAAGACTAACTGGCTTGTAATTTCCGGGGTTATCCCTATTCCCTTTTTTGAACAAGGGAATGACGCTTGCCTCTCTCCAATCTTCCGGCACTATACCCGTGGACAGTGAGGATGAAAAGATCATCGCCAAAGGCCCTGGGATCTCTTCCCTCGCTTTCCATAGAATCCTTGGATAAATCCCATCGGACCCGGGGGACTTATCTATCTTCAACTTCCTCAAAATTCCTAGCACATCTTCCTTACTAACATCGACCTCCTCTAGCCGACCAGCCTGTTTCACAATGTCCTCCTCTACAACTAGGTCCCTCTCAGTTGTGAATACTGAAGAAAAGTATTCATTAAGGACCTCTCCTATCTCTTTATGCTCCGTGCACAAATTCCCTTTACAATCCTTGATCGGCCCTACCCTTTCTCTGGTCATTCTCTTATTCCTCAAGTACGTGTAAAAAGCCTTGGAGTTTTCCTTGATCCTATCTGCCAAGGTTTTCTCATGCCCCCTTATAGCTCTCCTAAGCTCTATCTTCAGCTCCTTCCTGGATAACTTGTATCCCTCTAGAGCCTTTTCCGTTCCTTGTTTCCTAAACCTTACATAAGCATCCTTCTTCCTCTTAACCAGTCGTTCGACCTCTCTTGAGAACCAAGGCTCCCTCACTCAACCGCATCTTCCCTGCCTGCTAGGGACAAACATATCGAGCACATGCAGTATGCATTCCTTAAACAATCTCCACATTTCAATAGTGCTCTTCCCTGACAGCATCTATTCCCAATTTATGTTACCCAGTTCCTGCCTAACAGAATTGTAATTACCCTTCCCCCAATTATAAACCTTACCCTGCTGTATGTACCTATCCTTTTCCACGACTATTGTAAAAGTAACAGAGTTATGATTGCTACTGCCAAAATGCTCTCCTACCAACAGGTCTAACACTTGGCCCGGTTCATTGCCAAGCACCAAATCCAAAGTGGCCTCTCCTTGTGTTGGTCTATCTACATACTGTGTCAGGAATCCTTCCTGAATGCACTGGACAAAATCCACTCCATCTAAACTATTACAACTAAAATGTTTCCAATCAATATTTGGAAAGTTGAAGTCCCCCACGAATACAACCTTGTGACTTCTGCACATTTCCAGTATCTGCCTCCCAATCAGCTCCTCAAAAGTCCGCATGTTGTGTGGACTATGGTCACAAACCAGTTGTGTATCGATGAAGTAGAAATCCAGAGTGCTGACGTTGCACGTACAAGGTGATTGTGTGTGAAATCAATGTCACAATGCACCATGGGGATAGCTGACATGAAAACAAAACCTTGCGCTGTCTAGGAGATAGTAAGAACTGCCGATGCTAGAGTCAGAGATAACACAGTATGGAGCTGGAGGAACACAGCAGGCCAGGCAGCATCAGAGGAGCAGGAAAGCTGACGTTTTGGTTCGGGACCCTTCCTCAGAAATTTCTGAGATTCAGAGATTTCTGGAGAAGGGTCCCGACCTGAAACGTCAACTTTCCTGCTCCTCTGATGCTGCCTGGCCTGCTGTGTTCCTCCAGCT
>NC_063334.1:101292150-101358476 GCF_021869965.1 Rhincodon typus
CAGATGCTGCCAGACCTGCTGAGCTTTTCCAGCAACTTTGTTTTTGTATCTTCAATGTATATATATGTGTGTCTTTAAGCAAATAAAATTTTTATACTATTGATCTTACTGTAACATTGTCTACTACCAATTTGACATGCTACTTATGTGTGAATTTTAACTTTGAGAATGAGGCAGAATTTTCCCCTCCCTGATGTAGCATAAATAATGGTCAGAAAGGTTGGAAAATACATGGGAATGAATAAACCATATTCTCGATTTTGAGAAAATTATTCCTAATTGTCTTTTTCTCTGAAGCCTGTTCACTGAGGAGCAACAGCCTTAGGTCCATGCTTTTGTATGTCATTAAAACCTCATCTTGCCTTTATTGACCTGCTACATCCAATTCTCCTCTCGCAAGAAGCTGGATGGCACAAATTCCAGACATTGTAAATCAGAGTGGCTACCTGGTACCTGCACCTTGCCAAGTGCATGTCCTGACCCATTTGCAGTTGCTTTTTAAAAGCAATGCCCCTGAAGGCTCCATAGCCAGCTACCCCCTCAACACTTCCTCTGTTATGACCAGTCCCTGCATGATAATCCCCAATTTGTATGATTCTGGATGGGCCACCCCCACCCCCAAATTCATTATACCCATGGGTGAGGAGGGAGGAATTGGCTCCCTTTCTTTATTCAACCTCAGCTTGGTTGGTCAGTTTTCTTAACACAAGGAATCCCTTCCCTCATGGATGCCTTTCCCAGTGTATGTACTGTTTTAAGTGGAGCCAACTTAAACAGGCGTTTTCCGGTTCGGGAAAGAGAGAGTTTATTTGTTCCAAAGATACAAGAAAGTATATTAAAATACTACAGCATGCACATGAGAAGTGTGCAAACACACGACAGCTAGAAAAAAGATACTTGAACCAGTCTCTGGCTTGTCAGGGAGCAGTTGGTGGTGAAGTGTTGCAGCCATTAAACTGGCTGGTTCTGGTAGTGCTGACCTCAGTAGTTGAGCAGTTGGTCTAGAGATTCTTGCTTCTGAAAGTGGTTGTCCTGTTCCTTTTAAAAATGTGGTTTCAGTGACTTGTAACTTGTTTCCCGAAGTCAATGAGAGAGAGAGAGACTGTTATCTGCAAAGCGCCAGGGGTGTAAAAAATGTTCCTCAGCTTTACAGCACACACCAATCCTGGAGAACTAGGCTAGCACACACAGACCTGCTTACAGCTTTCTTTAACTTCCTTTGTTGTGTATTCCTGAAAGCAGAACACACAAACATGCCTTTTACCTATACATGCTTCTTTTACCTCACATTGTGTCCATATTCTTGCACACAACTCATGTGTATGCTGAGGTAGTAATCAGCCTCCATTTTCTCTTCCACCACAGGAGATTATGTTTTAGTCATCACATTGTATCTCTTCCTTTGAAATGTTCGTGTCTGAATATCATTGACACCCTCCAGGTGTGACATTCCGGTGTCTCTCTCTCTCACACTTTCTGGACTAAGTATAATCGACACCGAAATTGCCTAGTCCATCACTGAATTACATTCTTAGAGTTTGCATTACTAGCCATTGTTAGCATTTAACAAAAAAATAGATGTTTTTAAAGTTTCAATATATCTATTTGTAATTTGAAGCTGTGATCCATTGTTTTGGCACTCTATCCATGCAATTTGGCATTGGCAACGCACCAACATCATGACATCACCATGCCTGCCCTCGGACCAACTCAGACACTACGTCAACCCTTCAACACTTCAACACTTCAATTTGGAGCTTAGGGGCACCATAACTTGTATGCTACTACCAGATTACTTTTCATTTTGAACAGACATACAGGATGCTTTTGCACTCACATAGATACATGCATCTCATGGCTCCTAGGTTGCATTCTTATTACTCACTCAGATTCACGGTTACGTGAGGGTGCCAGCCTTTATCTACTTCACATCGCTTTCTTCGCAATAACTCATTGACTTCAGCACTGACTTACAGGCCAACAGGCCTATGGGGAGTCACACTGTTTTCTTCGCACACAGGGCCTTTAGAGCTCAGTTGCAGGCTGCCAGCCTCTGGATTGCGTAGAGGGAGAGGCAGGGAACTTGTGACAACGGATGGCACTGAAGAGTCAATCAACCAGCCAAATAGCATGTCACTGTTCAGCACTGTGCTACGTCAATGCCAGAATGGTAGCACGTGCCAGCAGCTTACCCTACAAACACACTTTGTCTGCTTCTATGGCCATGTGTGAGAGCCAAAGGAGTGCAGTCCTTAGAGGGCTGAAGAACGACTACAGTCAGTCAGGGGGTATCGTCACAGTCAGTCAGGGGGTATCATCACAGTCAGTGAGGGGGTACGGTCACAGTCAGTCAGGGGGTACGGTCACAGTCAGTCAGAGGGTACGTTCACAGTCAGTCAGGGGGTACGGTCACAGTCAGTCAAGGGGCTGGTTTTATTTCAGTCAGGCACTTGGTCCTATCAGAGTCCTGGCAGTCCCTGGGCCACAGTCACTTTATTAAAAAAAAAGTCTTGACTGAGATGTTGGCATCACTGGCAAGGTCAGCGTTTGATGCCAATCCTAAATTGCCCTCCAAATGAATAATTTGCTCAGCCATTTCAGAGAGCAGTTCAGAGTCCACCAGATTTTGCTATGGGTCTGGAGTCACATGCAAGCCAGACCAGGTAAGGATGACAGATTTCCTTCCCTGAAAGGCTTTAGCAAACCAAATGGGTTTTTACAACATTTGACAATGATTATCATGAGACTAGCTTTTCAATCCCAGGTTTTATTGAATTCAAATTTCCCCAGCTGCTATGGATGGACTCAAACTCATGTCCTGAAAACATTAGCCTGGATTTCTGGCTTACTAGACCACTGATAAGACCACAAAATGACTGCTTCCCACATTGGTCTTACAGGTCGAGTGTAAATGGTGCAGCAATTTCACTTTGTTCAGTTTGGGTGGGGTAGACAGATCAAACAGGTGACTGGGCCATTCCTGTTCTGTGCTGGCTTGCCAAGTCAATCTGTGAGTATGGGTCTGAGTCCATCTGGGAATTTGATCAATAATGATCAGAGGACAAATTTGTGGAGTCCTGGGGAAAGCAAAAAACTTGAGGCTGGGGATGGGCTTCCAAAAACAGAGCTGCTGAGGGAAGCTTACTGAGATGGGCATTTGGGAATAGTAGGGCCAGACATCACAGTGAATGGGAAAGGTCTGGGAAATTTCGAAGCGGAGTTTTAAACAGGTCACATTAACTCTGGTCTCTACAACACAAGGGTGTAGGGTCATCAAAGGTATGAGAATTTCCAATGTAGAGGCTACAAGTCTGTCACTCTGAAACAAAGTTGGAACTTTGTCGTGTCAGATCAAACATCAACGACATAGTGACAACATAAAATGGCTGACACCGCACGCAGAGTGGGTGAACTAAATTAATGCTTTTTTCTTCTGGGTTGGAGTGAAAATCTTTGAATTGGAGGTTTTCCTGGGGGAGGGGTGAATGTGCAGTAGCAGTAATTGTGCTTCTACTCACTATGTAAAGCATGGCCATGACAACTTCTTTCATTGTTGAAATGTCTGAAGAATCTGCACATCTCTCATGTGGGCGGGACTTAGAGGTTTACTGTGAAATTTTAAAAGTGCAAGTGAACATAACTTTTCACTTTTGAAAATATATTTACCATGACATTACAGTGATGACACTCATTTGCCTTCAGTAATGTTTCTTCTTCCTCCCTCCCACAATTCCACCCCCATCCCCCCGCAGTATGGCTGAGTGCGCTCTGCAGCTGGGTAGAGGGTGGCAGTTCTGTATTTGGTTTTGTTAGCATGGAGGAATTGGGCAGTCATCCCTCAGTGCCTTTGGCCAAATGAAAGTCTCTCACTCACATACATCATCTCACGCTCCTTGAAAGAACAGATTTGAAAGAATGGTAAGGAGGAGGAGGAGGAGGAGGAAGATGCACTTCTGGAACGACCTGAGAAGAAGCTTCTGGGTCAGCCTGTCTGGTTGTTCTCCTCCATCTGAACACCAGCTGCTACCACTCCATCTCCATAAGAGGAATGGGCACCTGGATCAAGGTTGAATTTTGTTGTATCATTCTTGTCTTTGCCATTGAGGCTCAGCACCTATAGCTAGAATGATGGAGTGCAGATCCATGTATATATTCAGCAGATTTTAGGTGTTCTGGACCTGGCATTCTAGGGCAGCAACCAACCTCACCATGATACAAATTACATTGATGGCCCTGCAAACCAAGTATCTCTGACAAACCTGCCTGATGTCCCTTTACCTGTCTGTGCAGTTTGACAAAGTCATTCATGATCAAGGACAGGCCTTGACTTCTGCTTGAGGCCGAGCAGATGCCTGGTCTCCTGATTAACTCTGGAGACATGTCAGTAAAGTGCTCACCAGGTTGTGCTCCCATATCTAATCTAAATAGAATACCCACTGAGGTGAAACTCTTGGGGCTATTGGATGGTGCAAATAAGTGTATAATATAATCTGAGAGTCTGCTGGCCTCTGTCTCAGAAGTGGAGTTGGAATGAAGATCTCTGGCATTGACTTCCTTATGGATGTTTGCTGGGTGTTGCTGGTGTCTTCATAAGAGAAGAGAGGGATTGGGTGGAGAAGACGTGTAAAAGCTTGTGCAAACTGAGAATGAGTTAACACTGGTGCTAATGGAAGAGCAATACAGCGCAGTGAAACTTCAAGGGGTTGGTTGCACATTGAGGTCTCTCCATCTGCACATAAGTGGTCCTGCTTTTCTCTAGCTAGATCCATGACTTTGTTCACATAGAAATAAGGAGCCTGATGTATGCACCAGTCAATCTTAGACCTGTCAGCCTGGTAATGGTCAAATTTCTCTGCAATGAGACAAAAGTAGAGATTGAATATGATGGAGGTAGATGGAAGAGCAGAAGCAGGAGTGGCATTGAGGTATCCCAGTGAGTGAGTGAGCAGGAAGTGGTAGTGGATTGGGAGGATGAGGTGGGTGGGAGCCGTTGAATGGACATATGCATAGTATAATGGATGTATGCAATAGTGAGAGTTGTAATCCATGAGCATTGCTGAGATGTATATGCAGTGGGACAGTTAGAGTGAGGGCTGATCTTATGAGTGTGAGGTAACAGAGAGAAGTTGGTGGCACTTGCCCTTACAGAGCGTAAAAGATTATTGACTTCTTTTCTATACTGCTGGGCATTCCTTCTCACCCAGGGTATAGCACAGAGCTGCACTCTGTGTCCAGGCTGGCTATCATTGATGGCATGGCCTCCTGCAGCAGTCTACTGAGGAAAAACTGTTTTCCTCTCCATCATCCCATCCACCTACACCTCAGCTCCCTGTCAGCAAAGTGGGGAGTTTGCTTGCCTTTCTTCTGGGCCATGCTTCCACTGATAACAGTCAAAGCTCAGAGTGTGAGAACCAGTTTCTGGCTTGCAGTGTCTGAGGTAGAGCTTTAAATATGTCATCAGAAGTGTGTTGTTTTTTATTCTCTAATGGGACATGCGTGCTCCTGGCTTGGCCAGTATTTATTCCCCATTACTAACTGCCTTTGAGAAGGTGGTGGTGAGCTGTCTTCTTGAACTGCTGCAGTCGACATGCTTTTGGTAGACCCACCATGATGTTAAGGAGAGAATGATAGGATTTTAACCCAGTGACAGTGAAGGAACGGTGACATATTTGCAAGTCAAGATAGTGAGTGGTTTAGAGGGGAATTTGTAGGTGGTGTTGTTCCCATGTATCTGCTGCCCATGTCCTTCTAGATGGTAGTGGTTATAGGTTTGGAAGGTGCTGTCTAAGGATCTTTGGTGAAGTACTGCAGTGCATCTTGTAGATAGTACACGCTGCTGTTACTGAGCGTCGGTGGTGGAGGGGGTGGATGTTTGTGGATGTGGTGCTTATCAAGTGGGCTGCTTTGTCCTGGACAGTGTCAAGCTTCTTGAATGTTGTTGGAGCTGCACTCATCCAGGCAAATGCACACTTTCAACTTGTGCCTTTTAGATATGAACAGGCTTTGGGAAGTCAAAAGGTGAGTTAGTCACTACAGGATTCTGAGCGTCTGAGCTGCTGTTGTAGCCGTGGTATTTATATGGCTAGACCAATTGAGTTTCTGGTCAATGGTTAGTCCCAGGATGTTGGTAGTGGGGGATTCAGTGTTGGGAAAGCCATTGACAATCGAGGTGTGATAGTTAGATAATCTCTTTTGGAGACATTCATTTCTTGGCATTTGTGTGACGCGAATGTTTCTTGCTACTTTTCTGCCTAAGCCCAGACACTGTCAGGCCTATGTGTGGTATGCAGTAAGACCTCACCAGTGGCAAGCATTTCTACATCTCTGGCCAGGCTACATGATTCTTTGAGAAGTGCACCCAAAAGCCTGGTTGCCAGTGTATTGATCTACAAATTAAAGAAATAAAAGCTTTCATTTGTATATTGTTTTCAACGACTACTAGACACTGCAAGCACTTCATAGTCAATGAAATATTTCTGAAGCCTGGTCGGTGTTGCAATGTAGGAAACACAGCAGACAATTTGTGCACAGTAAGCTCCCACAAACAGCAACATGGTAATGATTTGGAAATCTGTTTCTGTGAAGTGTTTATTCAGGGGTAATTATTGGACCCCAGGCATAACTCTCCTGTTGTTCTACAAATAGTGAATGGAATCCTTTATCTCTACTTGAGAGGGCAACTAGGACCTTAGTTTAAAATCCCAAAACATTGCACCTCCAGCAGTGCAGCACTCTTTCAGTACTGCACTGGACTGTCAGCGTTGAATTTTGAGCTGAAGTCCTGGAGAGGGCTTTTGTGATCCCCACCAACTCTCCAGGTGGTAGGGCAATAAACTGGCGATGTTGGGGGGTTGCGGGGTGGGAGGTGGGCACAGGTCCGTCCCGAAACCCCTTTAATTTTTCAATTCATTTCAGCCTTTAAGACAGACTTAAATATCCACTTCTTTCACCAAGTTTTAGTTCCCCCCTTATAATAAATCTTTCAAAGCAGTGTCATTTTTTTGTCTGAGGTTTCCTGTACGAAACACTTTTAGATTTTTTCATTGTTGAGGCACTATACAAATGCATGTTATTGCTGTATTGTCTACCTTACTACTACTTATACATAAACTGAACATTCTTTCTAAAATGACACAATATGTGCATGACTTGCCTCAGATCATATTTCCACTTTTTTTTATTAATTAACGGGATGAGGGCATTGCAGGCTAGGCAGTATTTATTGCCCATCCTTAATTGCCCAGAGGCCAGTTCAGAGTCAACCACATTGCTGTGGGTCTGGTGTCACATGTAGGCCAGACTAGGTAAGGATGTCAATTTCCTTCCCTAAAGGACATTAGTGAACCAGATGGGTTTTTGGACAATCGACAATGGATTCATGGTCATCATTAGATTCTTAATTCCAGATATTTATTGAATTCAAATTCCACCATCTGCAGTGGCAGGATTTGAACCCGGGTTCCCAGAACGTTATCTGGGTCTCTGGATTAACAGTCTGGCGATAATATCACTAGGCATTCACCTACCCTATAAGTTGAGTTAAGCTTCATAGAAAATACAATTGGCATCTTAAAAAGAGACTTGCAATGTGTGCTGTACATGCTAATTAATTAATTTCAAATACAGTCCCTATTTTGATATAGGTAATCAATGCAAATTTTGCATAGCAAGGCCCCATCATCAACAGTTAATTGAAATCAGACCAATTGATTATTTACTAATGTTGATTGAGAGATAAATGTTGAATGTAACACTGAGGTAATTTTCTGCTCTTCAAACAATGCTATTAGATCTTTTACATTCATCTGTAAGTATGGAAAGGGTCTCAGTTGAATGGTTCTTCTGAAGTACAACACAGCATTTCAACATTGCTGTACTGACATCTCAGCTAAGATAGAAGTGGGCTTTGAAAGCACAACCTTCTGATTGAGTAAGACCACAATCACTGAAGAAGGCTGATCCTGCCTTATACCTCAAAGCTTTTAGATATTGTATTGATTGAGCCAGCTCTTGTGCATTTTCTTGTTCGCTACATCAGTCACAATGAATAAGAAGCATTCTTTTGCTCTGCTTAATTTTTTGGATAATTTAAATGTTTACACTCCATATTAATTTAATTGAAAGCAATTAGGTACATAAAATGTCTGTCATTGAATGAAAGGTGATAAATTTAATTCCTTGTTAAATCTGTGTGTTAGTTTAATTAAGACATCTTGGTTGGGTATTTGATCACTGCTGCTGTTTCCAGATGAGAAATTTGAGTTGTTTGGAGGAATGTTTTGAACAGGTGGTTGTCAGCATGAAGGAGCTTTTCTTCTCATTTAATCTATCCTTTCTGTTTTCTCTCTTCATCTACAGTCCTTCAGGATGATCAATGACAGGTACTTTATACTATGCTCTCTTTATTCAAGAGTGATTTTCAAAAATCTCACTGATCAGTGTGCTGTTGGAGTGAATTATGTAATCGCTTTGAAGTTCCTCATTAATGTGTGTAGATATTATGCTAACCCCTACTTAGGCTGTGGAAGCATTTCCACAATGTACCAGAACCAAGGTTGCAATATATCACTGGGGCCTAATGTCTATAATTTCAAGCTATATACTTTTTCTCCAAATGCATAATGAATTTGGGAGTCAACATAAGCAAGATTAAATAAAGTATCATATTTTGAATACAATATTAATTTCACAAGCTGTCTTGATAACAGTCTGTGTTTCCCCTGCTATATTGCTCTAAAATTAATCCTGAGATTCTAAGGTGTCTGGTAAATATGTGATTATAACTTTTCCCCTGTCCCTCATAAACCCTTATTCTCTGATGTTGGATTAGGAGGCTGCGGCTTGTAAATTAACATGATTTGTCTCTTGGTTCTTGCCCAATGACTCTTATCCTGGCAATGTTAAGGTGACAGAACTAATGGTGTCTCTGTTGTACAGCCAAATATGTTCTGTGTGATTAAATGCTTCCACTTAAAAGGAAGCAAAAGTTTGCTGGTTCATTTAACACACATAAATTAGAAGATGACAAGATAATTACAGACAAATCTTTCTTTGTGCTTTCATCCGGAGAGATTTCAAAGTCTTCCAATTTTACCGTCAATTGTTCCTTTAAAAAATGTCAGAAAGTTTAACCTTGACTACTCTTCCTGGGAGCATTCTTGACACATCCAAACAGGTTGATAATCAACCTGCTAATTCTTCTATCACACTGTGGCAGGTAGTAAGAGAAGGAGAGATTCTTGGTCAGCCATGCTTGGTGTGAATTGGTGCATGTTAAGCTATAACTACTTGTCTCTGTCATGCAGAGCCATGCCTTTAGTCCCTCACAAACTAAGCCTATTGATGGATGGACTAGACATTACCTGGGATTTTATAATTCCTGTAAGTTCATTCATTTTATGTGAAGGAGAGTTTCCTGCTAATGTTAGTAAATTCATCCTTTCCTAGTTTGAATCTTGAAACAGAAATATGTCTACTTGCCTCACTCTTTAATTCAATTTAATGGTTGCACCATTTCCAATCTATAATTATGTACCTCCATATGCCACTCAGGCATGTCTTTCAAGATGAAAGGCTTCAGTTCTCTGGTGCTTCCACATAATACAGGCTTTTATGCGAAGGATGAGCCCATTGACTCTGCACAATTTTGGTGCTTGTGGTTTGTTATGCAGCACTTGATGTATTATTCAAGGTGCGGTATAACCAAAATGCTATTGGAAGTCAAAGCACGCTGCAAATGTTATTCAGGAAGATTCTGGTATGCCTGGATAAAGCTGATTTGATTACTCTGAATGGGGTGATCCATGCTTCTAGTTCTGTTCAAATAAATTAGGTTTCTCTGTCAGACAGTTCTTTTGCTGAACTGGGCAAAATGACGATATTGAATTGGCTTCCCTAGTCCAGTATCTTAGGAAGTTACAATTCCCCAACACGATAATTATTTTTTAAAAAGGGTGTCACAGCTCCTGTTTTCATCTTTTCAGGCCCTCAGAATCTCCTCTTATCTGCCAACTACTGGGACAAAGAAGATACTCTATTAACCCTTGCATGGGATGTGTGGGCAACTATCAGAATACTTCCAAGAGCACTATTAGAATATCTCTACCTCAAGGGAAGTGTCCCGTCTCCTCCTCACCTCCCAGATGGCCCAGCTGAAAACAAACTGACTTGCACAGCCATACCCCAGCACAAAGTGGTGGGCAGTGCAGGTACATTGAGAGGCAGCTAAAGACCCAAACTTACCCTAATAGCATCTTTCAATAGCAAGAAAGTGAGACAGACTGGAAAACAGGCATATTGTTTGTGGAAGGTACTCTTTGGACAAATTCTTTTCATCATCTGCCTTGGATAAACCTAGGCTTTAATTGCAGGTGATGGTAAGAATTTGTCATAAGAGCACCTTCCACAAATAAAATTCTTTGGTTCAGAGCGAGGAGATTCAGAGAGTAAATAGTTTAGGCAAAGTGTGAGCAATCTTGTAAGATTTTTGGAGATACAATGGAAATGAAAGAGGAGGCTGTTTTCAAACACTCAGTATGGTGATCCACTCTTGATCATATTGCCTTGGCACTTGGATGGTTACTGGAGAAACAATGCTGTCTGTTTTTCACACCACGTCACCCTATTGCTATTCGGGAAGGGTGATAGTTTGGGGGGTATGAGAAAGGCTGAAGGGATAGCCCATTAGGGGTGGTTAGATTGTCTGTGTATGGATAGGGAGTCAATATCCTCTGTGGTCTTCATGCTGTTAAAATTGGTCCAGGTTGCACTTCCCAACATTAATTTCCAAATAAAGACAATATTGTTGAGACACCTGAGTTATGATTGAGAACAGTAGCTAAATAAATATGTAAAATTGTCTTTTTCATAGTTACGTTTGGTGCCTAATGTTGATAACCAATTTAGTTAAATTGTTCAAAAAGAATTATAATAACTAATGATTCAACATCTATTTGTACAGTTTGATTGCTGCCTTGGAGACTGCAATTTCCATGGATTTAAAACCAAGTTGGTGCTCGTCTTTTGAAGATCTTGCTGTGAAATCTACAAGACCTGGACTTGAGTTGCTGAAAAATTTGCCTGGTATGACTATCACTTTTGTTATCTGCTTTAAAATCATCAATAATAAAACTACCTTCGACATACCTACACCAGGTACCTTGTGAACTTCAAGAAGGCTGTTCATTACAATCTTCCCTGTTTCTAGAAATCTGTTTAATTACTGCTACCAAATAAAGTGAAAGTAATTACTGCAGAGGTAGAGATCACAAGACTACAGAAAGCAACTTAATCCAACTATGTAAAGTGTACTTCTCCAAACATCTCCCTCGCTTAAAAAAAATCATTCGCATGTACTGCCATTTGTAGCTGCAAAGTAACCAAGTTATCTAATATCCATGGTCAAAAACTATCATTCATTAATGATAACTCATTCATTCATGGCAAAATTGTATATTAATTCTAGTCAGTCTCACTTTCATCATGCACATGCATCACATTCACAGTCTGTATGGTAACAAAACTCATTGCCGTTGGCAATTTATCTGGTCATTCCTAGGGTTCTTTTTTTCAGGGAGTGTCATTTCTGTGGTCAGTACTGCTGCCATGGTAATTGTTGCTACTAATTGTTGGGGAATGGTGAATGCCTGGGATTGATTCTTGTTCTGTACTGTATGGAGATGGTGTGGTCATATTGTCTTGAAAGAACAGTTTATTCACTTATATGTGTATGTCTTTAGTTTTGGTGATATACCTGTTGTTAATGTTTACTGTAATATGACTGAGGTGATGACTGCTCTAGACAGGTAGCAAGTTTCCAGATAAACTGACTGTTGTTCAGAGTGTTGAGCATTTACTCTCTGATTGTCTCTCTAATGCTCAGTTGTAGCAATGATTTACAGTTTTATCAAAGTCAAATTTGGTTTTCTTTCATTTCATTTAAATTTTGTCACTCACTCCTACGCCTCACTATGGCTTGTCTGGAAGAATAATTTAGGTGTGATGTGATAATAGTCACTGAACTGGACTACTTTCCATACCTTCAGTAGATATATTTCTCGATTCTATAATTATCCAATACAGATCTGTGCTGGATTTGTTCATTTGTTCGGTGATCCCTCAGGCAATTTTCAGTCTTCCGTTTGACTGGGTCAGCTTTCTGACCCCAAACTGACCAAAAATCAGTGAAGTTAGGTAACTGCACCTCCTCCACAATAACACTCAACACTGGAGCCCCTCAAGGATATGTCCTCTGCCCCCTATTGTGCTCCCTGTACACCCACGACTGTGTTGCTAAATTCCGAATGAATGTGATCTGCAAGTCCGCTAATGACAACACCGTAGAGGGACAGATATCTAACAATGATGATTCAAAATACGGGAAGGAGATAGAGGACTTGGTGATGTGATACAATCAAAACAACATCTCTCTCAATGTCAGCAAAACTAAAGAACTGATAATTGACTTCAGAAAGAACAGGAGGAGCACACGCCCCCATCTACATCAATGGAACTGAGGTTGAGAAAGTGGAGAACGTCAAGTTCCTCTAGTGGTGATAACCAACAACCTGTCCTGGACTTCCCACATAGATGTGACAGTCAAGAAGGCACAACAACACCTCTTCTTTCTCAGGTGGTTCAGGAAATTTGGCATGTCCATAGGGACCTTCACCAATTGCTAATGATGCACCATTGAAAGCACCCTGTCTGGGTACATAACAGCCTGGTATGGTAACTGCTCTGCCCAGGACCGTAAAAAACTACAGAAGGCAGTGTGCACAGCCCAGACCATCACAGAAGCCAATGTTCCATCCATGGTCTCCATTCACACAGCTCGTTGCCAACATCAAAGACCCATCGCACCCTGGTAATGAGCTCCTACAACCTCTTCTGTCAGGCAGAAGATACAGAGCCGGAACACATGCACCAGCAGGTTCAGGAACAGCTTCTTCCCGGCCATTATCAGACTGATGAATGGACTCTGTAGCCTCAAATAACGCTGATTTTGCTAACGTTGATCTCGCCTAGTGTATGTCTTGTGCGTTGTATCCTGTATGCCTCTAAGTCTTTTTGATCTGTCTATCCCTTGCTTACTGTGATCTGCCTGCACTGCTCGTAAACAAAGAAGATGATATATGGTGTTGAATTTTCCAAATTTTTTTTATGAAGTGCCTAAACTTTTCAATCATAAATTGAGGGTCATTGTCACTCAGGGCAATGTGTGAAATACTGTAATGAAAGAAGAGTGCTTCCAAGCATTCTGTGACATCAGCTAGTTTTAACTCCATCAATCAGAATACCAATCTGCAGTGGCAAGAGAATTGGTTCCTGCAATGTTGTTGCTAGATGTTTGATTCTAGTAAAAGCAACTTCTTATCTTGTGCCCTAAAACCACTGCAGAGCCATAGCTGTGATCTTGTATAGGTGTTCACACTCTGATGACAAATTAGACAAGAATAGTTCATGAATCCAACAGATCATTATATTGCCTTCAAATCATTTGATCACTGCATCTCTGCCAGAGTTCTCATGTTGTCAGGATCCAGATAAGGTCCTTTTACTGTCCATGCATGACTTGTATATATGACTTCATCCTCAACTGCACCTTTTTCTTGATCAGCTTCAGGTTCACTTAATTCAGCTGTCTCTAGCAGTTGGACTAGATTCTGATCATGATCTGCGACAGCTTCTTCCTGTGTGTCTCAACAGCCATAGACTAGAAGGTCATCCTCGACAGCTTCTGCTCCAGGAAGATCAATGCTACCTCATGCTGCCTGCCCTGATACTTCTTCTGGAGCAGCCCAGATGCCAAATCGCATGCACAGCCATCTGCATCTTCCGGTTGACATCCTGAACATAGAGAACTGGTGTTTTTATCGGGCTTCACCTGCCCGTTATCATCAATTATGTTGAGGATAGTAAAGATCGAATTGTGACAACATGTCTTTAGTGGTTGGTATAGGGTAGTGAGATCACGGGATGGGATGAGGCACTGGTGTAGTGATAATGTCACTGGATTAATAATCCAGACACTGAGGCTAATGCGAGATAACAAGGTGTAGAGCTGGATGAACACAGCAGGCCAAGCAGCATCATAGGAGCAGGAAGGCTGACGTTTCGGGCCTAGACCCTTCATCAGAAATGGGGGAGGGGAAGGGGGTTCTGAAATAAATAGGGAGAGAGGGGGAGGTGGATAGAAGAGGAGAAGATAGGTGGAGAGGAGACAGACCAGTGAAAGAGGCGGGGATGGAGCCAGTAAAGGTGAGTGTAGGTGGGGAGGTAGGGAGGAGATAGGTCAGTCCAGGGAGGACGGACAGGTCAAGGGGGCGGGATGAGGTTAGTAGGTAGGAAATGGGGGTGCGGCTTGAGGTGGGAGGAGGGGATAGGTGGGAGGAAGAACAGGTTAGGGAGGTGGGGATGAGCTGGGCTGGTTTTGGGATGCGGTAGTGGGAGGGGAGATTTTGAAGCTTGTGAAATCCACATTGATACCATTGGGCTGCAGGGTTCTCAAGCGGAATATGAGTTGCTGTTCCTGCAACCTTAGGGTGGCATTGTTGTGGCACTGCAGGAGGCCCAGGATGGACATGTCGTCTGAGGAATGGGAGGGGGAGTTGAAATGGTTCGCGACTGGGAGGTGCAGTTGTTTAGTGCGAACCGAGCGTAGGTGTTCTGCAAAGCGGTCCCCAAGCCTCCGCTTGGTTTCCCCGATGTAGAGGAGGCCACACCGGGTACAGCGGATGCAGTATACCACATTAGCAGATGTGCAGGTGAACATCTGCTTGATGTGGAAAGTCTTCTTGGGGCCTGGGATGGGGGTGAGGGAGGAGGTGTGGGGGCAGGTGTAGCACTTCCTGCGGTTGCAGGGAAAAGTGCCGGGTGTGGTGGGGCTGGAGGGGAGTGTGGAGCGGACAAGGGAGTCACGGAGAGAGTGATCCCTCTAAAGCAGATAAGGGTAGGGAGGGAAAAATGTCTTTGGTGGTGGGATCGGATTGCAGATGGCGGAAGTGTCGGAGGATGATGCGTTGGATCCGGAGGTTGGTGGGGTGGTACGTGAGGATGAGGGGGATTCATTTTTGGTTGTTCTTGCGGGGATGGGATGTGAGGGATGAGTTGCGGGAAATGCGGGAGACACGGTCGAGGGCGTTCTCAACCACTGAGAGGGGGACGCTGCGGTCCTTGAAAAACGAGGACATCTGAGATGTACGGGAGTGGAATGCCTCATCCTGGGAGCAGATGAGGCGGAGGTGAAGGAATTGGGAATAGGGGATGGCATTTTTGCAGGAAGGTGGGTGGGAGGAGGTGTATTCTAGGTAGCTGTGGAGTCGGTGGGCTTGAAATGGATATTGGTTTTTAGGTGGTTGCCCGAGATGGAGACAGAGAGGTCCAGGAAGGTGAGAGAGGTGTTAGAGATGGTCCAGGTGAACTTAAGGTTGGGGTGGAAGGTATTGGTGAAGTGGATGAACTGTTCGAGCTCCTCGTGGGAGCATGAGGCGGCGCTGATACAGGTCATCAATGTAACGGAGGAAGAGGTGGGGTTTAGGGCCAGTGTAGGTACGGAAGAGGGATTGTTCCACGTAACCTACAAAGAGGCAGGCATAGCTTGGGCCCATGCAGGTACCCGTGGCCACCCCCTTTGTCTGTAGGAAGTGGGAGGAATTGAAAGAGAAGTCGTTGAGGGTGAGGACGAGTTCGGCTAAGCGGATGAGGGTGACAGTGGAGGGGGACTGGTCGGGCCTGCAGGACAGGAAGAAGCGGAGGGCCTTTAGGCCATCTGTATGGGGAATGCAGGTGTATAGGGACTGCACATCCATGGTAAAGATGAGGTGTTGAGGACCGGGGAATTGGAAGTTCTGGAGGAGGTGGAGGGCGTGGGTGGTGTCACGGACGTAGATAGGGAGTTCCTGGACCAAGGGGGAGAAAATGGAGTCGAGATAGGTGGAGATAAGTTCGGTGGGGCAGGAGCAGGCAGAGACAATGGGTCGACCAGGGCAGTCAGGTTTGTGGATTTTGGGAAGGAGATAGAAGCGGGCGGTGCGGGGTTGGGGAACGATGAGGTTGGAGGCCGTGGGTGGGAGGTCACCTGAGGTGATGAGGTTGTGGATGGTTTGGGAGATGATGGTTTGGTGCTCAGGGGTGGGGTCATGATCAAGGGGGTGGTAGGAGGAGGTGTCAGACAGTTGGCGTCTGACCTCGGCGATGTAGAGGTCAGTGCGCCATACTACAACTGCGCCTCCCTTGTCCGCGGGTTTTATGGTGAGGTTGGGATTGGAGCAGAGGGCTGCACGTTCTGCGGGGAAGAGGTTGGAGTGGGTGAGAGGGGTCGAGAGGTTGAGGCGATTGATGTCTTGACGGCAGTTGGAGATGAAGAGGTCGAGGGAGGGTAGTTAATGCACTGGGGACATGGGTTCAAATCCCACCTTGACAGCTGGGTGTTTTGAATTCAATAAAATCTAGAATTTAAAAGCTGGTTTAAAGACAACCATATGACTGCTGTCGATTGATGCAAAAACCCACCTGGTTCACTAACATCCTTTAGGGAAGGAAATCTGAGATCCTTACCTGGTCTGGCCTACATGTGACTCCAGACCCACAGCAATAACCCTGAACTGCCCTTTGAAAATGCCTCGAGACACAATTGGTTCAAGGTCAACTGGGGTGGGCAACAAATACCACCTCTCCCAGCAACGCCCACATACACAACAAGAATTTTTAAAGCTTTAAGCTTTATTTAGATTCTTTGGAACTTTCAGTTTTCCCAAGTTTGTTTTCACTCTGATCAAGCTGCTAATCCAGTCTGTAGCTGTCATATTTTCATAATTAATCCCTTCTTTTCCAACTGTTCAATCTATTCTCTCAGTCTAGACTTGAGGGCAGCTGGTGCTTTGCTTGGACTGATGCTGAGTTTGTCTCACATTCTCATCTACTTCGTGATAATATTCACTTGGAAGACTTTCAAGATCTGTAAAAACAGCTTTGTAATCTTCTAGAATCTGTTCCGTAGACACTGACTTAATAGCTTATGGAACACTGCAGAACTCCTGTCATAACTTCTAGAGATACCAGTCAAAGCTTTAGACTTGCTTCAGTTGAGATGAGTGTATTCCATCTACAAGTTCACTGATGACACCATCGTAGTGGGACAGATATCTAACAATGATGAGTCAAAATACAGAAGGGAGATAGAGGGCTTAGTGACATGGTGCAATGAAAACAATCTGTCTCTCAACGTTGGCAAAACTAAGGAACTGATCATCGACTTCAGAAAGAAGGGAGGAGAACACGCCCCCATCTACATCAATGGAACTGAGGTTGAAAGGGTGAAGAGCATCAAGTTCCATGGAGTGACGATAATCGATGACCTATACTGGACTTCCCACGTAGATGCAACAGTCAAGAAGGCACAACAACGCCTCCTCTTCTTCAGGCGGCTCAGGAAATTTGGCATGTCCATAAAGGTCCCTCACTAACTTCTACAGATGCACCATTGAAAGCATACTGTTCGGGTGCATAACGGCCTGGTACGGCAACTGCTCTACCCAGGACCGTAAGAAACTACAGAAGGAGGTGTGCACTGCCCAGACCATCACAGAAGCCAACCTTCCATCCATGGACTCTATTTATATGCTCACTGCCGCGGAAAGGCGGCCAACATCAAAGACCCATCGCCCCCTGGTAATGACCTCCTACAACTTCTTCTGTCAGGCAGGAGATACAGAGCCTGAACACACACACAAGCAGGTTCAGGAACAGCTTCTTTCTGGCTGTTATCAGACTGATGAATGGACTCTGTAGTCTCAAATAACACTGCTCTTGCTAATGTTCATCCCGCCTAACGCACATCCTGTGCAATGTAACCTGTATGCCTCTAAGTCATTTTGATCTGTATATCATTTGCTTGCTATGATCTGCCGGTACCGCTCATAAACAAAGCTTTTCACTGTATTTTGGTACAGGTGAGAATAAGTCAAACTAGTAAAATAACTATTCAGAAATCACTGTCTGTGACTCAGAAGTTATACGCAGCTAATGTGATGTTGAGCAACAGCGTAAGATGCTAAATGTGATCCTCGGACTGTGTTTTTTGTGCACTGCATTTCTCACATGTTCATATAGATATTTGAGGACTTAAGTAAATCATAAGATCCCCAAACTAGTATGGAAAGAAAGTCCATTTGACCATTAAACCTAGCATCATAGTTATCTTCAGGGTAGCCCAGGGTTCTAAATGCTGATGGGTTAGAGGATAAATCAACTAATTCTCTGCTTTCAACCATTGGTCAGTGAGAATTGAAGGAAAGTGTGTGCTTTTAATACTAGATAAGGGCAGAATCAGACTGTGTCACTTTCAATGTTGAATAGCTTGTTGACCCACACTGGATATATTCACGTATGAATTATTTGGTGAAGGTGAACTAGTGGACAGCTCTTAGCAGCAATAGAACTCATAACCAGCGAGTGTCACTGTCTTCACTGCTCCTGATTTCATCTATAAATGACTGAGATTATGCTCCCTTTTATTGTAGAATCCTCCAGTAGATAAAATAGTTTCTCTGTATCCACTGTAGCATAACCCTTAACCATTTTAAACATTTAGGTTAGATAATCATTCAATGTTGTAAATTCAAGGTAACACAAGCCAAGTCTGTGCAACTGGTCTCATCTAACCCTTTCTGGCGAATCCAAAGTCAATATATCTTTTCTGAGATTTGGTTCCTTATGTAACTGTTCCTTCACTGTTGCTGGGTCCATATTTTGCAACTTTGTTCCTAACAGCACAGTTAGTGTATCCACACCACATGGATCGCAGCAGTTCAAGAAGACAGCCCACTTTTCCAGGACCATTAGGGAAGGACAGTAAATGCTGACCCACCATTGATGCCCTCATCCTGCAAACTAATGAAAAAAGACTGAATCAGGTATTCAATGGGGGGTGTGACCAAGGCTCTGTACTACCATACCATCATTTCCTTACTTTTGAAGTACGATCCCTCTTGGAGAAAAGTTCATCTTTTAGATTTCTTGTAGTATGTGTGAACTAGCCTTTCATGATGTGGGTACCTGGAGACTGCCATTCCTTTGCACCTCCTGATTTCCTAATCTCTCAAGATTTTAAAAAAAATTCTTATTTTTCTTTCTCGGATCCAAAGTCACAATGATTTTGCACTTCCCCACATCAAACTACATCTGTCATACCTTATTCACTTTTCCCTTTGTAATTTTATGCTCCTATCAAACAATTTTATAGTATCTAACCTAGTGTCATCTGGAAATTTGAATCTGCAACTCCGCTGCTTTCTCCAGATAATTAACACATTATGAACAGCTCCAGTACAGACCCCGGAGGACACCAGTAATCCCACAGATAGGAATCTCTCTGATTGCTAACCCATGTCACAGGATTACCTCCAGTTCTCTCCACCCTTTTCACAAATTTTGCAAATAACTCCCTTTGCAGAGCCTTAGAAAGTTCTTCTGGAAGTCAATACAGATAGTGTCCATAGACACTGACCTATCCAGTGTGCTAACTGACCTCCTCAAAAGAATCTCTCTCACGATACTGGATATGAACTGACCTGTAATTATTTGCTTTCTCCTCTGCTCTCTTACACATGGAATTGACATGCATAATTTTCTTAACCACAGGCACAATTCCTAAATCTAATGAATTTTGAAACATTTTCATTCATGCATCTTCACATGTTTCTGCTTTTACAATGGGGTGGAACCCAATCACTTTTTTTTAGTATTGCACTCAATCGATTAAGTTCTTGCATTTACTTATTTTTAGGTTCTATTAAGCACCCACTGCGCTTTAAATCCAATCTCTCCCCACCATTCTGATTAGTGGGTGAAGGCCTGATAAGAAGCACTTCTGATGTTTGGACCCTGCACAAAAGAAACTGAGCTGAATTTTTGGCAGAATCATGATTTCTACTTCAAGCAGCAGCACTCAGCCTACCTACCGTTAGACCAAGCTATTTTCTGAAGGACTGCAAAGTCCTGGGTGACAAACTGAGTCCTCATCTTTATAACTAGCCTTTCCGATGAGCGGGAGAGGATCCAAATAATAACAGAATGGGGAAACCTGACGACATTTCCACCCCTTTAAATTTCAAAGTGCACATATCATGAGACAGACTGCAGAAGGCAAGACTGGCGACAGTGCCAGCACTGTGACTTAGATTCCGCAGAAAGTAAGGAAGGGAACTGAACTGAACTATGGGATTCCTGGCAGCTGATCTGAAGTTGCAGCTCCCGCTCACCAAGGTATGGGGCTCTTTCAGCACTCCTCCTGGGCCATGAAGAGCCTTGCAGTTTTTATCCGCCACGCTCTTCCCACCTCCACATTCATATCAGAAACTTTGTTAATTAATGGTTTTCATCTGACATTTGGAAGAATTCTCAGCAAAATGAATGCCAAACATTTTAAGCTTTTGCACTGTGAATTGGAATGTATCTGAAAAGTTGAGTGTTTTGACAGGTTTATCAGTGACTGTAGCATACTTTAAGGACTTTATCAGGAATCAGTTCAAGTCTGAGGGAAGTCCTTAAATGAGCTGAAACAGTGGCCAACAAATGCTGGTAAACACTGCTTGAGTTTCTCCATCTTGCAGTTGCTTTTTATAGACTGTTCATCATGCAATTACATCATCGCAGTTCATGCATTCCATTCTGAAGTGCATGTGAAAGGAAAATATTTTAACCCATTAACACCAACAACATTTCAGAAAGTGGTATCTTTTTGATCAAGCAGAATGCCTGAATTTTTTCACAACATTTTTGTTCATATTTTCTTTCAGTTCCTCAGTCTCCAACAGTTGTTCCTCAGGAACCAAACACGGCAACAAGCACAACAATAACAGTCTACTGGACAGTAGGGGAGGAAGATGTTATTGATTATTTCCAAGTGTACTGTATGGATGAGTTGGAAGGCAACAGACAGCAAAGTGGTAAGGACTTAATATCAAATGCTCTATGTCAAGATATCACAAAGTTGCAAAAATATGGTAAATACTAACCATCAAGTAAAGCAGCAAAATTCCTTTAATGGTATATTCCTGTATTTGATGAAAAGAAACTCAAACTCAAGTTTAGTAACTTGATATAAATTGTTTCAGGTAATTATCCATCTCACCTAATCAGAAACTCACAAATAAAAGGATTTGATGCTGAGAAATAATTCCTCTTCCTATTGTGTAGTAGTAATAGTGGAATGATTTCCTATAAAAGCAAAATATTGAGATGCTAGAAGTCTGAAACAAACACAGAATGTTGGAGAAACTCATCAAGTCTGGCAGCATCTGTGGAGATAAACCGAGTTAACATTTTGAGTCTGGTATGACTCTTCAGAAATCAAAGGTGTTGGAAGATGAATGGCTTCCTGTGTTTGCTGTTTCTAGTCAAACACATTTTGTTGAAACACTTCCAATTAATGATTCAGCAACAAGTGTGCAATGCTAGGGATTATTCCCATTTGATTCCTATGCAATACTTCTGATGCAATTTTAAAGTAGAAAGCAAAGCATTTAGTGCAATAATTTGATTTTATTTTCTGTTGAACTGATCAATTTTTCTAGCATTAATGTTTAGAAGTAAATGTTATTCTAGGAATGTAAATTCTGTGAAAAGGAGTTAGTGCATCAGAAGTTTTCACCTCTACTTGTTCTCCTTTCCCATTCCTTGTGTACACATCCCGAGTCTCCAAATTAAGACTCAACCACATCGCTGTTGGTCTGAAGTCACATGTAGGCCAGACCAGGTAAGGATGGCAGTTTTCTTCCCTCAAGGACATCAGTGAACCAGATGGGTTTTTCCAACAATCAAAAATGATTCCAGATTTTTATTAATATTGAATCCAATTTTTGGATTTATTCAATTTATAGATGTTCCAATTCATCCATTCCTATCCTCAAGAAGAATTTCACCAAAATGTTCATTTCTTTCCATTAATTATTGATCAGCACCATGCTGTAGACTTCCAGATGTTTTTAAAATTTACAACACTCAATTTTCTTCAATTCTTTTATTGTTACAGATAAGTTTACAATGTAGTAATTAGATGTACAGATGAGAATTATTTTTAAACTTATATTTTATTTGAACAGTGGATTTCAAACCTCATTAACCCTCATTAGGATTAGGGTTAGGGCTAGGGTTACAGTTGGTTATAACAGTTAAAAATTCAGAATATTGCTACACAATGCAAAAACGATTTGAAAAATTCTCGTTACAAAAGCAGAAAAAAATTCAAACTTACAGACACGTACAATCCCTAATGAAAAGTCATTCCTGTCTCAAACTGGTACTTTTGTAATCAGTTTCTTTTAGAGATTTCTGCATTCACCGGATGGTATTTTCTTTGGTAAATGTCTCTTCTTGAGATCATTAAACAAGCTGCTCACTCAGCTTATTTATTTATCAGAAATGGGTTCCTTCAACCGATGTCTTCACCAGCCTTCAACAGTCTTTTCTCTCTGACACCCCCACAGCCCTTATTTCTGGTGTTATCTTCTAAGCAACTTGGGACTTTTCCTTCACCAGCACTGGCTGCCTGGGTGATAATAACAACACCTCTGCTGTTTAGGTCCTTTACCATTTGACTAAACCAGTTTATATTTGAATGAGCCTCATTCTGTGTTCCTCTCTCTCAATTATAAATCTCAAGGCGGCAAATCTTTTAGCAGTTATCTCCCTGGGAACTTGCTAGTTATTTATCTAAAATTACAAGACTTTTTGGAATGCTGTGTTTAGCACACTGTTTAAAAGACAGACTTTGTGAAGTCTTGAAGAAAAAGTCAGATCCTCACAGAACTGAAAATTACAATTCAATCTTCCTGCACCTTAGAAACAAAGCTATCAAAGAATAACAAGGTGTAGAGCTGGATGAACACAGCAGGCCAAGCAGCATCAGAGGAGCAGGACGGCTGACGTTTCGGGCCTAGACCCTTCTTCAGAAAATGAAGAAGGGTCTGAAGAAGGGTTTAGGCCCAAAACATTAGCGTTCCTGCTCCTCTGATGCTGCTTGGCCTGCTGTGTTCATCCAGCTGTACACCTTGTTATCTCAGATTCTCCAGCATCCGCAGTTCCTACTATCTCTGAAAGAATAACAACACTATGTTATGAATCTCCACTACACTTCCCTGTAGGAAAAATGTAACGCTATCTTTAAGAGGCATTTTCTCCTCTTATTACAATCTTCTCAGTACTATTTCTATTTTAGTTACATACTGTTTTATTTCAATAGTAATATATTTACTTTTGATACACAATGACTTATGAGAACAATCACATAGTGCACAAGTTCATTTTGATCATGGCATTCATTTTTCTTCATGTTTGCTTTGGATGAAGTATCTGCTGTGACATTTTCTCTTCCTACATTTTGAATGGTTTTAAAATTGTATGATTGTAGCATTGAACTCCAACTCCAATCTCAAATTCTCATTATGAAGTTTTACAAGAAAAGTGAAAAGAGTATAATCTATAATGGTCTCGGAGGTGTTGTTTGATGTAAACTTTAAATATTGTAGAGCCAATACCAAACCCAAAGTCTCTTTATTCCACAGTTGAATATTGCTGTTATCATGTATTCAAAATAACTGACTGGTCACTTGATTCCCCTCTCATAACCCCCTAACACCACTGCACCAACATTGACTTAGTGGTACCAACGGCTAGTTTAAATGGCTTAGTATGATTCTGTGCTTCTAAAACTGCTGCTGTAGTTAGGACAGCCTTCAAGTTGTCCAAGGCACTATCACATTCCTTTGCCCATTAAAACTTCACTTTTTTAAAAGAAACTTCTCAAAGGAGCCATCACACTGTTGAAATTCAGAGCGAACTTTCAATAGAATCCGTTCATGTTGATGTATCATAAAACTTCTCATTTTGTTTCAGGCACAAGAAAATCCTAAATAGCCTGTATTGTTAGGTGCTAATTGGCCTTATCCCACAATGTGGCCCAAATAAATTAAATTCTGCTTTAGAAAATTCACTTTTGGCCAAGTTAGAGCATATTAGTCTTTGTAACTGATTAGTTCAAGAGTTGCAAATGTTTCTTCCACATTTGGATGAACATTCAAAAATAATTGATAAATACAAAAGAGGAACAAAGGGATTTTGGTGCTTATCTGCACATCCTTGAAGGTAGCTGGGCGGGTTAATATGGTGCTTAAAAGCACACAGGACATTTGTCTTTATCAGTCATGGCATAGATTAAAAAAGTGGGGAGACCCTAAGACATAGGAGCAGAAATTAGGCCATTCGGCCATTGAGTCTGTTCCGCCATTCAATCATGGCTGATAAGTTCCTCAACCCCATTCTCCTGCTTTCTCCCCATAACCCTTGATCCCCTTGATAATCAAGAACCTATCTATCTCAGTCTTAAATGTACTCCATGACCTGGCCTCCACAGCTTTCTGTGGCAGTGAATTCCATAGATTCGCCACTCTCTGGCTGAAGAAGTTTCTCCTTATCTCCATTCTAAAAGGTCTTCCCTTTACTCGAAGGCTGTGCCCTCGGGTCCCAGTCTCTCCTACCAATGGAAGCATCTTCCCAACATCCACTCTGTCCAGGTCATTCAGTATTCTGAAAGTTTCAATTAGATCTCCCCTCATCCTTCTAAACTCCAATGAGTATAGTCCCAGAGTCCTCAAACGTTCCTCATATGTTAAGCTTTCCATCCCTGGGACCATTCTCGTGAACCTCCTCTGAACCCGCTCCAGGGCCACTACATCCTTCCCGAGATATGGGGCCCAAAACTGCACACAATACTCCAAATGTGGCCTGAGCAGAGCCTTATAAAGCCTCAGTAGTACATCCCTGCTTTGATATTCAAGTCCTCTCAAAATAAATGCCAACATTGCCTTTGCCTTCCTGACTACGGACTCAACCTGCAAGTTTACTTTGAGAGAATCCTGGACTAGAACGCCTAAGTCTCGTTGCACTTCAGACTTTTGAATTTTCTCCCCATTTAGAAAACAGTCCATGCTTTTATTCTTCTTACCAAAGTGCATGACCTCACACTTTCCTATGTTGTACTCCATCTTGTGTTGGATCTGTACAGAAACTTTAGTTAGACCACAGGTGTAGTACTGCATGCAGTTCTGCTATCCGTACTGTAGGAAGGATGTGATTGCACTGTAAGGATGCAGTGAAGATTCACCAGGATGTTCCCTGGGATAGAGCAGTTTAGCTATGAAGAGAGGCTGGAAAAGCTTGAGTTGTTTTCTTTAGAGCAGAGAGAGCTGAAGGGAGAACTTAGAGGTGTATAAGGTTGAGCGGCTTGGACATGGACAAGGTGGCTAGAAAGCAGCCATTCCCTTTAGGTGAAGGGTTAAAAATGAGGGGGCATAATTGTAAGCTGAAAGGCAGGAGGTTTAGAGGGGATTGAAGGGAAAGAATTTTCATCCAGTGGGTGGAGGAGATCTGGAACGCACTACCCGAGAGGATAATTGGGGCAGGAAACCTCAACCTCTAAAACAAAGAGAACTTGGATGAGCACTTGAGATGTCCTAATATTCAAGGCCGTAGGCCTGGTGCAAGAAGGTGAGACTAGTACAGATCTAAAATATTTTTTTAGTTGGTGCAGATTTGATGGACTGAAGGGCCTCTTTGGTACTGTACAATTCTAGGATTCAAGGTGCACAATCTTTCAATGATCTTGGTTAATCAATGAAAAGTTGCTAGTGGCATTTTGCATTTCAAATTGTTGCTAGCATTCAATCAAAACCAGTTTGAAATTCCGACCCTTTTAACGTACTTCATTGCACTCTTGTTTCTTTACTCAATACCTCCACCTCCACGTTTTTAGAGATTCACAGGTCCCTTTTAAATCCAACAAATTTCTGCAAAGAAGCACCACAATATTAGGATTGTAGGTAATAATGAATAATAGTTAAGTCAGATCAAAGAGTCACCTATGATCCCTTGCTAACGAGTATGATTGTCCACCTAGGGAATTCCATGTCACTGGTCATGTGTTCTGTGGGTCCTTGTGCAGCTGCTGAGCCTAATCCTAGAGCCTTGTTTCTGAACACATTCGGCAGTCGTTGCTCGGAAGTGGAATTGGTCCTTGGACTTCAAATTATTTGCATTCCTTTCTCCAGCTCCTTTTCCGTACTTTTCACTTGCCATCAGATGTCCTCAAAGAATTGTGTTCCTTGTTACAGGAGCATCCTCCAAGTCAGTTTCTTCTGAATGACGGTCTCTCACACAATGATATCAATGTTGCATTTCTTGAGGAAAGCCTTCAGGGTGTCTTTGAAATGCTTCCTTTGTCCTCCACTTGTTCAAGTCCCTTCATTGAACTGGATGAAGAAGATTTGTTTTGGTAGTCTGAACTCAGGCTGCTTAAGTACGTGCCTGGTCCAGCAGAATTGGTTTTGGATGATTGTGACCTTGATGCTGGTGCTGTTAGCTACTTCAAGGATACTAGTGTTAGTACATGTGTCCTTCCAGCTGATGCAGAAAATCTGTCTCAAACAGTGTTGATGGTACTTGAAGAGCTTTAAGGTAATGGTCTATATGTAGTCCAAGTTTCAAAGCCATATAGAAGAGTCAAAAGGATGACTACCTCATACATAAGGATCTTGGTATCAGCACAGATGTCATGATTATTAAAGATTCTCATCCTTGGCTGTCTAAAGGTGGCACTTACAGATTGGATGTGATGTTGCATCTTTGCATTAATGCCAGCCTTAGATGAAAGATAGCTTCCAAAATAGGGGAAATATTCCACGTTTCTTTATTGACCTTAATGGATAGATGGATTGGAACTTGACCTGGGACAAGTTGGTAAAGTATTTGGATCACCTTGAGGTTGAGGCTGAGACCAATTCTTTGATATTCTTCCACAAAGGCATTAGGTGAGGCTTGAAGGTTCTACTCAGAGAGATGGGAGAGGATGTTGTTATTTGCATACTGAAGTTCCACAAGTGAGACCGATGACATTTTCCTCCTGGATTTCAACCTGGTGAGGTTAAGAAGTTTCTACAGATGGGCAGAAAAATGCCCACACCTCTGGGAAGCTTATTCTTTACAAGATGAAGAAAGGTGGCAAAGACGATAGAGAGAAGGGTGGGGGCAATGGAATATCCCTGCTTGACCCCATCTTGACGTGAAAGGATTCTGTCATGTGAGGACCATTGCGACATCTTACCATGGAAGAGACAGAGGATGCTGATGAATTTCACTGGACAGCCACCCTTTGACAGGGTCTTCCACAGCACTTCCTGATTGACTGAGTCAAGGCCTTGGTCAAATCAGTGAAGGCCATGTAGCATGATTGGTGTTGTTCCTGGCATTTCTCTTGAGGTTGCTGAGCAGTAAAAATCATGTCCATAATTCCATAGTTTGGTCAGAAGCCACACCAGCTTTCACAAAGGATTTCCTCTGAGACTGGGAGAAGGCAACTAGCGAGGACTTGGGTGATGGTCTTCCTGGAGTTAGAGAGTGGGGAGATTCCTCTGGAATTCCCACTGTCCACTTGGTCTCCTTTCTTGGAGACAGTGGTAGTAGCAGGGATTTCCTCTTTGTCCCAGATTTTCGAAAACGGCTGATGGAGATGGCGGGCAAGCTATGCTCCTCCAAGTTTGAAAATCTCTGCTGGAATCTCGTCTAATCCTATGACTTTTCCATCCTTCCTGGGTCGAATGGTGGCTTCAATGTCTGCCAAACTAGGTGGGAATTCCAAATTACATTTGATGGGAATTTGGGGGATTTCCTCAAACACATCTTTGTAGAAAATTGTATCGCAGTTTAGGGTCACAGAATGCAATCTGACTAAATTAATCATATGTTTCTTAGTTATTATGGAGATCAGTCACTGAAGGTATTCACAAGAGGCTGTCAATGTACTTTGAACAAAAGAACATGAAAGTTTATCACACAAAGCAAACACAAACCATGTCATACTATAATGGGTATAATAGGTAATAAGATAATCAAGAAGGCTAATGGAATGTTGGCCCTTATTTCAAGGGGGTTGGAGTATAAGAGTAGGGAAGTCTTACTGCAGCTGTACAAGGTACTGGTGAGACCACATCTAGAGTACTGCGAGTGGTTTTGGTTCTCTAATGTAAGGAAAGTAAAATAACTCCAGAGGCTGATATCCCAACACCAAGTCACCCTTTATTTACACTTGCATAGCACTTGACATTGGTCTGACTTCCTCAGAGCCAGCTGTCCGAGTGAACAGACCCTCGGACACTCCTTTTTTTATCTGTCAGTCATGGCTCCCTGATTGGACCAGGTTAACAGCCCAAAGCAGGGAACTCATTCTATGAGGTCCACTTCTCTGATCTCATTACAGACACTACATCCCTCCGCCTTTCAGTCCAGGGATGTAGGCATGTTCTTTTTCTTCTAGCCTCTCCTGGTGAGTTTTCTCATGGAGGCTAGTTTCTCCAACTCAGCCGTGGATTCGGGAGACATGTATCAGACTATAGCCCGCCTTTTGTGCCTGGAGTGTCTCAGAAGAAATTCAGTCTCTTCTTCAGATGATAAAAGTATCAAGGCAACAATATCTGTCGTAGACATCTCAGACTCCAAAGGTTTCTTCAGCACTGGATAGAGGGGTTCCAAGATCCTTTCCGGCTGTTCTGAGGAGCCGGGTTTGTTTTGCTCCTGCCCCTTTTGCGAGTTTGCAGCTTTCATATGGTTCAGAACCGCCTCACCTACCCAAACTTTGTATGTCACAGGCCCTGACCTTGTGTCAACCATGCCTCTTACCCATGCAGGGCCATTCCTGTGGTTTCGGCACTAAACTCTATCCCCTGAAATAAACTGTCCCTTTCACTTACTGGAGTCCTGTGCCTGGCACTGGCGCTCCTGATGCTGATTCACCCAAACCCCACCCCAGGTCCAGGAAGATCAGATTGAACCTTGTGTGGAATCTTCTCCCCACGAGCAACTCTGCTGGAGCTATCCCTGTAGTTGCAGGAGCGTTGGTCCTATAATCAAATAGGAACCAGGACAGTTTGGTATTGAGTGAAGCCATAGGCTGTTTCTTTAAGCCTGCTTTCAAAGTCTGTACTGCCCTTTCCGGCAGACTGTTTAATGATGGATGGCATGGAGCTGTCCTTATATGATGAATACCATTCAATTTCAGGAAATACTCAAATTCCCTGCTTTTAAATGATGGTCTGTTGCCTGTGACCAACACTTCTGGGAGCCCATGGATTCCAAAAGATGCTCGCAGCTTTTCTGTCGTCATTTGATGAATCAACTCGGGGCACACCAGCCACTGAGTGGGCTGTCCACAAGGACTAAGAAGGTTGAGCCCATGAAAGGACCTGCATAGTCAATGTGTAACCGTGTCCAGCTTTTACGTGGCCATTCCCACAAATGTGGGCAAGCTGCTGTCTGTAATTTTGTCCTTGTTGACACTCTGAATATGACCGCACCAATGCAGCTATGTCGGTATCCAGTCCTGGCCATCAGACATCATTTCATGCCAAAGTCTTCATTTTGGACATCCCTGGATGACCGCAGTGGAGTTTAGCCAGTATCTGGAGGCGACCTTTACTCGGGACATTCACTCTTGCTCCCATTAATAATATGCCGTCATCTACAGTGTTCTGGTCTCTCTGGTTCCAGAAAGGTTTCAGTTCTGGTTGTGACGGCCCTTTTCTTTGCCATCACCGCCAGCTGTTTCAGTTGTGCCAGAACTGGATCCTTTTGCATTCACAGTCTGATATTGTCAGCAGTGATTGGAAGGCTATCCAGAAAGTTTAAAACCAGAATGGACTCTTCCAGTGGCAGCACCACTGGGGGGTGTATCCACCAGCGCGAGGCTCTCAAAGCATCCGCATTTGCTACTTGGCCTGCCGAACGGTGTTCCAACTTGTAATTGTACGTGCTTAGACTGAGAGCCCACTGCTGAATTTGGTCTAAAGCTATGGACACCATGGCCTTGTCCTCTTTAAGTAGCCCTAGTAGGGGTTTGTGATCTGTTACTGTTACAAATTTACATCCATAAAGGAGATAGTAGGAACTGCCGATGCTGGAGTCTGAGATAACAAGGTGTGGATCTGGAGGAACACAGCAGGCCAATGCTGTGTTCATCCAGTTCCAGTTCCAGTTCCATCCATAAAGGTGTTGGTGGAATCTCCTTCCACCAAATTAGACCACCAAACCTCCCTTCTCTATCTGGGTGTATTTGCGCTCTGCGTCAGGCAAAGTCCAGGAAGTATATGCTATTGGGCTTTCCTCTCTGTTAGGCTGTCTGTGAGCTGACACTACCCTGATACCATACAGGGAGGTATCGCACCAGATCTCTTCTGTTACACTTCCTTTCCTTTAGGATCATATTGTACAAACACCTTAGACAATGATGCTGCTTCTTCACTTCCCTAAAAGCTACGTCTTGGCTACGAGTCCATTCCCAGGCTGACCCTTTTTTAATAGCAGATGTCAGGGTGCCAGAATGGAGGCCAGGTTACACATGAACTTACCAAGGAATAATTCACCAATCCAAGGAAAGACCCAAGCTCTGGTACAGATATGGGAGCCAGGCCATCTTTAAGGTGTTATTAAGGTCTCATTAAGGGTATAACCAAACTCACATGCCTCTGCCAGTCATCTTAACCTAGTCAAAAATCCCAATAAGGATTCTCAAATTGCTGAGTAAACCATAGCATCTCAGAATTAGAGGAGTCCTGCGTGTCATAATATTCCTTAACTAAATCCATCAACTCTTGAAAGATTTTAGTATTTGGTGCCTTTATGAAAGTTAGGCTCCTAAAAACCAAAAAAGCTGCACATCCAGAAGCTATTAGAAGAATTAATAGTTGCATTTCATCTGCTCCAATGTCATTTGCCCAGTAAAAATAAGGCATTCTTTTCACATACTGGGTCCAGTCTTGAATGGCAGAATTGAATGAGTCAAGTTTCCCAAATATCAGCATGATGCCAGAAATGCTTACCCCAACACAAAGATGATTGTTGCAAGCAGATTTCTTCAGAAGCATGCCTTTCTCTCTCACCACTGAAATAACTCCACATTGACCAGTATTCTATCATCCTTTATTTATACATGGAGAGCCTTTGACACTGATCCAGCTCCCTCAGAGCCAGCTCTCAGAGTGAGCAGGATGTCTGACACTCCTGTTCTTATATATCAGCCAGGGCTCCCTGATTGGACCAGGTTAAAAGCCCCAACCGAGGGACTCATTCTCTGAGGTCCACCTGGCTGACCTTGTTACAATCACTATAGTATTGATAGGTAAATTAATCTCTGAAAGTTGAATGTCACCTTTTATTTTAAACTTCCTCGAGTAAGTGCCATGGAAACTTGTGTAGCAGAACTGGATAAAGGTAAATTACCGCAGAAATGGAGTAAATGGATAATGACTCGGAGTGTATACAGTTTTAGAAATTGAGCCACACTAATGAACACCTGAACCTAACAGATCACCCTATTTTTTTTTTAAAAGGAAGTGTAACTGAAGAATACAAGATGGCAGTCAAAGAAAGTTACTGTACGTTGGACAATTTGGAACCAAACAGATGCTATGTAGTCTGGGTGATGGCTGTGAACTTTGCAGGATGCAGTTTGCCCAGTGAGAAAGTGACCGTTCGGACTCGTAAGTCAACACCAGTATTAAACTGAATGAGGAACATCTACCATGTAACATCGTTAAAGTGATAATTTGCTAAATGCGACATTTTGCCAGAAATTCCATCAGATTAATTTCCAAGACTTTGGCTCCCTCCTGAAGTTCAGCAAGTGCTGCTGAGTATCGTACCAATCCTCCCGGGGGAGGGGGGCGCGAGTAGAGAGATGATTGGCATTGGTGCCTTCAGTTTAAGATCAGGGATTCCAGTCTGGATCACTGTACAGTGACCTACACTATGTGTGTGAGCGTGGGATAAGAAGACATTGGATTCAAGTTCAGGCACTGAGGCATTTTCTGCCTGCCTAAACACATGATCGGCAGCTGGCCATCTTATGGGAGGGTTCACCTTCAAATAGAGGCCTGCTTGCTGAGGGTGTTTTTTCTTTAGTTAAGAGCTTAAAATATTAAAGAGCAGATGCCTTAAAGTGAAAGTATCGTTTCTCTCCATCCCACCCACCCAAACTGATGGCTTTACATCCTCCTGTATTAGAGGGACTCCAGTTTATACTGAGAGCCTCCTTAGCTGTATTTAATTGAACAGTGACCCAACCCTCAGGCCACCAGTTAGTCAGTTCAGGGACAATTACTGCTAAGTGAGTGTTTTCCCCACAGTGGAGGGTTAGAACCCCATTTAACCTCAATATCAGGATTCCAATCCAAAATGCTGCTCGGTCATTCATGTGTGCATGTCAGTAAGCAGTTTAACAATGAGGATCATCACAGTTGAACTCTGTCTTGGCCTCTGCTTGCCTGGGGCGTATATGCTTCCCTCCAGAGGATGGTAAGATGCCAGAAGCCTGGTTTATATTCCTCCTTCGTTGCTCCCTAATTCGACATTTGGGTAAATTTGAATTATACCACTGGCATTGTGCATTGGCTGCTATTGAAACCAATTGAAAGGAAGTAGAGGACGGTGTGGATAGTACTGAGTCCTCCCTCAATCCCCACCACTCCAGGTTAAAAACTAAAATCTGTCCCATCAAGGTAATTGTTATACCTTTTTCAGTTAATAAATCTGAAAGCAAACATGGCACCAATGCGTCTACAATTTGTTGTTACAGTGTGTGTTGGACTTTCCAGTTAAAATTGGTCAAGATAATCTTCTCAGGCTGCTAATGACGAATGTGCCATTCTGGACTGTACATGAAGGAGCGTGGAGTTCAGATACTTTAAGAATTAATCATAGAATCATAGAATCGCTACAATGTGGAAGCAGGCCGTTTGGCCCATCAAGTCCATACCACCCCTCTGAAGATCCAGACACACCCCTCTATCCTATAATCCTGCATTTCCCATTGCTAATCCTCCTAGCCTACACATCCCTGGACACTATGGGGCAATTTAGCATGGCCAATCCATCTAACCTGCACATCTTTCGACGGTGGGAGGAAACTGGAGCACCCGGGATAATAAGTTGTTAACCATATTAGTCAACAGCAGATGAATTCTGATCCAGTTTCCATTTGTGTTCCCCATAGTTCCAGCAGCACCCGTTATTATTACTGAGGAATGCACTGTGTGCTGGGACACTGCAACTATCCGCTGGACCTCAGCTGATCTTGAAGCTGTGGAATACTTTATTCTGGAGTTCCACAGACAAAGTGATTTTAAAAAGTCAACATTCAGGTCAGTCTGCTTCCTGTTGCGAAGACTCTATTGTATTTAATAGCCGTTTTGTAAAAAGCAGATCTAGTGATACATTTGTTGTAGTACAGAAGGAGGTGTTTCAGCCTGCTGTGACTGTGCTGGTCCTCTGTAGGGCAACTCACCAGTACCACTGCATACTTCTTCCTTATTGCCCTGCAAAAAAAACCTTTCTCTTCAGAATATGATCCAATTCTTTTTTGAAAATCACAATTGATTCTACCCCTATCACACTTCAAGGTAATGCCTTCCAGAGTTTAACTGCTTGCTGTATAAGAATGGTTTTCCTTATGTCTCTGTTGCTACTTTTGCCAGTCATCCATATCAGAAGTCTTCTCTGCTCACTCCTGTCATCGATCCCTAGTGCCTCTCTCCCTGGGCCTTTGATGATTTGAACTCCACTGTCAAATCACTTCTTTCTCCTCTCCTCAAAGGAGAGTTGCTCCTAACCATGGGAGAAGGAAACTTCTATCAGTTGCAACCGAGGTTTAAGCCTTATAACTTCCATGGTCACATGATCACAAACATGTTTCCATTCTGTCGCATAGTTGCCTTTGATGACAAGAGTACCATCAGAGCAAATGTGTAACATAAAGATTAAAGCTCTTGTGGTATAGTGGTAATGTTCTAACCTCTTGGCCAGGAGGCCAGGTTTATAATCTCACCTGCTCCAGTGATGTGTTATAACATCTGAACAGGCTGATTTAGAAAATATAAAGATCATACCAGGAGCAGGTGCTGACGGGCATTGCTGGCAGGCCAACATTTGTTGGCCATTCCTAGCTGCCCTTGCTAGGCCATTTCAGAGGGCAGTTGACAGTCAGCCACATTGCTATGGGTCTGGAGTCACATGTAGGTCAGACCAGGTAAAGGTGGCAGTTTTCCTTCCCTGAAAGACATTAGTGAGCCAGATGCGTTTTTCCAATAATCAGCAATGGTTTCATGGCAATCAGTTAATTCTTGATTCCAGAGATTTTTAAAATTGAATCCGAATCCCACCATCTACCATGGCATGATTTGAACCCAGGTCCCCAGAACATTAGCTCAGTTTCTGGATTAATAGACCAGCAATAATACCACTAGGCTATCACTTCACTTATTTCACTAGATGCCTGTGACAGGGGCTAAGCTGATGATAAAACGAAATGGCCCCTGCTAGAAGCATTCTTGATCTGAATGTGAAATCTTGCTTCCTTGGCTCACCCTGCCGGGCACTTTCACAATCACTGACCTGATCAATGCGATTGTGGTCGCTGAATATGCACCTTACCCAGGGCTGAAGAGAGAATTTTTAACCCTCATATTCTCTTTTTCTGCACCTCTGCAACCCCAAATATTTTACTGTCCACTTCATAACTTAAGCTGCCAATAGCCACAATCTGCCACACTCAGAAAAGAATGCATCTCACCTTCATTGATGGCCACTTTTGTGTTTGAATCTGTTCGAAGCCAGTACTATTTAATCCAGTAAAAACCAAAAGAACTGCGGATGCTGTAATTCAGTTCTGAGGAAGGGTCACTGGACCCGAAACGTTAACTCTGTTTTCTCCTCCACAGATGCTGCCAGACCTGCTGAGCTTTTCCAGCAACTTTGTTTTTGTTCCTATTTAATCCAATGGTGTGCCACATCCCAGGTGGGTGGAGAGTTTTCTGAATGTGAAGACAGGACTTCATTCCAAAAATGACTATGTACAATGGGTCCATGTTACCAATAGTGAAATGGATAGACAGATCTGTGACAGGTAGATTGGTGATGATGAGGTCAAGTAGACTATTCCCTCTTGATGGTTCCCTCACCAGCTGCTGCAGACCCAGTCCTGAAGCTACGGTCTCAGCCAGCTTGGCCAGTAATGATGCTACTGACCACCCTCGGTGATGGGCACTGAAGTCGTCTACCTCATGTACATGTTCTTGCCATCCTCAGTGCTTCATTCAAGTGGTGTTCAACATGGAAGAATACTGATTCTTCGGCCAAGGATGACACAGGGATCAGCGCTGGAGCCACAACTATGTACAATATACATTAATGTCTTGGATGGGGAAAGTGAGCGTACTATAGCTGACTTTGTGGATGACACAAAAATAGGTGGGAAGGCAAGTGGTGAAGATGAGACAAAGACACTACAGAGGGATGTAGACAGTTAAGTGATTGGGCAAAACCTCTGTAGATGGAATGTAATGTGGGGAAATGTAAGGTTATGAATTTCAATGGAAAGAACAGAAGAGGTGAATGTTATTGAAATGGGGAAAGACTGCAGAAAACTGCAACACAGGGATTTGGAAGTCCTCACACATAAATCACAAAAAGCTAGCATCCAAGTTTGAAAGGGTAATAGGGAAGGCAAATGGAATTTTGACCATTATGTCAAAGGGAATTAAGTGTAAAAAAGAAGGGGATTTTGCTAAAACTATATGAGGCACTAATCAGACCACAGCTGGATTACTGTGAACAGTTTTGGTCCCCTTATGTAGGAAAGATATATTCGCATTGAAGGCAGTCCATAGAAAGATTCACTGGGTTGATCCTAGATATGGAGGGATATTCTTTTGAGGAGAAGTTGAGTAGATTGGGCCTGTACTCCTAGGAATTTAGAAGAATGAGAGGAATCCTTATTGAAATATAAGATTCTTTGGGGATTTGACCAGAGTAGATTTGGAAAGATGGTTTCCCCTTGTGGGAAAGTCTAGGATCAGATTAGGGCATAATCTGAGAGTAAAGGGTCAATCATTCATGACAGAGATGAGGAGGAATTTTCCCTCTCAGAGGGTAGTGAATCTGTGGAATTCTTTACCACAGAGAGTTGTTGGTACTAGGTCATTAAGTATATTCAAACCCGAGACAGGCTGACTGGCAGCACCATGGTGGCTCAGTGGTTAGCAGTGCTGCCTCACAGCGCCAGGGACCCGGTTTCAGTTCCACCCTCGGGCGACCGTGTGGAGTTTGCACATTCTCCCTGTGTCTGTGTGGGTTTCCGCCAGGTACTCCAGTTTCCTCCCACAGTCCAAAGATGTGTAGGTTAGGTGGATTGGCCATGCTAAATTACCCATAGTGTTCAGGGATGTGCAGGTTAGGTGGATTGGCCATGCTAAATTACCCATAGTGTTTAGGGATGTGTAGGTTAGGTGGATTGGCCATGCTAAATTACCCATAGTGTTCAGGGATGTGTAGGTTAGGTGGGTTGGCCATGAGGAATGCAGGGTTGCAAGGGAATGGGTCTGGGTGGGATGCTCCTCAGAGGGTTGGTGTGGACTTGTTGGGCTGAATGGCCTGTTACCACACTGTAGGAATTCTAAGATCTAAGACTCTATGGGTTATGGATAAAAGGCATTAAGTGGAGCTGAGATTTATCAGATTAGTCGAGGTCTCATTGAACAGCAGAGTGGGCTGAATTGCCTTCTTCTGTTCTGACATCTTATGCGGTTATGGAGAGCAGTACCCAGTGATCAGCAGGAGGTTTCCTTGCCCATGATTGACCTGTTGCCATGAGACATCAGGGTCCATAGTCAGTGTTGGGGACTCCCAGTGCAACTCCTTCCCAACTGTATACCACTGTGCTGCCACATCTGGTGGGTCTGCCCCAGTGATGGAACAGGACATAGCCAGGGGTGGCTTAAGTAACGTCTAGGATATAGTAAGTGTAGCTATATCACATTGTTTCTTGACTAGTCTGTGTTCCAATATTAGCCCCAAGTTGTTGGTAAGAAGAACTTCATAAGGTCAATGGTGTTATGTTGTCTACCACAATGTTGTTTCATTCCTTTGTTCAGATTTTGTAGTAGTTTAATATAACTGAGTGGCTTGCCAGGCCATTTCACTGGGTGGTTAAGAGTCAACCGCATTGCTGTGGGGTCTGGAGTTACCTTTTAGGCTAAGGATGGCAAATTTCCTTCCCAAAAAATGGGATTTTGATGACAATGGTTACATGATTCCCATTAGGATGGTTTTTAATTCCAGATCTGTATTGGATACAAATGTCATCATCTGCTGTGGGATTCAAACCTATAGCCCCACAACACTGACCTAGAGGTCTGGATTATTAGCCCAGTGACATTACCAGTACACCACCTCTTCCCTGAAGAATCTTGAGAAAATTCTACCAATCAACGACCAATTTGACTTTGAATCCTGTGATCTGGATGGTATTGCACAATTAGACAAGTATAGAAGGAGCTGACTGAATGGGGTAAAATGAGTCAGCACTTCCAAATTGCTGGGATTGGTAGCCTAATGAATGTTGCTTTCCTATCTAGTAACACCCCCATCAGAAAGTGGCCATTTTCCGTCTTCAAGTCTTTTGGAATTTGAAATATCTTGAAGGTACTGAAGCCTGTGTTGTGTGCAATTCCTGAAGAGTTTGCATACCAGATCAAAGAAGTTAAAGGGACACAATTTGAACATTGTTGCACGACAGTATTGGAGTGCAAATATTCAGAGTTGGACTTGCACCTATGATCTTCTATCATAGAAGAGAGACCGCTACCAACAAAACCATTCTGACACTTCATGTTGGCTCCAATGATGACTCAAATGATGCTGTTACTATGAAAGGATGGGGATGGTTCAGTAATTGTAATCAAATATTTAGGGTTCATACTTATACTTGGTGGAATGAGTCACATTAGTTTGGAATAAAGAGGATAAAATGTGGTTTTATATTACTGACATTACCACTGAGATCTACCTACGTTCAATTCAATGAGTCCCATTTTCTTTCTTTTCAGATCAATGGCAGGACTCAGAGTGTGTGAGCAGACAGTCACGCTTCAGCCACTGGAAAACTTCCTTTTCTTTGTGAAAGCTGTCAACAATCTTGGAACAAGTGATACAAGCAAGCCAGCAGTGATTTCCACTAAAAGTAGGAGATTCATGTTGCTATATGATTAGAGGTTGATAAAAACCAGAAGAACTGTGGATGCTGTAAACCAGGAACAAAAGCAAAGTTGCTGGAAAAGCTCAGCAGGTCTGGCAGCATCTGTGAAGAAAAAAATCAGAGTTAATGTTTTGGGTCTGGTGACCTTTCCTCAGTTCATTGGACCCAAAACTCTGATTTTTCTTCACAGATGCTGCCAGAGCTGCTGAGCTTTTCCAATTAGAGCCTGATATCTGTAGTTATTGACTTTTTTTTTGCTATTTTGAAGATCAATAAAACAAATTAACTAAATTAACTAGTGACAGTCCCTCAAAAGGGCAAAACTCAAAAATCAAATCCTCAAAGGAAACTCAAGGTTAAGTTTAAATGTCCTTTGGAGGAGAGATGATGCACTCCAGCCCTTGTGGTAGCCACTCGTTGTAGAAGTCCTGAGGCATGCCAGTGGACATGGTGTACTCCCTCTCCAGGAGCATCTAGGAGAGGACATGACCGTGAAAGAGAAGCACTGTAATAAACATCTTCATAGCCCAATGTCTGGTCCTTTTAATGGCCACCATGTCCTGTTGGAGGAGAAGGACCATAACGACATCCGTGGCAAAAGATCAGGAGTTGAAGGTCGAGAACAGCCAACAGTTGATGAGCAGCCCTTCCAAATAACAAAATAGGGCTGTAACCTTGCACAGCCAGTTACATATGGAATATGAACTCCTCAAGGCCAAAAGAAATACAGGAAGGCTAAGAGATCATAAACCATCTTAACCTTCTTTTATTGCATGGGACTGTCACATGCAACACAGTTCACATCAACTCCCCAAGTTTTTTGTGCGTGTACATGTCATAATTTAAATAATCACTTGTAATTTCAGACTAATGCATAAAGGTTGCTGACTATTTCTATAACCGTTATGATCTTGCAGCTTGAAATAGTACAGATGGCTGAACTGAATGTCCAGAAGCATTTTCATGTTACAAATTAAAATAAAAATTATGAAACAATTGATGTAGATTAAAAAGTTACAAAATCAAAATGCTTGAGCTACTGAATATATAATAAATGTTACCCAATTAAACAAATGTAAAATATTGAAAGAAATCGAATATGTAACTAAAACCAAAACAGTCAAACAAAAGTTAGGTTCAGGTGATCCATACAGTGCGGCACGGTGTCTCAGTGGTTAGCACTGCTGCCTCACAGCACCAGAGACCTGGGTTTGATTCCACCCTCAGGTGACTGTCTTTGTGGAGGTTGTACATAGTCCTGGTGTCCGCACAGGTTTCCTCTGGGTGCTCCGTTTCCTCCCACAGTCCAAAGATTGGCCGTGCTAAATTGTCCTATACTGTCCAGGGATGTGCAGGCTAGGTGGATATGCCATGGGAAATGCAGGGCTGTAGGGTTAGGGTAGAGGAGTGGGACTGGGTAGGATAATCTTTGGAGTGTCAGTGTGGACTTGATGGGCTGAATGGCCTGCTTCCACACTGTAGGGATTCTATGATAGCTTAGTGAGTGTTCTCAGTGAGAAGAATTAAGACAAGGCCAGAAGAGAAGAGAGGTTGAACAGGAAGAAGAATTAGAATGATGAACAGGGCATCTTAGGAGTGTCAGGGACAGTAATCCAGAAGTCTGCAGTATTCTGCACAGGCATGGGTTCAAATTTCACAATGGCAGTTAGAAATATTTGAATTTAATAAATCTGGAAGAAAATGCTATTTTAATTAATGATTATCATAAATAACCAGATTGTTGCAAAGCCCCATCTATTTCATTAATGCCTTTCAGAGGAAGAAATTTGCCTTCCTTACCTGTCTGGAGTCACATGTGGTTGACTCCGTACTGACCTGTGAAGTGGTTTAGCAAGGCATTCAATTATAGGCAGTTTGCAACTACGTATCGATAAGCAACAATTACTAGCTTTCGTAGACATATCCATGTTCATGAATGAATAATATACTTTAATAAAAATGGAACAATGTGCCAGAATATGATTTCAACGTCATATCAAATTTGTAATTTGTTTACGTAAATGGCTAAAACGTTGAAGCTGAATCACTGAGCACAGAATGTCCAAAACCATAGCATTAGAGGACTTGGTTAAAAAAAATCATGAATAGGAATGAAGTCACAAATGAAATAAGGTCAGGAGAAGAGGAGCATTTTGTTCTTACTCCCAGGAAGGACAAAGAAAAGTTCTTAAAGAAATGGAATGAGACACTGGATGAAGTGAAACTGAGGAGCGGCATAGTTATGGTGTAGAATGAGCTAACATTGCTGTTGAAAGATGTAGGATAGAAAGGCTGCATTGCAATATTGAGTGGGACTTGAATGAATATGGAGATATCATCAGCTATGAATAGTCTTAATGAAGAGTCAAATTTCAACTGGGATCCATTGGGAATCAGTCAGACATAGAAATATATTTTTGAATATTAATTGAGGCAAGTAAGTCTCCTTTTGAATAGAGAAGAATCATTGTATGCAAATTAAAAGGAAACTAATTAAATTACAACCAAAGAATAGAACTTTGTACTAACAATACAAGAAACAGAAGTTGCCATTACTCAAAATGTAGAGAGTTAACAACTCCAAATGGATCTGAAATACAACCAACCAATACAAGAAATCCATCACAGAATATGCACTAGGAAAGATGGATTAATGTTTTTAATTACAACCCAACATTTGAACTACACAGTAGTTAGCCTGACATCTGTGGTTGGGAAAATGCTGGAATATATTGGGCCTGAATGCATTCAAAAATAATGGTATGATCAGACAGTGTCAAGGCACACCATACTTGAATTTATTAGAGTTTTTGAACATTTAACCAGTAGGATAGATAAAGGGGATTTAGTACAGATAGTACACTTAAACTTCTGAAAGACATTTGATAAGGCACCACATAAAAGATTAATATGCAAAATCAGAGCTCAGGGGATTGGGGAAACATTTTAGCACATGTGGTGGATTGGCTTACCCTCGGAGAGCAGAATGGAAATAAATGTGACATTTTCAAGATGGCAGCTTTAACTCATGGAGCTTCACGAAGATTAGTGCTTGTGCTTTGTCTGTTTACCATTTATATTTGAGAGTTAGACCAGGGCTTGACAGGGTAAACACTGAAAGAGCTGATCCCCTGGACAGAAAGTCTGGAATATGGGTCACAGAAATCTCTTCACTTAGAGGGTTGTGAATAGTTGGAATTTTTTTGCTGCAGAGTGTTATGGCTGTTCCATCATTGAATATATTTAAATCTGAGGTAGACAAATTGTTTGCGTCTGTGGAGACTGGGTGGCAAAATGGATTTATGCAGAAGATCAATGGTGAACATATTCAATGGCAGAGGAGGACTGTATAGTCTGTTCCTGCTCCAATTTCTTATGAACTTGTATTTTGTCAATGGAGGTAAGGCAGCTGTTGTTTGGGTGCATAATTGAAGATTATAACACTAAAGAATAACTGAAATTATCAAAAGCTTTACTAGAGGTGCCTATGCTGCTGGATTTCAGAGGATGGAAGATGGGTATCTGTGACTTGAGACCAAATTTGAATGTGATGGTCAAGATGGTTGGATATTCGAGGTTTTTTTGACTACCTTTATGAAATAAGTATATGCTGAAAGTTAAAATAACATTGTTAGTAAAGACCTTTTAAAAAATAATTTATCACTGAATAGATACTCGCTTTCTCCTGAACAAAGAAACATTGCCACCACATTTGCAGTTGTCTGAAGATGGAACTGTAATTCACTTTGATGAGCTGGCTGTGGAAAGTGAAAACCTCCTGACTGAGTGAGTAGCCGTAATATCGAAGCATGCAAAATACAATTACATTGTATTATAATTGTGGGATGGCTAGAACCCCTACTTTTGATAATGAAGCCTGAAAGAGGACTGCAATGGACCAGTATATTAATGTTCCAGTGTAAGGTGTCAGGGTGGATTCAGGTTTATGTTCATGATCCTTCCACAAATCAAGTTCTTTCTTTAGCCAAGGAGAGATGCAGAGATCCCTAATTCTGGCTTTCTGAACATGCCCAGTTCCCAACGTCTCACCATTGGCAGCCTTCAGCTGTCTAGGCACTGAGCATTGCAATTCCCTCCTTAAATAGAACCACAGAAAAGTTACACTATAGAAAGAGGCCATTTAGACTGTTGTGTCTATGCTAGTTGAGTAAACTAGCCAACCATTCTAACGCCACTAACCAGCACCTGGTCTATACCCTGGAGGTTACCGTACTTCAAATGCAGTTGCAGGATCCTTTTAAATGAGTTGAGGGTCTCCACCTCAACCATCAAACAGGGCACAAATTCCAGACACCCACCACCATGTAGGTGAAAATGCATTCCCTTATGTCCTCTCTAATCCTCCAATACACTCCTCCCAGTGATCTTAAATCTATGCCCCTGGTAATTGAAGGGAAACAGCTATCCATTCTATTCATTACTTTGTACAGCTCAATTAATTTACCCCACAGCCTCCTCTGATTGAAGGAAAGCAGTCCTAACCTATCCCATCTTTGCTCATATCTCCAATTTTCAAGTCCTCACATCATTTTTGGAAATCTCCACTATATGCTGTCTGAATAATTATGTCCTTCCTATAATGTGGTGACCACACAAACCTCCAGCTCTGGCTTAGCCAGTGGTTTGTATTGTTCCAGCATTGCATGTGTGCTCTTGTATTCAATACCGCAGCAAATGAGGGAATACATCCTTTCTTTATGCCTTCTTTACCACCTTATCGACCTGTCTTATCACCTTCAGAGACCTGTAGACTTATACTCCAAGGCCTCTCACTTCCTCTCGCCCTTTCAATACCATCCCATTTATCATGTATTACCTTGTCTTGTTTGCCTTGTTCTGTTTGCTCCAAATACCTAACTCACACTTCTCCACACTGAATATCCATTGCTACTTTTCAGTCCATTCAATCAATTAATTGATTTTTTAAATTCATTCGTGGGATATGGACATTGCTGGCTGGGCCAATATTTATTGCCTGCCTAGTTGCCCTTGAGAAGGTGATTGTGTCTTATCTTATTGAACTGTTCCAGTCCATGTGCTGTAGATAGACCCACAATGCCGTTAGGAATGAAGTTCCTAGAATTTGACCCAGTGACTATGAAGGAACAGTGATATATTTCCAAGTCCAGGGTGCTGAGTGGCTTGGAGAGGACTTGATGGTGTTCCCATGTATTTACTGCATTGTTCCTTCTAAATATGGTGGATGTAGGTTTGGATGTTACTGTCGAAGGAGCCTTGGTGAATTTCTGCAGTGCAACTTACAGATGATGCACACTGCTGCTACTGAGCATCAGTAGTGAGGCAATGAATGTTTGAGAATATGCTGCCAATCAAACGAGTTGCTTGGGTGTGCGAGAGTTGTTGTGTGTACCATTATTAACTTTGCCCATTTCCGCAAGAAAATTCCCAAAATCCCTTCATCAAATCCAAGTTCAAATGGAGTGGAAGTGGGTGCAAATTAAATTGGGTCCTGTATAAATTACATTACTGTTTCACAATTAGGCTATTTCACAATATTGGCATAGACCGGTTTTACTCTGATTATTCCAATGCTCTCCTTACTCGTCTTCCATATTTTACTGTCAATAAATCTCAAGCTTTTCAAACTTTGCTGTTTGCATCTATTCACAGCAAGTGCTGCTCAGCTTTGACTCTTTTGCTTGCTAATCTCTATTAGCTATCATTACATGGTCTGCTTAAAACTCATTTTTTGAACAGACATTTAGTCATCTTTCCAATACTCCTTTGACTTAGTATCTATTGTTCTCATGCCTATTGTTCTCGTGTCCTTGATATGTTTTTCTAAATTTAAAAAGCGTTTTAATTGCAAGCCATTGAGTGTGTGGCTTTTCTCAATGCTTGCCTTCCGGCTCAAGTTGCATTCATGTTATGTTATAATGTTATAATGTTGGTGTTCAGACGTTGTAGACAGTTGGCAGAGGTTCTGCACTTTGAAGAGTTGGAAGGATTGATCACACAATGAGTCAATCAACAAGCTTTACTTTAGTGGACCTGTTGGAACAGAATGATAATATGGAGGGTGTTCAGCAAAGAATGACCAGTGAGGTCTGTAGAGGGCCAAAGAAAGAAATTGCAGGCTCCAGTGCTGCTCCTTGCTCAGGCCCCCAGCCTAAGCACTGCAGCAGCTCCATTCATGAGTACAGAGGCCCTGTCCTTGTCCCCCACCCAGCCCGAGCACAGTGGGATCCTGAGAGCACTGGGCAATGTGAATAGGATTGCTGGAATACACTAAATCATGCCATGTGTCTACTCCTGGCTGGCAGAGCTCAATGAGGAACCGTATGAGATGAGGCTCTGCAAAATTGTTTCCCTGGAACCAAACTTGCAGCTAAGGAGAAGCAACAGCAATTATAGTTGTTAAAATGACGGCAACATTCAACACGTTTGCCCATAGAATCTTTCTAAGGAGTGGTTGAGATCAAAGATCAGTACATTTGCAGTCCATTCCTACCTTACCCAAATTATACCTGGTATTTTTTTTAAACGTACTGGTGAATGCAACAACCACTGCTTTTGTGAATTTTGTCCATAATAAACCACAGACACTGAAAATGGAAGTTATTGAACTTCCTTTCCCGGTTGCTTTAAGTTGTCAATGTTTTGCAGCATGCATCAAACTGCTACAAACATAAAAACCATGAATGATGTCTACAGTCAGAAAGAATGAGTTACAGTCCCAGGTGCAAGACTGCATGAGTATTTGTAGCGGAGATTTCCTAAAAGCGATTAGCACAGCCGAGCAATTCCTGATTAAGACACAATGTGTTTTCATTTTTGCTGTCATCTTATGGGTTGTACAGCTTTCAAAGGCAGGGCACACGGGTTTGTTAGTCCTCATCAAACAGAGGCTTTGATAGCTCAGGCACTTCTGCGGGATGGAAAGTGCTCATATACCCAAGGACTTTCTGTATTTTTACAATTCAGTCATGGGATGTGGGTGTTGCTGGCTGGGCCAGCATTTCCTGTCCATCCCTAATTGCCCAGGAGAAGGTGGTGGTGAGCTGTCTTCTCAAACAACTGCAATACTTGGGGTTTACGTGCTCATGCAGTGCTGTCGCAGGGAGAGTTCCAGGATTTTGACCCAGAAGGAAAGGTGATATATTCCCAAGTCAGGAAAGTGTATGCCTTGGAGGGAAGTTTGCAGGTGGTGGTGTTCTGATGTATGTGCTGCCCTTGTCCTTCTAGGTAGCAGAGGTCACAGGTTTGGAAAATACTGTCAAAAAAGCCTTTGTTACTGCAGTGCATCTTGTAGATAGTACACACTGCTGCCTTTGTACACTGGAGGTGAATGTTGAAGGTGTTGGATGAGGTGTTAATCATATAGGCTACTTTGTCCTGGATGTAGCCAAGCTTCTTCAGTGTTGTCGGAGCTGCATTCATCCAGGCAAGTTGGGAGTATTCCATCACACTCCGGACTTGTGCAGATGGCATAGGCAACAGGGAAGCAAGAGGTGATTTATTCACCACAGTTTTCCCAACCTCTGAACTGCTGTTGTAACCACAGGAGGCTGGGCAACCCCAGGTTGTTGCTATGATGAGGTAGGTAAAGCCTGACAACCAGCAGGGTGTCCAAAACTTCACTTCAGGGATGCAAGCGTGACATAAAGCCCCTAGACATCACTGATCATATTTGGAGTCACAGGTCAATGACTGAGGAAACTGGGGTCTGTCCTGTAGGCTGGTGTGCACATCACGTTGACCATTGGCTAAAGCAGCTTAACAACAGACAGCAATGATGAAAACCACAACTCACTATGACACTTGCTAACTTCATGTCTGGTACTTGTGGCAAAAGCTGACTCTTAAAGATTGGCCTCTTCAGCTATCAGAAAAGTGGCACCATGTGAAGAGATCCCATCTGAAATTTACTGCATCACATCATGTTTAGTAGTTGGAAGGATGCAAACCAGTAATTACATTGAAATCAGTGCAGACATGAATGTTAGAAGTACTTCTGCATAAACTTCATGAATTATCCAAGAGTCTAATTCTGATGTGTGATTGAGATTTTATGGGTACTCTGCACGGATTGGATTTCTATGTTGTAACTTATTATACTCAGTGAGTTATTATACTCAGACTCACCTTCCACAGGTGCCCTGCTGTTCTTGGAGAACCTTTGCCTGCTCGTGGTCGACATTATTGGGAAGCAACAGTGGACCACTGTGAGGCCTACAGGATTGGAGTAACATATCCTCCCACCACAAGAAGCAGTTCATTGGGGAGAAACAGAAAATCATGGTTCATACGATATTATGTGACACCAAAAGGGTACAATTTGTCTTATATTCACTAAACAGTAGTGGGATAAGGAGGACACCATTGTTATAACCCTTTGAGCATGCATAGCAAACTCAATCTTAATTTGCATTTGCATTCAGGCTTCTATCTTTTTTCTCTCACTAACTTTACCTAAGTCTTTCTAGATAATAGTCAGGAGAGTTGTAGAGAGAAGAGAAGAGACAAATATAGCTCATGCTTTCTACCATAACCATAACCCTACCCAAATATTTAAATCCAAGACTCTCCTGGCCCATACGGTTCATGAACTACGTTCATTCAGGATGCCACTAGGGGAATTTATCCAGTCATTTTATAAAGATTACAGTTAAAACAATATTTAATGTTTTTGTTTCACTAGGCTGACATTATTATAGATCGGAAAATTCATAGTACAGGGCCTATGGCTTCAAACAGCATTTCCCCAACATAGAGTTGAGTAATGAATAATTGTGAAAACCCATGAGATTCCTGCTACATTGAGTACTTTTCTCTTTTCAGTTGTAAGTTGATGAGTTTTTTTTTCAGACACAGTAATTTAATTAATATTGATAACTAACAAAAAGCATGTGCTTGTATGTTCTTAGCATTTAAATGTTATCATTCACCATCCTGTAGATTGATTTCTGTAGTAGAGCTGTTATGGTAATAATACACGTCTGAGGTCTATACAGCACGTGACACAATAACATGAGAAGTACGGGCAGGAGAAAGACATCCACTCTTCAAGCTTATCCTGCCATCTCAGAAGATCATGGCTGATCTGCCCAGGCCTCAACTTCTTTATCCTACTCAGCTACTCATAACCCTGATCTCCTGTATTTCAAAGAACTATTCAACTCGTCTTAAAATACTTTAAGTCTTTCAGCCTCCATGACTCTTTGGGGTAAAGAATTTCAGTTATTCACCACACTCAGAGAAGAAATTCTTTCACATCTCACTTTTAAATGAACGTCCCCTTATTTTGTAACTGTGTCCCTTCATTCAAGATATTCCCCATTAATGGAAGCATTTTTAAACATCCATCAAGGCCTTTCAGAATTTTGTATGTTTCAATAAGATTGTTCCTCATTCATCTAAACTGTAATGAACAAAGGCCTAGCCTGTTTAGTCATTCTTGATAAGTCAGCTCTTTCATCCCAGGAATTAGCCTAGTGAATCTCTTTCGAATTACCCCCAATTCCAATATATCCTTTCCTAAATACAGGGACCAAAACTGTATACAGTTTTCCAGATGCGGCCTAACTAATACCCTGTACAGTTGGAACAAGACTTCACTATTTTTAAACTCCAATCCACCAGTGATAAAGGGCTCAAATGTTCCATTTACTTTCTTAATGATTTGCTGCACTTACATGCTAGCCTTTTGTGTTTCATGCACAAAAACTTCCAAATACATCTGTATTGTACATTTTTGGAGTCTTTCTTGACTTAAATAACAGTCTGCCTTTTGATTCATCCTACCAACGTGTATGATCTCATGCTTTCTTACGTAAAACTCCACCTGTCAAGCTTTTAGCCCACTCGCTGAACCTATCTATATCCTCTTGTAGATTCCTTATGTTCTCATCACAACACACCCTCCTACCTAGTTCACCATCTGCAGCATATCTGGTTGCTTTACACTCCATTAACTCCTACAGCTCATTAAAAAAAGATAACAAAATTGAAACCATAGGACACATCATTGTGACACCATACTAATTACATCCTTCCAAAGTGAAATAGACCCACTAATCCAAACTCTTTGCCCTTCTTATGCAGGTCTACACTTCCAGTCTTCCTCACAGTGATACTGACTGCTGCATGCTCCTCCCCGCCCAGTGAGGTTGTTTCTTTCTGCTTTGTATATGCCTGATTTGTTATCTTGTTAACATTTTTTCTCTTTCTAATAGGCACAGATATGAATTTCTTCACAATGGTGCATCATATGATGTCCTTATCACAGATTTCCCAGCAAGAATTGGTGTTTTTGTGAACTGTGACATTGGTCAATTGTCATTTTTTAATGCGCAAAGTGGACAGTTACTTCATGCCTTCCAGCACCACTTCACTGACTTCATCTACCCAGCATTTGTGGTTGAGAGGCCTGGGTTTCTGACTGTCTGCACTGGGGTTGAATTGCCTGAGTTTGCAAAATGCAGTTAATGCTATTTATTTTTCATGTCATTAAAGTCTTTGATGTCCAAGGTTTTGAACAGTAGCTAATGACCATTGCTGTGTTTTTTTTTCATAAAGGCACCCAAACTTAATCTGGTACATAAGTGAAGGTATGCTGGTACCGTCAGAATCAGGCTATTATAAATTCAGTATGAATGATTATTGACAAAGTAAGTTGGCCTCTACAGTTCATGTAAACATGCCCAACTAAGCAAAAGGGGAGCCATGTTCCATTTTGCTTACAAGCTAATATGAGGTTGCCAATTGTATATAAATCTACCTTCAACCAAAAAAGGACGCTAACTGTCAGTTGGAAATATTTATTTATTTATCTTATCTCTATCCTTTTGAACTGGAGTCTGATCTGAGTCATCCTGGACTTTACACATTATTAATTAGCTCTGACTTTCTTTCCAGTTTTAAGAATGATTTTAATTGTAGTTCAATTCAATGGAATCCTTTTTGGAAGAAAAGGCCATTTTAATACAAGACATGCTAGGGATTCTCTCAATTAGCAAAAGTTATGCTCAGGAGCCATGCAACTCTAATGATTTAAAATATGTGTTTTATTTAATGATGTATAATATCTTACCGCATCATGTTTACTGAGATAAGAAATTTGTCTTCAGTTGTTAATTTGCATTTCGCAATTGCTTTTCCATGGTAATGCATATTTGCTAAAATAGTATTGTTGTCTGGATTGTTTCAGGTATTCCAAGTTATTTAACATCGATGGACTTACTTGAAAAGTTTTCTTTTCACATTGCAGCTATATTTGTTTCTGTGCTTCACTAACAAAGTAACATGTCGTACACAAACTTTGGATATCAATCTGTAAACAATATTACGTGTTATAACCTGTTGCCCTAGTGGTCATCTCTGATGATACAATCTTCATGCACTTGGAAATATCATCAGTGATATTGAAAATAAGAAAAATAGACTTCAGAGCAAGGAAAGGGTCCTTTTGAGAGGTTTCTGGTGATGTAATGACTAGGACTTGATGTGACAAACACACAATGTGCACAAAAGTGCAGTGAATTACGAGTGACAAGTTGGCACAAATGACTTATCCATCAATGGAGTTTTCTGATCTTCTCCAGACTCTAAAAGTGAAGCCAATTGTACCTTTGAGAGCTCTATGGTTATTTAATGGTTGGAATTCAGTTTTCATCAAGTGGTCTGTGTTCAATTTCCAGTAAGTTTTTGTTCCTGTATTCAGAAGATATTACACAAAATCAGATACATTGTAGGCAGAGTTCAGCCTCACCTAATTGAAGAAAGGGAGAGGCTGAATAGGCTGCGGCTTTTTTTCCCTGGAGCATCAGAGGCTGAGGTTATAGAAGTTGATAAAATCATGAGGGGCATGGATAGGGTGAATAACTAAGGTCTTTTTCCTGAAGTGGGCAAGTTCAAAACTAGAGGGCATAGGTTTAAGGTTTAAAAAGGACCTGAGGAGTAACTTTTTCACACAGAGGGTGATGCGTACATGGAATGAACTGCCAGAGGAAGTGGTGGAGGCTGGTACAATTATAACATTTAAAAGGCATCTGGATGGGTACATGAATAGGAAGCGTTTAAAGGGATATGGGCCAAATGCTGGCAAATGGGACTAGGTCAGATTGGGATGTCTGGTCAGCATGGACAAGTTGAATCGAAGTGTCTGTTTCCGTATGTACAGCTATATGACTCTATAACTACTTCTATTTCTTTTCTCCTGAAGGAAATTAGAAAACCTTTCTAAACCTTTTGCATAATTTGTCCCTGCTTTTTATTGCCCTGCCCTTCGTATGGGTCTTGGAAAGATGACAGAATGATCCTTTAGTACTGGTGTGTGATTGGTAATATTGTGTGCATAAATAAAATGTGATCTTTTTCAAGCTCACACTAGCCTATGCTTCAGTAAATCAAACCGCTCCTACGTAGGTGATGCAACATAGCCAATTGAATCTCCACCTCGATTTAAAAACATCTTTTGTCTTCTACAATATAGAAAGAACAGTCGAATCAATGGCTCACTACTAACCCCATCCTGTCAAAACAGCGATCAAATAAGGGTGTGCCATTATATCGATGCTATTCTCCTGCAGTAATGCAGCAACTTATTACTGAAAGGTCCCCTGGTATGGTAATGACTTATCACACATATGGCAAGTTTTTCAGCCTCAACCATCAGTCAGTTACAATCAAGAAAAATAACTATTTCTGTAATAGAACTGCTGATGATTCTCACATTAATATTCACCATGAAGAAGAGCTGCAACAGATAATTGATGTATTTGTTGAAACCAATGAGAGATTGGGCATTGCACTGAACATTAGGAAAACTAAAACGCTTTACCAAGCCAAATCAAATCAACATCTTCAATTGAGATTCATGTGAAATGTTGAAAAACGCCCCTGGCTTTCCATATCTTCAAAGCTATAAACTAACAATGGTGAAGAGGTAAACCACTTAGGTATTTGGATTTTTGGGAATTGTGGTAACAGACCAAATTACTGTTGGACAGTAATTTTCCCCTAAGTTCTGACGGTGCTGAAGCTTGAAACAACTTACAGCTGCCACATCAATGCCCTGGAATAACATGATCAATGTTGTCTTAGAAAGACTTTGCAAATCAGTTGGGAGGACGAACAAAACAAAAATGAGCATCCTCCAAGACAAAGACAAGCCAAGAGTAGACCTGAGTAATTTTACATCAGCTGGGATGCAGAGGAAAGATTGTCAGAATATCAAACTCAAGACCACCCAAAAGCTATATCAAAGACCGCCTTCAAACAAAGGCTAATCTCAAAGCCTCTATTCAGTTAACATCAAAACCTCGGAAACAAATGCCAAAACATAAGTAAAATGGTGATCCATCATCAATACCTTCCAATTAGATTTGATAGCAATATACAAGATTCTGACATGTATGACTCAGATGGACAAAGGTGGGCCATGCCTATTTGTTGATGGCCCAGGGACAAGGAGGGGTCACAGGTTTGAAGTTTGAGGCAATAGGGAGGATGTGAGGTGTGGTTTTTTGTTTGTGCAGCAGGTGGTGTTGACCTGAAATAGAAACTTTCAATCATTTCAAAAGGAAATTGGGTGGACACCAGCAAATTAAACTTTCAAGGCTACAGGAATCGAATGTGGGAATGAGACTCATTCAGTTGCTCTATCGAGAGCTGCCTGCTGTCAATGGGCCAAATGGTCTCCCTCTGTGTCATGATGACCCTGTTACTCAACAAGACCAGCCACTGAAAAAGTGATGGAAAGAGACAGCAGTTTCTTGAGCCAACAATTCACCACGAGCGTTACCAGCTGGTGTCCTCACTGTGAGAGAGGCTGTACATCTAACATAGAGTTCACAAACTCCCTGTGAACCTACAGCCTACATTAACAACTCACTTCCACCTAGCTACCTGCAAAAATGAACCATCCTCAATATGCAGAATTGCTGATGATGATGAACTGATAATGACAGGCATGTCTATTATTTTTATAAATTTTTTGTTGGTTGTTTTAATATGTGGACAGTGCAGTAACTGACAAGAAGTGCAGTTTGTGATCCAATTTAAGTTTAGAAGAGGAAATTATAATAATTAGAGATGACGTTGTCTGTCAGTTGGATGTTGGACTTTTTGATTTGCTGTTATATCACATAATTTTGTGATAATGCAGAATATTCCCCAAGATCAGTATATTTCTCTTTTGATAGAGAATCCAGAGTTTTAAAATCATATCATCAAATATCACTAATTATACATATTCATGGTCCTGAATAATTATACATTTGATGCTATGGCATTTTGTAATCACACTTCTCTACTTTTTGTCTTTTCTTTCCTCCTTTACGACTCTTCTTAATGCCTACCTCTTTGAACAAACGTTGGGCTGTCTGCCCTAATATCTCTTTAAGTGGTATCACATATTGTTTTGTAGCTATTTCCTCTGAAATGCCTAAGAATGCTTCACTATGTTAAAGGTGCTATACCAGTGCACATTGTTGTTGTTGATTTTGGCCAACTAGAAAATATTTGACTCAAAATTCTTAACCACTATCAATTTCAGGCTACCTTTACATGTATGGAATCTGAACTTGAGTCTCCAGTGATGAAAGAGTTAATCTTTGAGCTGTGCAAGCCCCTCATTCTTGAACTCCCCGTAACAGTTAACATTCAAATGGGAATGGGATGATTGCTTGAAGTGAAAATAATTGCAGGGCAAAGAGGAAGCAGCAGGAGAGTGAATCTCGTTGGATCGTTCTATCACATGGCAGGCATATATATGACAGGCAGAACGGTGACCTTTTGTACTGTCTCTTTCCATGATTGGGAGCGCCTGTTACCATCTGGGTAGGTTTTTGAATGTGGAGCAAGAAGGAGCAAGTGTTCTCTTCCAGGTCCTACATTTAAAGGTTGTGGACTTCTACTTCAGATCCCCACCACCTCTAGGATTGTCAACTCTTTTAATCTGGAAGATTTATGCATGATTTTCCCCATGTTTCAGTCAATGGTCACCCAGTAGATCCATCCTCGTGATGCACTACATTTCTAAGGCAATTGGAAAGTAAAAAGGTTCATTACCTAATTGGCCTTCAATTCCTGGAAACGCCAGGCCAATCCTGGGGGATTGGCACCTCTACCCAGAACAGCCTCCAGTTCCTCTTCCTACCCAAAATTTTAAAAAATGCTCCACACTTACAGAAACCTATTCTATCCATCTTGAAGAACTGACTATATTTCACACAAATTTGCAATAGTTCCATTGGGATGGAAGAAGCAAGAAAATCAGTGTTGAAAAGCAATCATTCTTTGTTTGAAGGATACTAATAACAGTATTTGGAATATTTTAGCACAATAAAACTATTGCAAATAATATAGAATTACCTCAGTGGTAGGATTTGCTTAGAACTTTTTTGAGCTTGAACTTCATGCACTAACTTATAACTGCTATTTTAAGAGAACAACTTCTAGCTGTTATATCAGTGTAGTATATTTTCTGTCAAAATCATATTAAAATAACATTCTTAGCATAATACTTTTCTCTAATGCCACTTCATAGCAGCATGATTATTCTTTGCATCTTTATATAATTCTGTTGTGATGTACATAAGAATGTTTTTACTTGAAAGAACGCATCTGTTGTTTGTAGTTTATTTATATGGTTGAAAATTGGAGAGACCTTTTTAAAATTATATAAGGTTAATAAGCATGACAAAGAAATATATATTCTGACATTTATATACAAAAATAATAAGTGGCATGTTGTGCAGGGACGCATAACTTATACAGTTTGTCAGACAGTGAGGAAGACGTGAATACAAGTGCTGTATTGGAGTTTAAAAGAATATTGTGTAGTATATTGTATTATGTTAATTCCTGATTGACTAATGAATCCAACTCATACCTTTTTTGCATTGGAATTAATTTCTAGTCACCAAGCACCAAGTCAGATGCAGATAGTTGCTTAAGCGTGTGAATGTTTGTAGGCAGTTGAAGAGGATTTTACTTGGGAGTAATATGGACAGTTTTATTTTTATTCATTCTGTATTTAATAACTGAATTAACAACTTTCTGGCGTTTCTGTTTTGAAAAACAGTTGATACACTGCAAAGTGAGCAACTTGAAAGTAAGATGATATGCAATAATGGCAGATATATTGAAATGTTTAGCTGTAATTCTGAGCTGTTCTATCCCAGATTGATACTAAGGCAGGTCACAAACTGATTCTGAATGTTAAAGTAATAAATATAGAATAATTGCAATCTCCCATACTAAGGTGTTTTAAAACTGCTGTCATTTTGCTCCTGACCTGTTATTCACTTTCAAATTTTAAGTAGAAAATAAGCGTTAGTTCCAACAAATCTTGTTATCATTAATCAACCTCATCGATCCCTCATTTTATTAAATCCCAAATGTCTTTGTGTATTCTGAAGAGCATCTAATTATCTCTCTTTTCTGTTCATTTGTGAGATTTGAATCTCTGGTTCGTCCAGCAATTATTGCCCATTCCTAATTGCCTTTGAAATGGTGAACCAACTTATATTGGCAACTTCAATTGGCCTCCCAGGAATCATATTCCATAATGTTATTTTCCTTAGATGAAACATTCTGCTTAATCCACCTTTTGTTCTTTTGAGTTTCTCATATATCATGTTACAGCTGTAGAAGACATTGGTAAGGCCACATCTAGAGTACAGCGTACAATTCTGACTGCCCTACTGTAAGAAAGATGTTATTAAATTGGAAAGGATGCAGAAAAGATTGACAAGGATGTTTTCGAGACTGGAAGATTTGAGTTATAAGGAGAAGCTGCATAGGCCAGGACTCTTTTCCCTGGAGCGTGGGAGACTGAGGGGTGGCCTTATAGAGGTTTATAAAATCATGAGGGGCATAGATACGGTCAGTAGCCAAGGTTTTTTCCCCAGCGTAGGGAAGTCCAAAACTAGAGGGCATATGTTACAGGTGAGAGGGGAATGATTTAAAAGGGACCTGAGGGGCAACTTTTTCACGCAGGGTGTGATGCGCATATGGAACGAGCTGCCAGAGGAAGTAGTAGAGGTGGGTACAATTATGACAATTAAAAGACATTTGGACAGGTACATGGATAGGAAATGTTTAAAGGGATATGGGCCATATGCAGGCAAATGAGACTAGTTCAGTTTACGAAACCTGGTCAGCATGGACCAGTTGGGCCAAAGGGCCTGTTCAGTGCTGTATGTCTGTATGACTCTATTTTAAACTTATCCTTTTGTACTTTGCTGAATGATTTTGCCATACCCTTGATCCACTTGAAAACTTTAATTTGGTTGCTAGGTTTTGCTTTACCATTAAAAACAATGACAACTTCCCACATAACTTAAATTTTTGATACTTGAAATAATTTTGTCACTTGTGTTATTGTCTCTGCAGAGGGAAAATAAAGATCATGAGAGATGCATTTAATTGTATTTGTTTCTATGGACTTGATTTTCCTTTGAAAGAGGCACTGTACCCATTGTGAAGGAATGGACAAAATGCAAATGTGACACAATGGCCCATTTTGGCACAATTTATGTCATCATGCTACAGCCTTCAATAAAAAGAGCAAAAGGTTGGTTAGTTTTCATAAAGTAGCAGCTGTCTAGAAATCCATAAAAGTCACTATATAAATGAAGTACCTATTATTATTGTCAATCTTTCCTCTTTCAATGTATCTCTAATTGACTGTCAATGCAAAATGAATCAATAATTAAAGATAAAAATGAAAGACAATTGGGGCATGTTAATGGACGCCAACCGCTGAATAGATTTTACGCCACTGAAGAAGTAGTAATATTTTACTAAAGTCAAATTGCGCCATGAATACTGTACCCATTGAGGTCAACAATAATAAAATGAATATTCTAACATGGAAGGGGAGCCATTAGGTTAATTTCTAGCAATACATAATTGTGTTAGGAAGAAACTAATAAATGATAAATTTAGGCCTGATAGCAAGAAGTTCTTCAAGAATGATCAACATATAGAATTGACTTCTAGATAAAGTAATAGGTGGAATAAACCTTGTGATGATTAAAGAAAAAATAGGTGCTATTATAAGGGAATGTAAGTTTTTCTGATTGGATGAACTAGGATCGGTTGTCCAGATATAGTTTGTGAATATAAGCATATACAATTCTTATCTAGAACTGGTGATGAACTGTGCTTAAAGAATATTGTGGCAAGAGGACTGTTATAGATCAGTGCTAATTGTTTCTCTATTAAAGGGAGAGTGTTGCCTTGTTGGAAGGTATAATAACATGTATGTTACTAATTGTGTTTGTTGTGGATTTATTTATTTAAATTGTATTTATTTCATTAAAAAATGCTAAAAAATAGTCATATGTCAATGCCATGCATTGCAGCTATTCTGAAATCTCCCTACTGAGTTGGAAACATCAATTAATGTGGGAATTATAACCACACTATATCACATCAGAAACCATAATATATCTGAGGATATTATAATTATATGTGATGGGGTTATTGGATAATTTCATTAATCTTAATAAAGATTTTTAAAAGTAGAAAGGATAAAATACTCTTGTCTTTGACCTAAGTATCCACAGATATCTATGAAGTTTGGTTTTAGCCTATTTAAAATTGACCAGGAGTACAATGGAAAAAGACATAACATCCGGAGGGAACTATTAACTTGTTTCTGACATTGTAAATATTGCAGTGTCTCTGGTTGAAAATATAGAAATTATAATTGTATGATGTGCGGTGTAGACATTTTATATTGATAATATAGGTTACAGCTACCAACACCCCCATGATCTAGGTTTTAAGATGGCAACTTAAATAGAACCTTCAAAAAGGCTCTCATTTTGTGAACTATACAGAAAAACAGACAAAACGTGTCATCTTGCTCTTGTCCCTTAGTGAACAGAAAACTTTTGATGGTCTATGATCTGATAAGTGCAACATTAAATGAATAAATTTGTGTACTTTGCTTACGGACATCAGTTGTCTGAATTTTGACAAATTTTCAAAGTGAAGCATCTCTTTCGATCCCCGGCCTGAGCTGCACACAGGCTTTTGAAGAATTTGATAATGATCTCCATGCTAACTCTTAATCATATAAGTGCAACTAACTTGACATAATTTTGTTTGCCTTTCTGGAAAGAGATGTAAACTGTTCTTTTGGAATACTGTAAATTATTGTTACATATATATATACAGTAAAATAAAGAATGGTTTGAAATGTCAATCATGAAGTGTCATGTTTGATTTGTAGCTGACACTGAAATTAAAACTATCCAAAACAGGATGTTGTTTTTTGGGCAGCAAGGTGGCTCAGTGGTTAGCACTGCTGCCTCACAATGCTGGGATTGTTTGACTGTCTGTTGGTGTGTGTTCTCCTCCTGTCTGCATGGGTTTCTGCCAAGTGCTCTAGCTTCCTCCCATTGTCCAAAGATGTACAGGTTAAGCGGATTGGCCATCCTAATTGTGGGGTTATGGGGGCGCTGGGTCTGAGTGAGATGCTAACAAGACGATTAGTGTGGATTTGGTGTGCCGAATGGCCCCTTCCCACACTATCGGGATTCTGTGATTCCATTGACCATCTGCAGACTTGATTGTTAAGCCCTGCCATGGTCCTGATGAGAGATTGGTAAATACGAACAGTAGCACGAGAGCATCATTTCATTGTGTAGCCTCCAGAGAGTGGGGCACTTGTGTTACAAAAGCCCCTCTACATGATGTGTGAAACTGCAACTCCCTACAGACGAGACCCACAGTGACCTGGCTGCTAAAACCATTTTTGAATTTAAATTGCAAAAATTTGGAGAGAGAGTACCTCTATTTTGAGCAATCCTCTCCCTTACCTTCTGTTGCCATTATTTGCTGCTCTTCTCAAGCTGGAAAGCTTCTAAGTGTTCCCCCCGCCCCACTGCCGATACTTAAAGTGACAAAAGACCAGCATTCTGACTGCACGAGGGAAATAGCACAATTTGAGTCTATTTGCCGCACAATGTAGGCTGCAGACTCATCTATCAGCTTGTCAGCAGGGATCAGGGCCCACTGGGAATGTCCAGGCCTAAGATTTCAATGGGCTGAATTTTACCAAAAATTAGTTAAGTGCCAATTTCAGGCATATTTCATGGACAGTTTCCCTCTGTGAGCTCCAGCAAGATTTCTCAAGCAAATTTGTGTTGCTCACCTCATGATGTTCGGGCAATGCCCCTATGAATGCCACCTACGGATGTACTCATCACTGTCGGAAATTTCTGAGATTTCCAGTGCCTCTGCCATATTAAAATCCCAGTTGTGCAGCAGGTCAATTGCTGTCAGCCAGAAATAGCCCTTCACGATACGCATAGTTAAGAGGGTAACAAAAGAAAGAAAAGCTTTTGTGGGCACAGAGGTTGCATGGTGACATTTTATAAGCTCACATTTGTAAATGTATTGCTATTTTCTAAGGACTGTGGACATTGAAACTGCAGCTACAAGCTGCATAGACCCCCATCCTTATTGCCATACCATGTTAGAAACAGGCCTGAGGGAGTGCTACTCTTTCCCCAATGCCCAGTGCAGCGTGATATCTTCTCATTAGGAGCATCGCATGCTGGAAAGTCTCAAACTGTTGAAAACTTGTGCTGTAAGCTCGACCTATTAGAACCAGATGTCAATTAAGTCCTAAATAAAAACCGAAAGAACTGCGAATGCTATAAATCAGGAACAAAAACAAAGTTACTGGAAAAGCTCAGCAGGTCTGGCAGCATCTGTAAAGAAAAAATCAGAGTTAACGTTTCGGGTCCGGTGACTCTTCCTCAGAATTGGTAGCTGGGAAATGTCGGTCTATGTGCAGAAAATAGGCTCTTCTCTCTCTTTAGGCTCTATCCTATTGTTTACTCCCTACCCCATCCTCCTCCCTATTTTCTGCATATAAACCAATGTTTTCCCAGCTACCAGTTCTGAGGAAGGGTCACCGGACCTGAAATATTAACTCTGATTTTTTCTTCACAGATGCTGCCAGACCTGCTGAACTTTTCCAGCAACTTCTGTTTTTGTTGTCAATTAAGTCCTGTCTGGCTTGTTGCACCCGGTGCTGCACTGCTGTATCATACTGAAGGTAATGTGCTTCCTGAGCATTACCTTCATCTTCATCCTCAGGAGATTGCTGCCATTCTTTCAGCTCTTCAACATCCATGGCATCATCTCTTTGCCTGCTTTAATTCAACTACATGAAAACTACTGTCTGCTCCACGCTGGCCTTAGTGGAAGAATGAGCTACATTATATGCACATTCAGCCTCAGACAGGGGCTTGCTTAATGGAATCACCAATTGTGTTTCAGAAAGTTGCTCCTTGTCTCCCTGTCACCATATTTCTAAGGAATCTGGACCTTGAAATGAAACGGGAAAATGAGACAACCCTTTCCTTAATGACATCTGCTGCGTTATGATGAATGATAATTTATTGTCACTTGTACGCCACAATGAACACAGTAAAAGACAGTGAAAAGCCACAATCTGACACCATTTTGAGTAGTTTAAGAATAAAAGGATATAACTAAAAGAAAGTCCATCTTCATTCTGTCCCCTCTGCCATGAGCCTGGACTGGCTCGCCAATGACACCTATGCCGCTACCCCTCCTTCATCCCTCACCACCATTGCCTGTGCCAGGCCCACCAATGTCAGAGTCATCACTCTTCAGGTGCCATCTCTTCATGGTTAGGCGCACGTTGCCAATGGGCCACTGATGCCAGGTCCCATGCTGGACCCACGCTCACCCAGCAACCGGGGGGCCCCCAGCTCTGCTGCTGCCACTGTCTCGATGACTATGTCACTGAGGTGTTTTTAATGCAATGTACGTACAGTCTGGAGCGCACTCTGGCTGAGAGAAGCCAGCAATGCTGCTGAAATCTGCGGCAGTGGCTTCACCACAGAGAGAAAAGGTGAAGAAGTGTGATCTATCACAAATTGCATCAGTAGCGATTGTGGGTTGAGGACTGTGAGATCCCATGCAGGTCCCCTGTGAATCTTTGGAAGCAGCCTGTTCCATAAAAATTTCGAGCAGCTGTCACCTTGATGGCCACTGGGATAGGATGTTCAGCAGTGCTTTCAGGTTCAGCTCCAGCAGATGGCGATGTTCTATGACCATGTCCTGGGATAGCATCAGTCTGAGCTGATAATGCACCCGGTTTATCCAGAGGAAATGATCTCAAGGCCCCTCGACTGTCCATGACCCTCTGTGCCTTCTACATATCCCAGAGAGGGCCTTAGCTGTGACTTCTTCATTGTGCAGGCCGTCGCTGTTCCCGGGCTTCCTTGTGCTTCTATTCCATCACAGGATGTGGGCATTGCTGGCCAGGCCAGCATTTATTGCCCAACCCTAATTGCCCAGAGGGTAGTTAATAGTCAAACACATTGCTGTGGGTCTGGAGTCACATGTAGTCCAGACCAGGTAAGGATGGCAGTTTCCATCCCGAAAGGACATTAGTGAACCAGATGGATCTTTCCAACAATTGGCAATGGTTTCATGATCAGCATTAGACTCTTAATTCCAGATTGTTCTTATAAAATTTAAATTCTACCACCGGCCGTGCATCTACCATCTGGTGCATCTGTTGCTCCTCAAATTCTCCGCGGCTTTGTTCACCATGACCATAGTGACACAGGCCGAATCCATTCTTCACAGCTACATTGCATGTGTGTAGGGAATATCACAAACAGAACAGGTCCTTAGTAACGACACCGTGTGGAGCTGGAGGAACACAGCAGGCCAGGCAGCATCAGAGGAGCAAGAACGTTGACGTTTCGGGTAGGGACCCTTCGTCAGAAATGGGGGAGAGGGAAGGGAGCTGGGAAATAAATAGAGAGAGTAGGGGTGGGGCTGGGGAAGGTAGGTGGGATGGTGATAGTTGAGTGCAGATAGGGGTAGTGGGGATTGGTCAGTGGAAAAGATGGGGCGGATAGATGGGAGAGAAGATGGACAGGTTGTGACAGGTCAAGGAGGCGGGGATGAGAGGGAGGGGTGGACATGGGATGAGCAGATTTTAAAACTGGTGAATTCCATGTTTAGGCCATCGGGCTGTAGGCTCCCGAGGCAGAATGACATGTTGTTCCTCCAGTTTGCGGGTGGTGTCAGTGTGATCCTGGAGGAGACCTTAGTAATGCAAGCAGTGAGCATTCACTTCAGTCACAAATGATAGTTTAGCAAAGTCCTGCATATCACATAACATAGAGAGGACACCAACAAGAAGGGCTATTGAGCTCTGACATTGCCTGAATACGATCTATTGTGTCACACATGCAGAGTCAGAGATTGTGCATGTAGATTACTGAAATCTTGTGCAGCCCAGCTCCCACTGCATAAAATCACCCAAGAAAGGCAGCAAAGCGTATACCAGCATTTTGGTGATCTTTTAAAGTTCAAGGCAGGAAGAAATTTAGGGGGAGGTGGTTAGTGTAGTGGTAACACCACTAAATGAGTAATTTGATACCTTGGAGTACATGGGATCAAATCCCATCATGGCAGATGATGAAGTTTGAGTCCAATAAAAATCTAGAATCAAAAAGCTGGTCTAATAATAGCCTTTTAACTGCTGTCAATTGTTATATATGTGACAATATCCTTTAAGGCAGGAAATTTATCATCCTTACCTTGATGTACATGTGACTCCAAATCCATAACAAAATGGTTGACTCTTAACTGCCCTGTAGGCAATTAGGGGTTGGACAATTAATGCTGGTTTAGCCAGTGATTCCCACATTCCCTGAATGAATATGTGGCCACAGATACCATTTTTAAGGTGATTGCTGCTAAATTGTGCTTCACAGAAATGCCTGTGATTAATTAGTAATGACCAATCACATGGTCAAAATTGTTTGAAGCCAGGATTTGTTACTTATATTGAATGGGTTTCATACACAGGGGTACTATGATTACTGATGTTTACAACCTGTACTGTGAAATTGCTTGAACAATGCAATCGCTATTTTAAGGCCCTTACATCAGTTATAAATTGAGCCCCTAGTGCTCAGACAATAAATACGTACTCCAGCAGTCACATTTAATTTCCATTGCATATTGCAGTTAAGATGGCAATAGATGACAAACACAATTCATACCTAGCAGAGTGTGTCACAGTCTCAGGCTGATACTTTAGGGTCCCCTTCAATCTACACATTTATTTCTTCCTGTTGACCTGATTAGTTCTGAGCTTCCACATGTCTGTACTAAACATCAAGACAAGGTAGAAGTACCATGAGTCTTTCTCAACGTTGAGAGTCTAATTTTTCTGATCTTGCAATAGTTTTCCAACTCACTAACCATTGCTCACATTGTTTAGAGGCTGGAAAAATTCAGCCTAATAATTTAGTATCCTAGCCCTCTCCAATAAGATCTGTGACGTTGGGTTTCTTGGTGGTACAGAGCTTGAGTGTTGCGGAGGCAAGAGAGTAGCTGTGGGAGCTCTACACCTTGCACTCTTCGGGACAGAATTGCCAGAGTATCAAATCTCAAAGGGAACACTAATTTATTCTGCAATAGAAGAGGTTGCTGATTGGTTGGCAAGTGGACTCTGACTTATAGAAGGGTTGCTGTGGAGAATGCACTAGGGAGCAGTAAAGTGCCAAGCTATTATTTAAACTCAAAAAGGCAGGATGTTACTGATTGGTTAAGAAATTGCCACAGGGAATGCACCAAGGAATAGTTGTGAAGTCATAGAGGGTCCGCAGCATAGACAAAGGCCCTTAGACCCATTGAGTCTGTGTCGTTCATAACTATTTTAATCCCATTTGACATCACTTGGCCCATAGCCTTGTCTGTTTTGGCATCACAACTATACATCTAAATACTTCAATTGTGTGGTAAGCAGAACATATTTTTGTCTTGATAGCAGCATCCAGCTTGTGGAGAATACCATTCATGCTGCTGCTGCAGAGTATCTGCATGAAATGGCTAGCTTGACATGTTCAAATTTTTGAGATACCTTATCTGGGTCATTCATGGTAACCTGAGGTGGACAGGGCACTTTTCACAGGAAGGAAGAAGAGCCTGTTTGACTGCTGCATTTCGAAGGTGAATTTTAAGAAAAGCTTGGCAGTGAATTACAAATGCCTGGTGCTTTTGCCATGGTAATGCTTCTACCAACCACAGCCCACTTACCAACCAATCAATACCTCTTCCCAAGCAGAGAGTAGTGTTTACTTCCCTATTCGATTACAGACATTTATTCCTCTGCATCTCAAGCTATGCATTTGAATAATTGGCCTATTTTTCCATATGTTTGATGAAAACCTTGTTTAATTGCCTAGCTGCAGCAGTTTGTTTTTGTTTCTCCTGACACCTGCAGGAAGTTGAGAATCCAACATTATCACAGTATTAATGTACTTTCAAGTTTCTGCAGCAGCGTTGCCTCTGTTAGAAGTTAGAATTTTAGATGTCACACGACACCAGGTTATAGTCCAACATGTTTATTTGAAATCACAAGCTTTCGGAGCACAGCCCTTTGGTTAGATGAAATGAGAGAGAAGAGCACACCGGCACAGAATTTATGTGCAGACAGATCAAGGGCAGAGAGATCAAAAGATCATCCAACTGGTGTGAGTGGAGTGTCGAATAATAAGTCTCTGTAGGTGACCGAGAGTTTTAGATGGTGACTAAAGTGTCAACATCTAAATAACAGTGAAGGGATGACCTACAATCTGATTAAATGCAGAGAGATAATTACAAAAAAGTAAAAATAAGATGGTGCTGGAGACAAAGTAAATGACTGGAATAACATGATAGGTATAAGAGTCGCATGCTGAGGCTCTAAACAAAGTAGATTCACAGAGTCATAAAGTAATACAACATGGAAGACAGGCCCTTCGGCCCAAACTGGTCCATGCTGATCATGGTGCCCACTCAGCTAGTTCCAATTGCTTGCATTTGGTCCATATCCTTCTAAACCCTTCCCATCCTTTAACCTATCCAAATTTTGTTTTTTTAAAATGTTGCTATTATACCTGCCTCAACCACTTTCTCTGGCAGCTCATTCCGTATACGCACCACTCTCTGCATGAAGAAGTTGCCCCTCAGGTCCTTCTTAAATCCCTCCCCTCTCACCTTAAACCTATGCCCTCTAGTTTTCAATTCCCCATCCCTGGGAAAAAGACTATATGCATTCATCCTATCTTTCCCCTCATGATTTTATACACCTCGATAAAGTTCTCCTACGTCCCAAGGAATAAAGTCCTATCCTGGCCAACTTCTCACCATAACACAGGCCTACTAGTCCTGGCAACATCCTCATAAATCTTCTTTGCATACTTTCCAGTTTAACTATGTCTATCCTATAACAGGGTGACCAAAACTTTACACAATACTCCAAGTATGGCCTCACCAATGACTTATACAACTATAATGTAATGTCCCAACTCCTATACTTAGTTCCTCGACCAATGAAGGCCAACATGCTCAATGTCTTCTTCACCACCCTGTCCACCTGTGACGTTGTTTTTTACAAAACTATGTACTTGTAATCCTAGGTCCCTCTGTTCCACAACACTCCTCAGGACCTTACCATTTACTGTATAAGTCCTACCTTGGTTTGTCTTTCCAAATTGCAACACCTCACATTTATCTGTATTGAATTGCATTTGCCAATCCTCAGCCCACTTCCCCATCTGATCAACACCCCTCTGTAATTTTTGATAACCTTCTTCCCGATCAATGATACCTCCTAATTTTGTATCGTCCACAAACTTACTAATCATGCCTTGTACATTCACATCCAGATCATTTATGTAAATAACAAATAATAAAGGTCCCAGCACTGACCCCTGTGGCACACCACTAGTCACACGCCTCCAGTCTGAGAAACAACCTTCAACCATCACCCTCTGCTTTCTACCATCAAGCCAATTTTGAATCCGATTAGCCAGCTTTCCCTGGATCCCATGTGACCTAACTTTCATGACTAGCCTGCTGTGTGGGACCTTGTCAAGGGCCTTATTAAGTTTCATATCGACAACATCCACTACCCTCATCCAAAATCTTGGTTACCTCTTCGAAAAACTCTGAAAGATTTGTCAGACATGACTTCCCATGCACAAATCCATACTGACCATCCACAATCAGACCTTGACTATCCAAATGTTGATTAGTATCCTCTCCAATAACTTGCCTACCATTGATGTCAGGCTCACTGGCCTGTAGTTCTCTGGCTTGTCTTTGCTACCTTTCTTAACAATGGAACAATATCAGCCACTCTCCAGTCTTCTAGAACTTCACCAGTGGCTAAAGATGAAGCAAAAACCTCTGCAAGGGCCTCTGCAATTTCTTCCCTTGCCTTCCACAATGTCCAAGGATGGACTTGATCAGGCCCAGGGGATTTATCCATCTTAATGCACTTTAAGGCTGCAAACACCTACTCTCTGGTAGTGTGTATGTGGTCCAAAACGTCCCCACTTGTTTCCCTTATTTACTTAGCATCCATGATTCACTTCTCAGTATTACTGAGGAGAAATGCTTATTAAAAATCTCCCCCATCTCCTGGGGCTCCACATGTAGACAGCCATCTGATCTTTAAGGGGACCTATTCTTAATGTAGCTATAGAACCTCTTGGGATTATCTTTAACCTTATCTGCCAGATCCAAATCATTTCCTCTTTTTGCTCTTCTGATTTCCCTCTTACGTGTGCTCCTACACACTTTATAGTTGTAGACTTGCTCACTGAGTCGGTGTGTTTGATTGCCGACATTTTGTTGCCCTGCTAGGTAACATCATCAGTGCGCCTTCGGTGAAACATTGGTGTTCTGTTCCACTTGTTATTTATATGCCTCAGTTTGCTGGGGTTGTTGGCATCACTTCCAGTTCTGTTTTTCAGTGGTTTGTATATCGGGTCCAGTTCAATGTATTTGTTGATGGAGTTCTGGTTAGAATGCTAGGCCTCGTGGAATTCCCTGACATGTCTCTGTTTGGCTTGTGCTAATATGGCTGTGTTGTCCCACTCGAATTTATGTCCTTCTGTGTCCATGTGTAATGTCAGTTTTCTTCCAGTTTGGCCTATGTAATGTTCCTCTCATTAAAAACAAGAAACTACTGATGATAAGGATACATGAACACCAACTAGCCACCAAGAGACACGACCAATTCTCACTTGTCTCAATACACACAGACAAAGAAGGACACAAATTCGACTGGGACAGCACATCTATGCAGCGATAAGAGATAACAAGGTGTAGAGCTGGATGAACACAGCAGGCCAAG
>NC_063334.1:101358876-101415190 GCF_021869965.1 Rhincodon typus
GGCTGACGTTTCGGGCCTAGACCCAAAACGTCAGCCTTTCTGCTCCTCTGATGCTGCTTGGCCTGCTGTGTTCATCCAGCTCTACACCTTGTTATCTCAGATTCTCCAGCATCTGCAGTTCCTACTATCCCTAAAACACCTATACAGCACAAGCCAAACACAGACAGGCCTTGACACCAAGTAATAAATAATTCAAAACTGTACAAACTAATTAAGGTAGAGCGATCATAACAATTTATCAAGGTGATGGTGACAAAACAGGACAGTAAGAAAAGTTTTACAGATACAGAACAGTGTGGAGGGCTCACATGTAGCACAACTGAAACCCCAGATCATGGTTTAGGCCATCTTCATGGATACGGAACATGGCTATCAGCCTCTGCTTGGTGATTCTGTGTTGTTGTGTATCTCGAAGTCTGCCTTGGAGGATGCTTACCCGAAGATCAGAAGTTGAATGTCCTTGACCACTAAAGTGTTCCTCCTGACTGGAAGGGAACATTCCTGTCTGGCGATTGTTACACGGTGTCCATTCATCCGTTGTCATGGCATCTGCCATATACGTGGTGAGTGGTGTTCCCACATGTGATGCATCAAGCATCTATCTATTCCAATTGTATTTTCCAGCACTTGACCTGTTGCCTGGTATGCTATGGTATTTCAAGTGCTCACTTAAATATTACTTAAATGTCTTGAGGGTTCCCACTCTTTTAGGCAGTGAGTTCCATATACCCACCACCCTTAGGATTGAAATGTTTTTCTTCTAATCCCCTTCACTATGCCTTTCCTTACCTTAAAATTGTGCCCCCCTGTTTATTGAACTCTCTAATAAGGGTGGGGAAGCTTTTAATTTGCAGTTAATTCACAACCTATTCAAATCTTTTGACAGATATATGTATACGTGGTTGCCACTTAACTGCCCTCTGAGCAATTTGGGATGGCCAGGCCAGTCTCATCCAAATCCCATGAATGAATATGTATAAAGAAAAATAAATGCATTTCGTTGCAAAACATATTGAGCCATATTACAGATAATCTGCAGATACAAATGGTGTGTATGTTGATCTAACTATTACCATTACTTCACTTAAAATGATTCGTTCAGCTGCCTGTCAAATTTGTTTTAGCAGGTTGAATCCAAACATGGCAATAAAGCAACTTTTGTCTGTAGATTCAGACGGTGTTAATCTGATTATCTCCTTGGCATCAAGCCTGAAGATCATGAGATAATGGTACAGCTGCTTTAGTGAGTATGGACATTGCTAGACATCGCATTCGCCAAACACTGAAGTCTGCAAGCTTTATCTGAATGATTTCTGTAAGATGGATCATCTATAATTAGGTGACTCCTCTCATACACAATTTGTACAAAATGCTGTGGATCTCCATTTATTGATTGTTCAGAACTTGTACGTTTTTCTCTGTACAGCTTTATTAAAGTGGGCTTAATGCACAGAGCTTTGCAACAACTCAGAGGCCAATCAATGCCATCATTCTGCCCTGGGATGATGCAGTTGCCTGTGAGACCTGTATGGCATTCTGCACTGAAAGTTCCTATTAGCCATTGTGATCTTGCACATCGTTTAAAACACTGAACCAACACTTTTGGGAAAAAAAACTGTGTTATATGCGTCTACAGTTGACCAGCATGTAATTCCTCACACCAATCTGTTCTCTTTCTCATTCACACTAAATTTCATGGATGATCTATTGTCTCAAGTCAAAAGGCAGAGCCATAGCCATGTGGGCTGTGCAGCTGATTTTTCAGCAGCAAATGTATCTAAATAGATTCAAAACAGGGATATTTAGAGAAAAAGATAAAGAACAATGCTTTACTTAATACTTTTGTTATTGCTAATATCGAAAGGACAGAATTTGACATATTTTTACGATAAATCATATTTATTCATTCATGTGACATTAGCATCCCTCACTGCCTTGAATAGGTGTGGCTGAGCCAATTTCTAATCCATTGCAGTCCTTGTGGGTGTAACTACACTCAGGGTACCATTAGAATAGGAGTTATTACAGTTCTGTTTCGTTCTGATGATCCTGCATTCTATCACACAATAACAAATTCTCTCTGCAGACTCCATCCAACGTCAAACACTGGGAGTCTTTTAATGATCAGTGTTAAAATTGTGCCTTTTGTTCTGTGTTCGTCCCCCACCTAGCTAATGAGCTCCGGTTTCTTTGATCAGAGATCATCCTGCTGTTACTGTGCTGATAACTGTAATACAAGCAGAATGTTTTACCTGATGCCATTTTAATAAAAAGACTACTGTTCCATGTGTTTCTGATTGGGGAGGTCATGCCACAGCTACGTAAGCTTTCAACTCTAATTGCCTTTCTTTGATGTAATGCAGCAATTAGAACGTTCTAAATTAGTTACACGTAACAGAGACATTCTTGTAAGTCTGACCATGTCTGAGTTTTGCTCACTGGACAGGCATTTAATTTATGCATTTTCTATTTTTAATTCTCCAATATTTCAAGGAATTTGCATAGTTTTACATAAACTATTCCTTTGTAAGACCAGACTTTTTAAAATGTTCCATGCTATCAATTGCTGAGTAGCGTTGTTGAATGGAATGGAGGTGTAATGGGGATATTGTCCCCAGACTGGTTAGTGTTTTTAACAGGTTGTCATAAACACTCAGATGTCTGCAGACACAGTACCCACCATGGAGAAACCTAACAATCCTGACTTTATACACCAAAAGTTTCATGTGGTTCCTTCCTGACAGCTGCTTTAACGGACTGCTGCCAAGACTGGAAACTATGAAAGATTAACAGCCTACTTAACTGCTCTTCTAGTACAAGAATTAGTGACAGATACACAAGACAGCACAAAAAGAAAGAAATGAGATTCAAAACACTGAACAATGGTCGGAAAGTAAGGCTGTATTGGGTCAACTTAGATAAAGGTGTGATAAATTACTTAAGTATGTAGGGTCTTATAGACTGTGTTGAACTCCCTGGAGTGGCATAGACAGCAACAATGAAGACAGATGAGTTGCCTTACGTTGTTCCACACTATGAGGCTACTACTCTGTATTGATATTCTGCCATGTGTGAAATAAGCACAGCACTGCAGGGGGTAAAATACCAACCCCAGATATGCCTCTCCAATGTTGCACATCTGAAAAGGTTCACACCAAATATCATAAGACACTGGAAGAACCTCCCCACAGAAATAAATAGCCAAACAAGAACAGATTTCACATAGGAAGTGTCTTCAGGCAAATGACGCAAAATAATTTCAGTAATAGCTGTAAATTAGGAGGGAGAGAGTAAATTAGTAACAGTACAATCGCTGAGTAATTAATACTAATCAAACTGACAGGTCTCCAGATGGACTTTATCTTAAGGTCTTGAAAGAGGTGGCTAATTTTTTTTCCTTTATTCATTAACAGGATGAGGGCGTCACTGGTTAGGCAGCATTTATTGCCCATTCCTAATTGCCCAGAGGGCAGTTCAGAGTCACCCACATTACTGTGGGTCAGGAGTCACATGTAGGCCAGACCAGGTAAGGATGGCAGTTTCCTTCCCTAAAGGACATTAGTGAACCAGATGGGTTTTTCCCGACAATCGACAATGGATTCATGGTTGTCATTAGATTCTTAATTCCAGATATTTTATTGAATTCAAATTCCACCATCTGCCATGGTGGGATTCAAACCCGGGTCCCCAGAATATTATCCAGGTCTTCGGATTAACAGTCCAACGATAATACCACTAGGCCATTGCCTCCCCTTGTGGAAGCAGATGCATTGGTGTTAATTTTCCAAACTTCCCTCAATTTAGGAAAGGTTCCATCAGACCGTAAAGACCAGAAGAATAACACCTCTATTCAAGAAGGGAGGGAGGGAGAAAACAGAACACCACAGACAATTTAGCCTGACATCTGCCATGGAAGATATTAGAATTGATCATTAAAAAGCATATTGCTGCACACTTAAATAAAGACTGTTACTTAAATGGAGAATGACTACAGATGTCTGAGGTACATGAGTCACAAATAATTAATATGTAGGTACAGCACATAATCAAGAAAGCTATTGCAATGCTATCCTTTATTATGAGAGAAATTGAACCTAAAAATAAGGATGTTATGCTTATTCAGGGTAATGGTGGGACAACATCTCAAATACTGGGTGCAGTTTTGGTGAAAGAATGTAAATGTATTGGGGAGGTTCACTAAATTAACACCTGGAATGAGTAAACACAGTGTGGAGCTGGAGGAACAAAGCAGGCCAGGCAGCATCAGAGGAGCAGGAAAGCTGACGTTTCGGGTCAGGACCCTTCTTCAGAAATGGGGGACGGGAAGGGGGCTCTGAAATAAATAGGGAGAGGAGGGGTGGTGATAGCAGGTAGATAGTGGAGCGGATAGGTGGGAGAGAAGACAGACAGGTCAAGGAGGCGGTGATGAGTGGGTGGGCTGGTCTTGGGTTAAGGTCGGGGGTGGGGAGATTTTGAAGCTAGTGAAGTCCACATTGAGACCATTGTGTTATAGGCTTCCAAGGCGGAATATGAGCTTGGAATGAGTAGGTAGTCTTGTGGAGAACGCTTGGACTAGATGTGAGATGTTTCCACTGGACTTTTGAAGAGTGAGGTTAGGGCATTGTTTTAAAATTCAGGCTTACCCTTTGTGGCAGAGATGAGTAGGAACATTTTCTCTCAAAGGGTTCAGTGACTTTGAAACTCTCTGCTTCAGAAGATGGTAGACTCAGGGAATCAAGTGTTTTGGGGGTTGATGGGAATGTGGAATTCACAAACAGATTGATTGCAATGGTTATTGAATGGTGGATTGCACACAAGGGACCAAATTGTCTATTTCTAATCCTATATAATTTGTTTGTGTGTTTGTGCAGCACAGAAGTGCACAGCGATATTTAGAGATTCTGAGACATATTATAGGTCCTCTATTTACACATGCACCAGGTAATGGTGACCTGCCCATTCAAGTGAACAAAAGAGGAATAGGCAAATCACAGGTGTGTAAACAGAAAATACCAGCCATGTCACATAAAATATAAATGTACTTAATTAAGTATATAATGTGATAGTTGGTAATTGACAAGCATAACAAGGTTATTGAGAGAATGAACAGAAAGATAGAGTCATAGAGTTATAGAGTCATACAGCATGAAAACAGACCCTTCAGTCCAACTCATCCATGCCGACTAAAAATCCCAATCTGATCTGGTCCCATTTGCCAGCATTTGGCCTGTATACCTGTAGACCCTTCCTATTCATGTACCCATCCAAATGCCTTTTAAATGTTTTAATTGTACCCACCTCCACCACTTCCTCTGGCTACTCGCACCACCCTCTGTGCAAAAAAGTTAACCCTAAGATCCTTTTTAAATCTTTCCCCTCTCACCTTAAACCTATGCTCTCCAGTTTTGGACTCCCCCACCCTAGGAACAGGACCCTGGCTACTCACCCTCACCATCCCCTTAATGCTTTTATAAACCTCTATAAGTCACCCCTCAGCCTCTGACACTCCAGGGAAGAAAACCCTGCCTATTCAGTCTCTCCCTATATCTCAAAACCTCCAGTCCCAGCAACATCCTTGTAAATCTTTTCTGTACCCTCTCAAGTTTAACAACATCCTTCCTATAGCAGGGAGACAGAATTGTCCACAGTATTCTAAAAGTAGCCTCACCGACATCCAGTACAGCCGCAACATAATGTCCCACCTCCTACATTCGATGTTCTGTCCGGTGAAGACAAGCATGCCAAGTGCTTTCTTCACCACCCTGTCTACCTGCTACTCCACGTTCAAGGAACTATGCATCTGCACCCCTAGTTTCTTTGTTCAGCAATACTCCACAGGGCTCTAACATTAACTGTATAAGTCCTGCCCTAGTTTGCCTTACCAAAATGCAACACCTCACATTTATCTAAATTAAACTCCATCTGCCACTCCTCGGCCTATTGGCCCATCTGATCAAGATCCCATTGTACTCTGAGGTAATCTTCTTCGCTGTCCACTACTCTGCCAATTTTAGTGTCATCTGCAAATTTACTAATCATGCCTCCTATATTCACATCCAAATCATTTACCTAAGTGATAAAAAGCAGTGGACCCAGCACTGATCCTTTTGGATACTGCTGGTCACAAATGATCATGAAGATTTCAGGGTTCCAATAAAAACTTTGGTTCCTAATGTCCCTTCACTGATTCCAGAACTAGTGCCTTCCCCACCCTACTTGGTAGAACACTCAATGTTAATCACTTTCTGTGTCGAGAAGTGCTTTTAAAGATCAGTCCTGAACTTGCTTTTTACTTGTACGTATTACTCCAGAAGACTCTGTCTATTTCTAAATGTTCACCATGAATGTAACTGTATTCCTCAAGCACTTTACACATCCATAAATTTCTACAAGGGAAGTGGGAATATGGGATCAGTAACACATGCAGGATTCCATCCATATTACACTCTATAAAAAAAACCGAAAGAACTGCGGATGCTGTAAATTAGGAACAAAAACAAAGTTGCTGGAAAAGCTCAGCAGGTCTGGCAGCATCTGTGAAGGAAAAAACAGAGTTAACATTTCGGGTCACCAGACCCGAAATGTTAACTCTGTTTTTTCCTTCACATATGCTGCCAGACCTGCTGAGCTTTCCCAGCAACTTTGTTTTTGTTGCATATGACACTCTATTTGGACTTAGATAAGTATCACAATTCCTTCATTATTGCTGGTCAGAACTTGGAACCCCTACCTTATCTCTGCAAGCTCTTTCACCACATAAACTGAAGTAGTTCAAGAAGAAACCCCATTAGTACTTTCTCAAAGGTAACTATGGCTGGGAAATAAATTCTGACCATTTCAGTGACACTCACAGCAAGAATAACAATAAGCGTAGATCAGAAGCTAGTAATTTTGCAGTAAGTAACTCTCCACTAGACTCCTCAAGGTCTGTCCAACATGAAAGGAATTGAATGATATGACCAAGAACAAACAGGCTATTGAGAAACAAAATTAAAGAATAATTCCACCAACTGCGGTTATAATATCTATTTCAGTATGCCTGATGTTGGAATAGGAAAAGTCAGCTTGAATACGTCACAGCACTGTATTTTAATCAGCTGTCAACTGCAGCCCAGTACTGTAACAATAAACCATTACCTCAGATGGTAACCAGAGGGGGAATTAAACCTAATCCACCTGAAGGAAACTGACGGAATCCATTCTGCTAACTGTTTTACCAAATTTTACTTGCTATCTCTGTTGCATAATAACTATGGATTGAGATGGAGAGAGCAGTTTTCCTCCGAAATGTCCAGGAACCTGTCCTAGATTAGGATCACCAAGATCCTGAAAAGTCTTTGCTTCCGCACATTCTCAACCCCAACAAATGTAGCTTTTTTGTGATAGTTATGGAAAATGCTGGGAATTAGCAAAAGTATATCCAGCCACATCTCTTTGAAGAACATCAAAGCTAAAAGTGATAAGAAAAATATAAGTGGAAGACAAAAACAAAATGATGATTTGAAAATCATCCAGCAAAACCGACAGCTATATGGAGTAATGAGTACACTAAAACAGCAGTGACAAAAGAATTCCAAAATGTGCCTTTTGCCATCCAAAAGGCTGATTCAACAAAGCTTGGGATTGAAATGTACCTTTTTGATGCATGAGGTTTGTACTGTGTAAAATCCAGTGCTTTTAAAAGTCAATTTTAATACTTCAACAAAACCACATCAGTCCATTTTTATCTAAAAGCCAGATGATAATTCAATTGAAAGCTTACAGGTGCCCAGCGGACAATTTATTCACAACAAATGTAGGAGTTGAATGCAATCCGTCTCACTCCAACCATGAGCTAATAACTAGGGCTGTCTCAATGCTTTTTCCATGTGTTTGGGAGTTCTGAATTGGGATTGAATAACTGAAATTCTGGAAGGTTTACTAATACCGTGTCAAATGAGTACCAGATTGCATCATTGTATCGACTATATGACTATTAGTTCATATGAAAAACATTCCCTGCAAGATTCTTAAAGATGATCTTTGAATGATTCAATTTGCAACACTCCCTGACATTCCCATTATTTCACGGCTACTTTTCTGGGAATTTCTCCTGTTTGAGAAGTCCCATTGTACTAAATTGCTGTGTGACTAGATATGACTCTGGCTGAGTAATATTCTCCAACCTGATCTTCAGTCTTAGGTCTCACATATTATTGTTGTCAGAGCAACAGCTTCTTCTGCTGCTTTAAAATATTAACTAGGACAGCATTCTGTGCATTTAGAGGTGACCTATTGTAGAATCAGGAAATGTAGCAGACTGTACACTGCATTTATTTGCTAAGTGGTTTGTGTCCTTTCTGTGTGTGCAGGTGTAAGACTTTGCTCAGAGGAAGGAAAAATGCGTAGGTACCTCTTTGAGAAAGAGAACGAGAGGTGAAATAACTGCTGCTTTCGGGAATCTAAGAAGACTTAATAACATGGACCATGACAAGCTGTTCCAATTTGTACTGAGAACAGGATGACATGATGCACTTAAAGAGAGAATAAATTAAAAACTGGTCTTTGGAAACAATGCCTGGTATTTAATGGAAGCAGTGGGAGTCTTGCCTGATGGTTAAAGAACTGGTGAAAGATCACCGTCACATCTTTTAGGCAAGTCCCACTGAGTTCACCGCTCCTCATGCACTTCATTGGAAGGTGGAGGGCCATCCCTGGGAAGTTCCTTTCATTGAGAGATCCTGCTGGCCAATAGAGAGAGACTGTCTGCTCTCCTGAAGAGCATCAGCTCTGAGGTGGCTGCTGCTGGTATAACAAATCTCTGAAACAGAGGGGACTTAAACCTTGGCCATCTGGTTCAGAGATAGGAACATATTGCAAGTGGGAGGTATGATTTAGTGGCTATCACAGAGACATAGCTGCAAGGGGATCAGGGCTGGGAACTAAAGGATACACATCCTATCGAAAGGACATGCAGATGGGCAGAGGGGGTGGGCTTACCTTGTTTGTAAGAAATGAAATTAAATTGATAGCAAGAAGAGATATAGAGTCAGAAGGCGTAGAATCTGCGTAGCAGAGTTGAAGAATAGCAAAAGAAAAAGGATCCTGATCGAAGTTGTGTATAGAACTCCTAGCAGTAGTCAGGATGTGGGGAAGAAAATAATTAAAAAGGTACAAAAAGCATGTAAGAAAGGCATAATTACAATAATCATGGGGAATTCAATATGCAAGTGAACTGGAGAATCAGTTTGGTATCAGAACCCAAGAAAAGAAATTCATGGAATATCTACAAGATGGTTTTTTGAAACATCTTGTGGTAGAGCCCACTATGGGTGGCACGGTGGCACAGTGGTTAGCACTGCAGCCTCACAGCGCCATGGACTTGGGTTTGATTCCAGCCTTGGGCGACTGTCTGTGTGGAGTTTGCACATTCTCCCCATGTCCACGTGGGTTTCCTCCGAGTGCTGCAGTTTCTTCCCACAGTCCAAAGATGTACAGGTTAGGTGGATTGGCCATGCTAAATTACCCAAAGTGTTCAGGGAGGTGTAGATTAGGTGGGTTATAGGGGGATGGTTCTGGATGGGATGCTCTGAGGTTTGGTGTGGACCTGTTGGGCTGAAGGGCCTGTTTCCATACTGTAGGGATTCTATGATTCTAGGGAATAGGCAATTCTAGATTTGGTGAGGTGTAATGATTCTTGAGTAGATGTGTAATGAGACAAACTTGATTAGGGAGCATAAAATGAAGGAACCCCTAGAGGGCAGTGTCAATAAGATGATAGAATTCACCCTGCAGTTTGAGAGGGAGAAATTGGTTCAGATGTAACGGTATTACATCTGAGTAAAGGTTACTACAGAGATGTGAGGGCGGAGTTGGACAGAGTTGATTGGAAGGAGAGCCCAGCAGGGAGGATGGTAGAGCAGCAATGGCAGAAGTTTCTGGAGTATTTTGGAAGGCAAGGCAGAAATTCATCCCAAGGAAGAAGAAACATACTAAGGGGAGGGTGAGGCAACATGACTGACAAGGGAAGTCAGGGACAGCATAGAAGCAAAAGAAAAAGCATACAATGTAGTGAAGATTATTGGGAAGCCAGAGATGGGCTAGCCTTTAAAAACTAGCAGAGGATAATTGAAAAAAGCAATGAGGGAGAAGATGAAAATGAGGGTAATCTAGTTAATAATATAAAATAAGATTGCAAGAGCTTGTTTTAAATATACAAAAGACAAGCGAGAGGCAAGACAGGACATTGGGCCACCGAAAAATGAAGCTGGATAAGTAATAATGGGGAACAAAGAAATGGTGAAAGAACTGAATAGGTACTTTGCATCAGTTTTCACATTGGAAGACACTGGCAGCATACCAGAACTCCAAGAGAGTCAGAAGCAGAGGTGGGTGTAGTAGCCATCGCAAAGGAGAAGATGCTATGGAAGCTGAAAGGTTTGAGGGTGGATAAACCACGTGGAGCAGAAGGACTACACCCTAGAGTTCTGAAGGAGATAAATATGTATGGGAAAATCAGGCTGAGTCAGCACAGCTTCGTAAATGGGGTATCATGCCTGGCAAATCTGTTAGAATTCTTTGAGGCAGTAATGAGCAAGTTAGACAAAGGAGAGCCAGTGGACGTGATCAGTTTGGATTTCCAGAAGGTCTTTGACAAGGTGCTGCAGAGGAGGCTGCTAAATAAAATAAGAGCCCATGGTGTTAGGGACAAAGTACTGGCATGGATAGAGGATTGGCTGACTGGCAGAAGACAGAGAGTGAGGATAAAAAGGATCTTTTACAGGATGACAGCCGATGATTAGTGGAGTTCTGCACGGGTCAGGGACCACAACTATTCACATTATACATTAATGATCTGAATGAATAAACATTTTTGCTAAGTTTGCAGATGACACAAAGGAAGGACAGGTAGTGTTGAGGAGGCAGGGAGACAGCAGAAGGATTTGGACAGGCTGGGAAAGTGGGCAAAGAAGTGGCAGATGGATTACAATGTGGGAAAGTGGGAGGTAATGCACTTTGGTGGGAAGAATAGAGGGATGGACTACTTACTAACATGGGGAAAGGCTTTGGAAGTCTAAAGCACAAAGGGACTTCAGAGTCGTAGTTTAGGATACTCTTAAGGTTAACATGCAGGTTCAGTTGGCAGTTAGGAAGGCAAACGCAATCTTGGTATTCATTTCAACAGGGCAAGAACACAAGAGAAGAGACATACAGCTGAGGTTGTATAAGACTGTATTTGGAATATTGTGAGCAGTTTAGGGCCCTGTATCTAAAGAAGGATGCACTGTCCTTTGAGAGGGTCTGGAGGAGGTTTACGAGAATGATTCCTGAGATGAAGGGATTGTCATATGAGGAGCAGTTAAGTACTCTAGGTCCATACTTGATGGACTTTAGAAGGATTGATTGAAACTTAACAGAATACTGAGAGGCCTGAATCGGAATGGATGTGGAGAAGATATTTCCACTAATAGGAGAGACTATGACCCAAGGGCACAGCCTCAGAGTGAAAGGATGACCCTTTAGAACTGACATGAGGAGGAATTTCTTCAGCTGGGGGTGGTGAATCTGTGAAACTCATTGCTGCAGAAGGCTGGGGAGGCCAAACAATTAAGGCAGAGATAGATAAGTTCTTGATTAGTAAGGGGATCAAAGGTTACGTAGAGAAGGCAGTAGAATGGTGTTGAATGCCAGAGCAGACTCGATGGGACAAATGGCCTATTTCTGCTCCGACATCTTATGAGTTTATGGATAGAGTCAGAGTGAGTGTAATGTAGCAGGGAGATGACACTTACACTTACCATTGTCAAGCACCTTAGATCATTAACCTTTTTGTGGTGCTGCTGTGCAGGAATCCTCGTAATGTGAGAAAAAACATTGACCCAAAAACTAGCTGAGTCCACACTGGCTGTGTCAAGAAAAATGGCATTCTTCTTTGCTGATCCACAGGACAACAAACAGTTGCCCCCTCCATCACCCCACCCAGCAACACCTCCAGGCCCCTTCACTAAAGGAGGGTGTCAGCTTCCCTTCCTGGGCTATCTCCTTAGCAATGAAGTTGAGCACCACAATATAAGGTGTAATTCCTGGCTTGCAGAGCTTGAGCTGGCACATAGCTAACATATATATAGAACAGCCATGGTGTGAGCACAGGTGGGGCCTAGCAGCAGTGAGCAACTCCACCTCTGCCACAAGATTGAACAAGAAGGATGACATGGAGTCCAAATCCATAATTAATGATGTTAGCAGTGAAAGATGACATGAGAAAATTCACTATGTGCCATAGTGGGAAACTCCATGAAAGTCACTGAAAATATCAGTTTAAATAAAGGGGCAAATCCGGCTCATTGTTTTCTTGAGATAGAGCTGGATGAACAGAGCAGGCCAAGCAGCATCAGCGGAGCAGGAAGGCTGACGTTTCGGGTCTGGACCCTTCTTCAGAAATGGGGGAGGGGAAGGGGATTCTGAAATAAATAGAGAGAGGGGGGAGGCGGATGGAAGATGGATAAAGGAGCAGATAGGTGGAGAGGAGATGGACAGATCAAGGAGGTGGGGATGGAACCAGTAAAGGTGATGGTAGGTGGGGAGTTAGGGTGGGGGTAGGTCAGTCCAGGGAAGACGGACAGGTCAAGGAGGCGGGATGAGGCTATTAGGTGAGAGGTGGGGGTGGGGCTTGAGGTGGGAGGAGCAGATAGATGGGAGAAAGGATGGACAAGTTAGGGAGGCAGGTTCAAGCTGGGCTGGTTTTGGAATGCGGTCGGGGGGGCGGTGAGATTTTGAAGCTTGTGAAGTCCACATTGATACCATTAGGCTGCAGGGTTCCCAAGTGAAATATGAGGTGCTGTTCCTGCAACCTTTGGGTGGCATCGTTGTGGCACCGGAGGAGGCCCAGGATGGACATGTCGTCCAAGGAGTGGGAGGGGGAGTTGAAGTGGTTCGCGACTGGGAGGTGCAGTCGTTTGTTGCGAACCGAGCGTGGATGTTCCACAAAGCGGTGTCCAAGCCTCCGCTTGGTTTCCCCGATGTAGAGGAGGCCACATTTGGAACAGCGGATACAGTATACCACATTAGCAGATGTACAGGGGCCAGCCCCAACACACCCAGCACTTTTCCCTGCAACCGCAGGAAGTGCTATACCTGCCCCTACACCTCCCTCCTCACCCCCATCCCAGGCCCCAAGGAGACCTTCCACATCAAACAGAAGTTCACCTGCACATCTGCTAATGTGGTATACTGTATCCGCTGTTCCAAATGTGGCCTCCTCTACATCGGGGAAACCAAGCGGAGGCTTGGACACCGCTTTGTGGAACACCCACGCTCGGTTCGCAACAAACAACTGCACCTCCCAGTCGCGAACCACTTCAATTCCCCCTCCCACTCCTTGGACGACATGTCCATCCTGGGCCTCCTGCAGTGCCACAACGATACCACCCAAAGGTTGCAGGAACAGCACCTCATATTTCGCTTGGGAACCCTGCAGCCCAATGGTATCAATGTGGCCTTCACAAGCTTCAAAATCTCCCCTCCCCCGACCGCATCCCAAAACCAGCCCAGCTCGTCCCAGCCTCCGTAACCTGTCCGTCCTTTCTCCCACTCCTCCCACCTCAAGCCCCACACCCACCTCTCACCTACCAGCCTCATCCCCGCCTCCTTGACCTGTCCATCTTCCCTGGACTGACCAACCCCCACCCTAACTCCCCACCTACATTCACCTTTACTGGCTCCATCCCCGCCTCTTTGACCTGTCCGTCTCCTCTCCACTTATCTGCTCCTTTATCCATTTTCCATCGGCCTCCCCACTTTTCTCTATTTAATTCAGAATACCCTTCCCCTCCCCCATTTCTGAAGAAGGGTCCAGACCTGAAACGTCAGCTTTCCTGCTCCTCTGATGCTGCTTGGACTGCTCTGTTCATCCAGCTCTACGCCTTGTTATCTCAGATTCTCTAGCATCGGCAGTTCCTACTATCTCCTCATTGTTTTATTGATAGCTTTTCCCATTGGATTTATTTCTTAATAATTTGATGTCGTGTTTAACAAAACAGATGTCAAGTAATAACATTTTCTGCTATTGACAGCTTAAATGTCTGGCTGATTGACACTGTTAAAGGGCTGTAGTGACATGTTTTCTTTCAAAACAAGCTAGAATGAATCTTTTTTTGAAACTTTTTAACATGTGCCATTACTGTTAATTGACTCAGTACAGTGTGTATTTTGGGTGATTAGGTATGGAAATGTCATAGGTTGGCAATGAAGATGCAATGGGCCATGGGCACAGTTGGAGATGATATGATGAGCCACGTGATAAACATGGGTGTGAAGGGTGAGGGCTCGAGGACTGCTTTCTCCTTTATTGCTTTTATTTCAACTGGGGCCAAGTCCCTGAGCATTGAAGCAGGCTTTTTAATGCATCTGCCCCAACACCCCTTTTGCCTTTGAACTCTTTCTGGTGGCTGCAGGCCCAATTCCAGTCAGCACACACCCATCCTTCCCACCAGTACCTTCCCACTCCAGGAATGAAAATCCCACCTTTGCAGGCACACACTCCTGGGTGGACACACCAAGCTAGTATGGATATCCAGTCTATTAGGTCAATTTTAGTAAAGGGTGGTTCGGATTCTGTAATTCTAACCATTTACCTTGTTTTTGTGTTTTCTTCAGCAGCCCCTCACCTGGTTAAATGAGCTGTTACACTGCATGTATGTTAAACATACGTCTTTTTTTTGGAAAGCAGTCAAGAGGACTGAGTACTGAAAAATGTCATCTAGCAGATGCCTGTTGTCAACCTTCCACCTCAAACACTCTATTGCTGGGTTGTGAAACACAAGATCAACTGTCAGGCATTTTAAGTTTCTTTAAGCTGCAATTAACCGTACTCTGTTCAAGACGAAGGAATCAACAGATAGATAATTATCCCTGTCAAATACCATGTAAAGTGCAGCATACTAGACAGCCTTATTTTAATTAAATTGTGTCCACTTTGCATCATTTACCCTTTATGTGAGACAGCGGATCATATGAGTAAATTATAACAAAGTGTGGAGCTGGAGGAACACAGCAAGCCAGGCAGCATCTGATAAGCAGGAAAGTTGACGTTTCAGGTCGGGACCCTTCTTCAGAAATGGGGAGGAGGGTCCTGACCCAAAACGTCAACTTTCCTGCTCACCTGATGCTGTCTGTCCTGCTGTGTTCTTCCAGCTCCACATTATGTTATCTCTGACTCCAGCATCTGCAGTTCTTGCTATCTCCATATGAGTAAATTACTATTTTTGCTCCTGTTGTGCAATTAGTTATAAATTGACTTTTAAAAGGGTCTGAAAAATAAAATTAAACATCTGTACTCTACCTTTGTCCCATATCACAGATCTAATAACTGCCAATTAAGTGTAGTGTCGGAACAGAAACATGCCCAGTAGGAAAATCATGCGTGTTGTTCTAGACACATCATGGATGGCAAGTAGTGCACATGAACAAAGATTCCAGACCTGTTTCCTGGAAGGGTACTTTCCACATGAAACATCTGAAAGCCACCCCTGGCTCAATCGGTTTGGTTAAAAATAAATTACCAGTGAATTAATGACTGCACGTCGCCATGAGGACTTTTCTTTATCTATACACAATGCTTTTCATGTTTTCAGTGTGCCTCAAAGTGTTTCACAGCCAGTGGAACTCTCCTGAAGAGCTGCCACTTTTCCAGGCAAATGCAACTGCCCATTTGTGCATGACATGATCCCACAAGCAGCAATTACACAAATGACCAATTAAATTGCCTTTTCTTAAAAAGAACCTAATGCTAGTTGACGTTACTGTTAGCCAAACTAGCACAGTGTAGTAATTCAATGAAAATAAGTCTATAAATTATAAATACATCTAAGAGTACATACATTTTAAAAGCACTTTGCCTTATGCATGCATTTGACCTTCTATTAATTTTTGTGGGCTCATACTTCTTCCAGACTAAGACATTTCTAGAAAATTTGATTTAATCTGGATACTTTACATTAAGGTCACCTGTATAAATAAGACATGCTCCTGTAGTTCTGCTCATGCTTGATCAATTGCAGTAAATATCTTGTATCTTTCTGCATTTCATTTCCCAAATACTAGGCAAGAGAACGATAGAAATCAGGTGGGTGACCTACTCCACATCACAATCTCAATCAACGCCGCGATAGATCCCTCATCCCCTGCCAACTGTAGTACTTTGCCAACTCTTGTATACGAATAATAGTGGGTATATATTCACAGGTTAGAGACAATAGTCCTGTCTTAGAATGAAATTGCCAACCATCCCACCAGGAATCACTGCTGGCAGGTCCACGCAGGGAAATTTTGAGAAAGGGCTACCGTCCCTCTCTTAAAGGCTTCACATTCCTGACGGAGGCCCCTCAGCTCAGGGACAGCGTGCCATGATCTCTTTCTTTCTTTTGAAAGGGGTCTCCTCCTCCTCTCCAGTTAGTTCTGAAGGTGGACCTGCTAAAGCTAACCTTTGATCCCTCACAGCAGCAAGCTCCATCTCGGTGGAAGAGATTCCGCTGGAACCTACCTTCTTTAGTTGGCGGTGGTGGGTGAAAGTTTGCTGTAACTCTCGCTGGGCAAAGAACTATCAGAAGAATGTAGATCATTGTCTATTATACTGGCCTTTATTGGGCCCAGCGTGGATTCTCTAGGGGGCTTTTTAAAGTCTGCATCAATGAATAAATGTCAGAAATGTAGCAATAATAACAAGCATCAGAAGTGACAAGTTACACACACACAAGAAAAAAAGACTTGAAATCTTTATTTGGTTGTGACTTTTTTGTACATTCAATATTGCAATTGCTGAGGAGGCTTAGAAAAATACATTATAATAAAAGAAGTGCAACCTTCAAAAACAGTTTACATTCCAAAGTTGCAAACAAAACAAAGTTTCCTGAATGAGCACTGTTATTGACACAGTTATCATAGAATATTGCAGCACAGAAAGAGGCCATAGAGTTTCTTGTGTTCTTTGTCAGCTCTTTGAATGATCTATCCAATTAGTCCTCTGCTCTTTCCTTTTCAAATATTTGTCCTATCCCATTTGAAAGTTGCCAATGAATCTACTTCCACCCCCTTCACAGCAGAAGTGTGTTCCAGATCAAAGTAATTTGCTGTGTTAAAAACACCTCTCCAATCTGGTTGTTTTGCCAACTATTTTAAATTTCTGCCCATTGCCACCAGCTGAATAGTGAAATTGACGAACGGCAAGTTAGTTAAAAGGGTTGCCAACTCTGGCTGGACATATTCCAGGAGATGTCAGCGGAAGCGACATCACAGATAGACAGTGTGGTACGTGCACGTGCTAAGGGGGCTGCAATTGTTAAAACCACAAGCACTGAGGGAGCAGGGCCCCATACATGCTGTATCCACTCCCTGCATTAAAAATGGTGCAGACAGAACAAACGGACAGAGATAAAAACTCTGCCTTCGCAAAGTGCAGCATGTGCAAGCTCTGAAAAACAGTGGAAGAATAAAAGCTGTCCTGTTTACTATGCCCAGAATGCTTTCTTTAGCTACTGAGAGATTGATGCTAATTCCAGCTATTCTGGGAAAGTTGACTACTGTATTAGTGTTGAATGGTTTATAAATGTTAGTGAGAAAACAAAATGGCACCTGAAATAAAAGCAGGGTTGTATGAGAAAATCAATAACTGCAAATTATTAAATGCATAATTTTATGCACAATATATTAACATAAAAAAGGATGAGAGGGTGTCCATCTTGATAAAAGCTCCTCAGCTAAGTGGCGTCATTAAGGAGATGGTGAGATAGTGGCAATGTCAATGGACTAATCCAAAAGACCAAAAATGCCTTGGGAAAAGGGTTCAAAGCCACAGCAGGTGGGATTTAATTTTGACTAATAAATAAAACCGGGTATCATTAATAAAAATAGCTAGTCTCAGTAATGATGGCCATAAAAATTTCTTTCATTTATTCACAGGAATTAGGGGTCACCAGCTAGGCCCCATTTATTGGCCATCACTGATTGCCCAGAGGACAGTTAAGAGTCAACCAGATTGCTGTGGTCTGGAGCCACATGCAGGCCAGACCAGGTAAAGATGGCAAATTTCCTTCCCTGAAGGACGTAAGACAACAGATGGGTTTTTACAGCAATTGGCACTGGTTACGTGGTCACCTTAATGCCAGCTTTTTTATTGTAGATATTTATTCAATTCAAATTTCACCATCTGCTGGAGTGAGATTCAAACCCATGTCCCTCGAACATTAACCTGGGGTTCTGATTACTAACTCAGTGGCATTACAACAATGCCATGACCTCCCTTATGATCATTGATTGTGTGGATCTGGACTTGTACCGCACAATGATCAGAGGGCATGGGCAACAGCTATTCTTGCCAACATCTCATGGGAGAAAAAAAAAATTGCAAACCCCATGTCCAAGTGGGAAAATGCAAAATTGAAGACACTAATGCAAAAAATTTCTGAAATCTATAGGTTCAAATGCTAAAATTCCTGGCTACCAAGCAGTACAATGGGAACATGGCTCAGTCCCATTCCCAGCCTCCCTTATTCCACTAGAGCAGTGGCTCACCGGGAAACACAGTCTGACATGAAATAAAGTTGTTATTACCACATGCTCTGACTTACCAGGAGTAGCACGTACTTGAAATAAACAGAGAAATAGTAAGGAAAATGCCACAAGGGCCTGTGATTTGAAGCAACTTTTTAAATAAAAACCAAGCCAGGCATCTTACTTGGGTTCAGATTTCTAATTGTTCATGAACCCAAGAGAAACTCAACTCAGCTTGATCTCACCAGGTCTTTATTCAAACTTGAAATGGATACAAGCCCACTTTCAGCAGAAATGCAGGACAACACAATCCTGCAAATTCAGCTTGGGAGCTAGAGGTGTCATCCATAAATGCATTGGTTGATGGGGAAGCAAGATTGGGAATGGGTCTAATGGAGAAGCTCTTTTACAGAGGCTCAATAGCCTCGTTCCGCACTGCATCGTTCTGTGACTTAGCATGTCTGCTACAATTTCTTATTTTTCTGCTGCTCAGAGGGAATTCAGAGGGCTGTCATTCCCTCTGCACCACCACCCCTTGACTTAATTGATATGATCAATGGCAGCTTCAATTGTTGATACTCCACAGTAACAAAACTGAGAAATTATCTGATCCACCCTCCACATTCAAATAGGCTCCTTTAGAATGTTAATGTACCCAAGGTGCCTAAATCTAAGACACATTACTCAAAGAGTTGACAACAATTCACAGCTAGAAGACTGTTACAACCAAAATATTTGTTATCTTTCTATTAAAGCTAAATAATTAATTTTAGTATTTTACCATCTGCCCTCTACCACATTAATGACATTTTTTTAAAAATTCAACTTCTAGCTATTGCACCTATAATGCAGACTTTTAATATGGAAATCTGAGTCTACTTTGGCTCTCCAGATCTTTCATACAAGACCTCTTATGACATTTTAAACATATCCATGGCCCATAATACTACAAACACAATTGAGATAACAGTGCACTGCCTGTCACATTATCCTGTTGGAGACAGAATATATGGGTTCAGTAGTTGTTGTTACTGGAATAGAATCCAGAGACCTGGATTAATTAAACCAGAAAACAAATCCCAACATGGCAGTTTGAGAATGTGAATTCAAACTCAAAGCAATCCACTCCGTTGCGTCAAATCACGATAAAGGAACAGTAAGCATCATAATGTATGACCAACGGTTTAAAGTGGTGATTCACTTCCACCCACTCAGGGCAACTAGGGATGGATAATAACTTGCTGGAGACACAGACAAATGCTGAATGTGTGTGCCTATGTGAATGCATATGTACAGCTCCAAGAAGTGGGGTGGTATCTTAACGACATATAATCCATATTCATGACTTGGATGAAGGGGCCAATTATATTGTAACCACATTTTGTGACAATATGAAGGCAGGTAGAAAACCAATACGTGAGGAGGCTACAAAGTCCACAAAAGCAGATGGATAAAGTGAGTGGGCAGACAGTTGGCAGATGTAGTTTAATGTGGGAAAATGTGAGGTTGCCCACTTGAGCAGGAAGCATACAAAAGCAGAATATTTAATTGAGAGATACCACAGAATGTTACGGTATGGAGGGATTTGAATATCCTGGCACATGAATCTCAATCATGTAGTATGCTAGCACAGCAATTATTATGCAGGAAAATGGAAGGTGGGCCTTTATTACAAGTGGGATAGGAGTACAAAAAGGAATTCTTGCTACAGCTGTGAGGGGAATTGGTGAGCCTGCACCTAAAGTACTGCATACAGTCTGGTCTCCTTACTTAAGGAATGAAACACTGGTATTGGAAGCAATTTATAGAAGGTCCACTCGGCTGATTTTTGGGTGAATGGGCTATCTTATGAGGAAAGTTTGAGCAGATTGAAAGTTAGAGTTTAAAAGAAAGTGAGGTTTGATATTTTTGAAACAAGATTCTGAGAGGGCTTGCAGATAGGATATTGGCTCTCCACGGCATCTAGAACTAGATGGCAAAGTTTATATATAAGGGGGTCTCCCGTTTAAGTTGCAGAAAAGGAAGAAGTTCCCCTTTCAGAGGGTCAGTAGCCTTTGGAAATCTGTTCCACAGACAGCAGTGGATGCTGGGTCACTCCAAGCTGGATAGATTTTTGATTGACAAGGTAGTCAAGGGTAATGGGGATAGGCAAGAAGAGAAGATAACACCACCATCAGATCAGCCATGATCTTCCTGAATGGCAGGGCAAGATCAATGAGCTGAAAGGGCATTTCTTACGATCTTATGAGTAGTGCCCACGTAAATTATGGAGACAGACAAGTAAACTTAATGAACAGATGTAGCTTTGGCACAAACAGCTTTGCCTCTACTTCACCAAGGTTACAGTATGGGAGCAGGACCCAGGAATGCTGGCAGCTCCCAATCGATCATTTAAGGCGTAAGTACCTTTTGCAACCATCACAAAAATAGCTCCATGTTGTTAATCATAGATCTTCAAGTCAAATGCTATGAAATTGAAAGAATGAAAAATAAAAGCTGGAGAAAAAAATTCAAAAGGAATGCTGAACAAATGCATATACTGCTGAAGGAATGGAGTTTTAAAAAGCATCCAATGTTAACTTGCATTAGAGATGCTCCTGCCTTCATCGGCATCGGACTTAATTTCTTAAGGCCCACACGTTGGAGTCATGCAGTATTTCCTCACCATATTTCAAATCTCAATGCATCAAAACTTGGATTAATGCCAAAGGCAGTCCTCCAAGTTTCCTACCTTGAATATAATCATACTCTCCGAATGCAAAATTTATAAAGTTCTGCTTTTGCTATTAAATTTTTGACTATGATACAAACAGCACAGAACATCCGCTTGTTCAATTCCTGTTTCATAAGATTTTACATTAATTCTTAGGTGTAGGAGATAATGGTAAGGGCAGCATTTATTGCCTGTTACTTGCTGCCCTAAAAATGTGGGGAGCCTAGGACTACTACTTATCCACCCTGCTTCTAACAGCAACTCTCCTCCAGCTACAAAAACAGATCAGGTTCTCAGTAACTTATTCGCTTTCATAGGCACACACTACTGGAAGAATTTCTGCCCGCCTTCTTGGGTTGAATGCTCTTGTTTAATGCCAGTGCACAGACTGCATTTACCACTATGACAAGTAAGAGCTGATAAGAACTGATAAATTTTGCAACTCAAAAATAAACACACCTAATTTGACTGTACCAAACTAACAGGAAACAAACAGTAATTCAGATTCTGGTGAGCAACTCCAGTATTAATGACTGCTTTAGAATATGAAGGCTTTCAAGTTTAAACAATAGCAACTGCATTGTATATGATCAGAGACGAAGAAAGATTTCCTCTACAAAATCAATAACATGTGCACAAACATTTGGAAGTGGCCAGTCTAAGTTCTAGCCAATTTGCTTTAACTAAATAATAAAGTGCAGGATGGAATAAGAATATCTTAACTATAAGGGAAATACAAAAATACCTAAACATTAAATCAGCAATAATTGTCAATTAGCTAGTACACAAGAAACAGAAGAAAAACTTACTCCGTTGCTGTAACATAAAAACAAAATGTGTTCCCACCTGCTCAATTACAGCAAGCACACACACAGCTGAATGATTTCCAGTGGATTTGAACAGCTCTAATCAATTAGAACCTCAAGATTTCGTTACTTTGACATAAACTGAATTTTACAGAAGGACAGAAGTAAAATACCTCAGATGCCAGAAATCTGAAAAAAGAAAGTGCTGGAAGTATTTGGCAGGCTTGGAAGCACCTGTAGAGTGAATGTTTTGAGTCAAATGTAACTATTCTGCAGAAGTGAGGGAAGGTAGAAATCTACAGAATTGTTACAAAGCAGGAGAAAGCCATTCAGCCCACCGTTGCCTACACCAGTTCCATTTCAAGTCCCAATCTCATACCTTTGTTCCATATCCTGCATACCATTAACTATCCAAATCATCATCAAGGCCCTCTTGAACGCCTTGTTGAACTTGCATCCACCACACCTCCAAAGAGTGCATTCTATGCTCCAACTAATTGTTGAGTGAAAAGGATTTTTTTTTCTCAGATCACTCTTGCTTCGCTTGCACCTCACTTTAAATGAGATGGGCTTATGCCTTTGCAAGGGGAACGAGGAGGAAGTACAAAAGAGTAGGTCTGGGATAGTGCAGAAAAGAGATTAAACGGCAAAGATGTCATAGAACAAAAGCAAAAGGAGTGGTAACCATTGTACTAAAACAACAGAACATTTGATCAGAGTGAATAATGTTAGGCTTCACTGGAGCACTGCAGTAAGCCCCTGGACAGAAATGCAAAAGCAAGGGCAAGATCCGCTCATATTTCCGTTCTAGGTCTAATGCAGCATTCCAGTGAAGCTCAATGCCATTCATGGACACTATAGATAAATATCCCTCAACTCAACCTCGAAGAAGAGCACCCAGGCTTCCAATTATTTATTTTATGTCTTCAGAACCATAGAATCCATACAGTATGGAAGCTGGTCATTCAGCCCATCGACTCTACACCGACCCTCCAAACAGCATCCCATCCAGACCACCCCTTCCTCCTCTCTCCTGCCCACCCACCCGCACCCCCCATCTCTATAACTCTGCATTTCCCATGGCTAACCCACCTAGCCTGCACAACCCTGGACACTATGGGCAATTTAGCATAGCCTATCCACCTAACCTGCACATCTTTGGACTGTGGGAGGAAACCGGACCACCCAAAGAAAACCCACACAGACACGGGGAGAATGTGCAAACTCCACACAGACAGCCACCCAAGTGTGGAATCAAACCCAAGTTCCTAGTGCTGTGAGGCAGCAGTGCTAGCCACTGTGCCACCCATAATATTGAACTTAACATTGAGTTCAACAACAAACCGTGAACTGTCTCTCCAATTTTGATTCTGTTTTTATTTTGCCATGTGCCAATCTGAATCTAGTTTTAATGTTTGTGCTCTTGAACAGAGCTGTTCATTTTTCTGCCAATCACACTCATTCCAGGCAATTGGTTTGTTCCTTCATTGCCACTTCTTTGTCTTTTGTTCCATGACATATGTGTCAAATTAATCATTCCCACTCGCTATTCCAGAATTTCCCTTGGATCTTTCTCCCCGTCATTACTTTCTGCAACATATTACATTTCCACCCTCCTTCAGTTCTGAAATATTTAAACATTGCTGAGAGGAGACAAGTTGTGGAAGCTTTTCATCTTGCTATCATCAGAAATAGGAGTCAAGGAACAAAGTTGGGAAGAAATAAGGACACCATTTTATTCAGCATGAGAAGAGGGTACTGATTGGTTGGGTCATCATTGACATGGAGGTGGAGCAAGAACAGTTAACTGTCAATGTTAATTCTCAGACCAGACACAAAGCTGCTGACTAGTCAGGGTGTTGCCATGGGAATGCAACAGTTGCTAAAACCCTATACTTTTTTTTAAATTGGTGCAATGCACGCACAAATTCCTCTTGCGTACATAAAACAGATTCCTGTGCATTTAACAGTAATTTCTAATTGACCTATTCAGAGGAGCGATTGTACATTCCTGAAGCATGTAAGATTTGAAGTGGGACCTGCTGGCCCAGAGGTAGGGACACAATCACGGCTCCACATGAGCCATTCCTGTACATTTATATATGTAGCTTTTAACACACACACACACACACACTCATCATACTATGAGCATGGCTGGTGTTTGGTGTAACATTTATCATAGTCTGGACTATGTAATAAATGATTTCCAATTGCAGAATCACATCTTATGCTGGATACGTTTTTCTGAGAGTGGATATACTGTTCTGCAACCACAGGTTGGGTCAGCGTGAATGGCACACTGTGAATGATGAATGGGATATGTTGGACAGGATCTGCCAATCATTGGGAAATACAGCCTACTTATTCGGTGTCACACTGGCACTGAAATTCATATCACTGTACTTGTATGTGTGTGTGTGTGTGTGTGTGGGTGGGGGGGGCGGCGGCGGGGTGGTGTGCAAAACACCTTTTTGGCTTGATGGCAACACTTCGTTAATGGAGATAACCACTTGTGGGTTTACTGTATACCAGCAGTGTGAGACACCTGTCATTCAAATTTTGGAGACATCTTCATCTTCCAGCATAATCCGAGGGAGGCTGGGCGCTGCTCAGGGCCAAAGATGGAGGACATTAGCCCTTTCATCTGTTTTGGTTTATTTAAAGTGAATGATGACTTGATCGGCATATCCATTATAGTTTTTTGATATGCCCTATCTCAGCATCAAGTCCTGAGCTGATGGCTATGGCCTTATTCACAAGAATGCCATTAAGACTGATCTTGTAGTGAATGGCACCGAAGGATACCAATCAGAACCACGTTATGTGTATAAAATAGTGTCCCCTTTCTCAAGTCTGTTTCTTGCATCCTAGTTCTGATGAGTGCAAAATGAATATCTTCAACATCTCATCTCCTTTTAGCAATATTTAAGTTATGTACTACAAAACAATTACTTTTCTATAAAGTCCATGTTTGAGTCAAAAATGTTAAGTGCATCTCTCTCCACAGATGCTGCCAGACCTGCTGAGTATTGCTCGCACTTCCTATTTTCATTATGAAAGATAGATGGTTAACCAAAACTGGCTCAGTATCTGCATTTAATACAAAATCACATTTACTAAGTAGCCTTGTGCAAATATTCTCAATTTTTCTTGTATTTAAACTGTTATTAGCAATGTATCACAGTACATGTGGCATGGTGGCATCCACACTCCAGATTTTCATTTTGCAAATAAAGTAAAGTATTCTTGAGGAGAATGTCAAACAGTAAAGAACAGTATAAAGTACAGAAAATGTCCTAAACTTTCAAAAATATATTTACGTAGACAAACACCCTTGCTAACATAATGATTTGAAGCTTTTCTTTAGAGTAAAATGGTCTTACTGTATTTTATCAAGGCAAAATCTGAGTTTAACAAGAACGTACTTAAAGGCACGATAATGTCCTTTTCCAAAGTTAGCTTCATCACACTTGAACTGCAATTTAAGCATATCATTTAAGCTGACATTTTACTTATTAATGCACTGATTTACAATTTAAACACAAATTTCAACCAAGTTACAATTTCTCTTGAATAACTTGGGTTCAAACAATTTGGTTATAAACAGGCCACTAAAAATATTTGATCAGGTTCCACTCTGAAGATTCTTCCCATCACACATTTTGAGATTAAATTCGACACACTAACTCAAGTTAACTGATTCAGTCGTAACTGCAGGAAGTTTTATGACTTCAAATGACAGCAGCATCTGAACTAAATTTGATAGGGTACAAACCTTAACTGATTCTAATTGATTGTTTTCTTATGCACATAAGTTTGTTAGTAACCATTACATACATTTATGTAACCAAACACATTTTTCTCCAAAATGATTTCTAAAGTCAGTGTTTTTAATACGTTCTAATATTTTCTTTACTTTATTAATCTATGGAATTTTAGGAAAATAATATCCTGACATTATTTACAATACGTTAGTATTCTTTCCTGAAGCTGTCTCCACTAAAACTACAGAGGCGACAATACATTGATTGAGGCGTAATAACTACAGCCCTTTGGAAACATTACTTGAGGTACAATTTTTTCAGGTGAGTGAACTACTGGTGACAGCTATTAAAAGAGTGGCTGTTCACTCGTTACAAGACAGATCAGAGTTGGACAACATCTGTATGATATAGACTGCAGCACTAAAACAGTACAGTATTCTAGGAAACGCTCTGGCTTCCAGATGACGTTTGCCTCCAGAACTGTCAGCCACCTGGTCAACCCTTCAAAAACTGGCATGTCTCACCTCCATCTATAATAAGTAGCACTATCTCAACCTAGAATGTCTAATGGCAGTCAATTATCTATTGTAGTTTAACACATTTAAAACACTAATATTTGCTCAAGTAATAATAAATGCATGTCTGATAAATTATATCTGAAAGGGTACTGTTTCCTAAGTGCTAGTTGCTGAATTGGAAACAACACCTGGTGAATCCCACAGTGTTCAGTGAATCCTTCAGATCTCCATCTTGGATACATGTTCAGGTCAGCACATTAGATACCTCATCGTAAAATGGCACTTTTTAAAAATTATCTCCCATTACCCGCTCTTTAGATCCATGGTCACGTTAAAGTTCTGTTAACTGAAGATTTGCTGCAAATATATATGCAAAAAGAGTCAAGACAATCAGTGTCGCGATGAGCAGGCTTCACTGCCCATGGGCATCAATTTTGAAGGGGGTGCAACTTGAGGTTTGTGTTGGGGACTGTTGCGAAGATTGTCATCCATCTATTGGGAGAAAACAAACAGAAGATTTTACTCAATTTAAGATTTACTCGATTTATTGGATTCAATTTATAAATTTAAAATTAACTTTTGGATAATTTACATTTCATTGAGTAACATTACTGCCATTTTCTTTCCAACAAGTCTTATATCTATAAACTGTTCTTTCACAACACGTCAATGTTTCAATATGTCATACATGACTCTAAGAAGATGGGAATAGGTAGACCTTCAGATCAATACAGCCATTACATTAGAATGTCAATTAGATCTTAAAGCTGATTTATGTAAGAATTAAAATATATTGTATGATACTGTGAATACCCAAGTTTGTTTACTTCAAGATGATTTACACCAGTAAGTTTTAATTTATAAATTGATCATTGCTATAATTGAAAGCTAGGATCTGAGATGGTGCTCTTTGAAATACACCAATTTTATCTCTCACTATGTGTAACTTCTGCTCCAGAATGCATAAAACATGGCGAGTTATTATAATCAGCAGAATTAGTGACTTTTTCCGAACAAGAGGCAGAGCGTGAGAAAGGATCAGCTTCACACATAATTGAAATACGTGTTGGAATTCCCACCTCCATTTTCCTTCCCTCTTCCCATGAATCTGGTAATTCCTGCTGTCAGTTTTGCACGCATCAGTTTTCTAAAACATGTGAGAGCTTAAACAATGAGTGTTAGCAGGATATTCAACTGCTGGGGAATCACAGCTAAGCTGAGTTCTGCCTTCGGCAATCTTCCACACACTTTCAGAGAAGAGTTACCGGCCAGTGATTAGAAACTGGAATCTTTGATGAACATTGCCTTCCCTGGTATATAAACACAAGCCAATTGAGGTGCACCTACTTCTAATTCAACATCACAAATTAATTAACCTGCTGCCTCCTTTTTCTGTATGACTCAACATAGCACCAGGTAATGCATTAAAATTCAATTGTAATGCATTATGTAATAGACTTGTAGGATAATTTTAATCTAATGCATACTGCTAATTATGCTAACTAGGCTAGGACTGAATCATTACTCAAGGCACTTTACAGAACAGATAGGTTCAATAGAGAAAGCAATTAAAAGAATCAACCTTCTCAATCAGGTTGGATTCCTTGTTTACAAGCTGCGTCAGCTTCTGTAGGTTTGCATCCATCATATCTTCTAAGAGGCCAGCAGGAAGAGAGAACAAAATAGTAGGAAGAAGAATGTTTCATAAGTAGTAAGATAAAGGAGCATACATACAATGAACTACTACAATCCCAGAGTTCAGGACATTAATAAAACAACAATGCTTGCAAAGTCCATTGTACTCAGTTGATTTCAGGTTACGTAAAGTAGAAAGATGGAATTGCAGAGAATAAGACCATTGGGCCTGTCAGGTCCATGATGCCTCTCTTGCAAAAGCAACACAACTGAAAATTTGTTTCACTCCCATCTTTATCTCAGAGCCCTGTGAATTCTCTCTCTTTAGGTTCTTATATAATTTCCCCTTTTGGAAGCCATGATTGAATCTGAACAGCCCTGTCACCGCTGAATGCCCTGTCTGGCGTAAAGTAAAACAGGGAAGGTGGCCAACCATGGTTAACAAGGAAAATCAGGATCAGTATAAAAGCCAAAGAGGATGCAGATAAATTGGTCAGAAAAAGCAGCAAACCCGAGGACTGGGAGATATTTAAAATTCGCCAGAGGAGGACAGAGGGTTTAATTTGGAAAGGGAAAATAGAATATGAAAGTAAGCTTGCAGAAAACATAAAAACTGACTGCAAATGCTTCTATAGATATGAGAGGAGAAAAAGACTGGTGAAGACAAATGTAGGTCCCTTGCAGTTAGAATCAGATGAATGCATAATGGACTACAAAGAGATGGCAGCCCAGTTGAACAAATACTTTGGATCTGTCTTCACTAAGGAGGACACAAATAATCTTCAGGAAATGCTAGGGGACAGAGGGTCAAGCACGAAGGAGGAACTGATGGAAATCTTTATTAGTCAGGAAATGGTACTGGGGAAATTGATGGGATTAAAACCCAGTAAGTCCCCAGGGCCTGATGCTCTGCATCCCAGAGTACTTAAGGAAATGGCCCTAGAAACAGTGGATGCATTGGTGATCATTTTCCAGCATTCTGTAGACTGTGGAAGAGTTCCAGTAGTCTAATGTAACTCCACTCTTTAAAAAAGGAAAGAGAAAATAGGGAATTGTAGGCCAGTTAGCCTGACATTGATGGTAGGGAAAATGCTGGAGTCAATAATTAAGGATGTAATAACTGAGCATTTGGAAAGCAGGGACAGAATCAGTCCTCATCAGCATGGATTCACTAAATGATTGACAAATTTTTTGAAATTTTTTGAGGGTGTGACAGTAGAGTAGACAATGGTGAATCATTCGATGTTGTATATCTTGACTTTCAAAGGCTTTTAACAAGGTTCCACACAAGAGATTAGTAAGGAAAATTAAAGCTCATGGTATTGGAGATAATGTATTGACGTGGATAGAGAACTCGTTGGCGGCCAGGAAGCAGGGAGTTGCAATAAACGGGTCCTTTTCAGACTGGCAGGCAGTAACAAGTGGGGGGGGTTCAGTGCTGGGACCTCAGCTGTTCGCAATACACATTAACGATTTGGATGGAGGAACTGAATGCAATATCCCCAAATTTGCAGACGACACTAAGCTGGGTGGCAGTATGTGCTGTGAGGAGAATGCTAGGAGGCTGCAGGGTAACTTGGACATGCCGGTTGAGTGGGCAAATACTTGGCAAATACAATATAATGTGGATAAATGTGAGGTTATCCACTTTGGTCACAAAAACAGGAAGGCAGATTATTATCTGAATGGTGGCAGTTTAGTGAGGTGCAACGAGACCTGGATGTCATGGTGGAACAGTCGCTGAAGTTTGGCATGCAGGTGCAGCAGGCAGTGAGGAAAGCTAATGGAATGCTCTCCTTCATAGCGAGAGGATTTGAGTATAGGAGTTGGGATGTCTTACTGCAGTTATACAGGGCTTTGGTGAGGCCACACCATGAGTATTGTGTGCAGTTTTAGTCTCTTAGTCTAAGGAAAGATATTCCTGCTATTGAGGGAGTCTAGCAAAGGTTCATTAGACTGATTCCCGGGATGGCAGGATTGACATATGAGGAAAGACTGGATCGAGTGGGCTTGTATTCACTGGAAGTTAAAAGTATGAGGGGGAATCTCATGGAAACATGTAAAATCCTGATGGGAGTGGACGGCTAGATGTGGGAAGGATGTTCCCAATGTTGGGCAAGTCCAAAACTAGGGGTCACAGTCTAAGAATAAAGGGTAAGCCATTGAGGACTAAGGTGAAGGAGAATTTCTTCACTCAGAGAGTGGTGAGCCCGTAGAATTTTCTCCCATAGGATGCTGTTGGGGCCAGTTCATTAGATATATTCAGGAGGGAGCTGGACATGGCCCTTGCAGCTAAAGGGATCAAGGGGTATGGTATGAGGGCAGGAATGGAGATATTGAGATTGCATGATCAGCCATGATTGTATTAAATGGTAGTGCAGGCTCAAAGGGCTGAATGGCCTATTCCTGCACCTATTTTCTATGTTTCTATGATTCTACACACCCTCACATAATGTACTGCAGATCTTAACCAACAGCTGCACAAAACAGTTTTTCCTCACGTTGGCATATTTTTAAAAACCATTCACCTCAAATTGCTGTCCCCTGGTAGTCCTCCCTACTGTTAATGGGAACTGTTTCTCAATAAACACATTGTCTAGCCCCTCTCAATCAGGGTACCCCATCTAATCTCCTCTCTAAGGACAGCAGCCCCAGCTTTTCGAATATATCCACAAAACTGAAGTCTCAAAACTCCTTTCTGATTCTGCAACACCATCAATGTACCTCAATGTCAACAGAAAGGATCCTCAGGGTCAAAATTAAATGTGGTTATACCATTCGTACTTTCACTTCTGTCCCTAAACAAACATAAGACCATAAGACATAGGAACAGGAGTAGGCCATTCGCTCGCTTCAGCCTACTCCACTATTCAATAAGATCATGGCTGACCTGACATTCTTCGTCTCCACTTTCCTACCCTTTACCTGCATTCCTTGATTCCCTACTGATCAAGAACTTTTCTCAGTCTTAAATATACACAAGGACTCTGCCCACACTGTGCTCTGTGGAAAGGAGTTCCAAAGACTCTCAAGTCTCAGAGAAGAAATTCCTCCTCATGTCAGTCTTAAATTGACACCCCTTAATTCTGAGACAGTGCCCTCTGGTTCTAGACTCTCCCATGTGAGGAAACATCCTCTCAGCATTTACCCTGTCAAAACTCCTAAGAAGCCTATATGTTTCAATGAGATCACCTCTCATCATTCTAAACTCTAGTGAGTAGGATCCCAACCTGTTTAGCTTTTGCTCATAAGGCAATCCCTCCACTTTGAGGTGCAACCTTGTGTACCTTCTCTGAACTGCTTCCAATGAAATAAAAACTTTCCTTAAATAATGGAAACTAAAAACATATCTTAAGGGGAGGAGGAAGAAGCCAAGAATCTAGACTAAGGGGGATCTCATTAACACTGAAGTAAAAAGAAAATTCAAATACAAACTTGCGCTGTATGCAAAACTTCTGTACTGAAAGGGCGCATAGATTTTTTTTAATTCCTCAACAATTTTAACCTAACAAATCTGCTGAGAGAAGCAAGGGCAGAAATTGTGGAAATTCTAGCTACAAACTTTCAGTCCTCCTCAGATGTGGGAAGGACATCAAAGGACTGGACAAGAGCAATTGTTAAAACACAGTTCTAAAAAATATAGTAAAGGGATAAACCTAACAAAACTGAAGATTAATCAGTCTAAACATCACTGGTGGTAAATGCTGAGGCACAATGATCTGTGGTGAAGACAATGGATACTTGGGGAAAATAAGGGTTAATAAATGAAAACCAGCACTGATACAGCAAAGATAAATCTGTTTGTTTAACTTAAGTTCTTTGATGCAGAAGGTTGATGACTGTAGTGTGATTATGTTGTGCAATCAGCTTTCAATAGGCATTTAATAAAGTACCAGCTAACAAACAAACTTATGAAACTTGTATGATTAAAGGGATAGATAAAAGTAAGGAACATAGAATTTAGGTGGACACAGACTGGTGAAGTTAGCAATAATGGCAGATGAAATTTAACTCAGAGAAGTGTGCAATCAATTCAGTTTTCTAGTAAGTACAAAGACAGACAACAGGGGAGGCAGCAGCATAGGGGTAAATGGCTGAGTAACCTAGCAACCCAGGTGAAGGTTCTGGGGACATAAGTTCAAATTCCACCACAGCAGCTAGTGGAATTTAATAAATGCATGCAATTAACAATATCAAAGCTGGTCTCAGTAACAGCAAACACAAATGATCACGTGCAAATCCATCTGGTTCATTAATGTCCTTTAAGGATGGAAATCTTTAAATGCTTGTCACCTCAGACACACTGCACTGAGGTTGATACTTAACTGCCCTTCGAAATGGCCTAGTGGGCCACTCAGCTCGAGGGCAATCAGTGAAGGGCAACAAATGCACCATTCAAGGTGGCAGGACATGTTGAAAAGGCTTAAGAAATTCTGGTTTTAATAAAGGAGTACTGTGTACAAAAGCAATAGAAATTGCTAAATGATAATAAACCTACGGATTAGACTTTGACTGGAATATTAAAGGACATTTCTGAGCAACTAATTTTAGAAAGTTTGTCAAAAACCTCAGAGGATGACGACAGGATTAACAAGAATGATACTGGGAATGAGTGACCAGAGTTACATAGAGAGAACAGAGAAACTAAGGAGAATTCAGAGATATTCAAGTTTTGATAGAGTTATATAAAAAGCTGTTCCCACTGACAGTAGTTTGTAATTGGAGGACACAGATTTAAAATGTAATTTGCAAATGCACTGTTGACACTCAGTAGCAGCAGTGCATATTATCTACAAGACGCACCACAGAAATTCACTGAAGATCCTTAGACAGGGTTTCAAATCGACTTCCACCCAGAAGGACAAGGACAGTAGAAACATGGAAATATTACCACCTGTAAGTTCCCCTCCAAGTCATTTACCATCAAGACTTGGAAATATATCACTGTTCTTTCACTGTCACTGTGTTAAAATTCTGGAATTCCCTCTCAAAGGGCAATGTGGTTCCACCTTCAGCACATGGACTGCAGCAGGCCAAGAAGGCAGCTCACCACCACCTTCACAAAGGTAACAAGGTAATCAATGCTGGCCAAGCAGTGACGTCTATGCCCCACAAGTGAATAAAAAAAAAAATGGAGCACTACGGACAGACAATATGAGAGCTACTGGTGGCTTGGAGAGACACAGGTCATGATCCTATAGGTTAAAAGGAGATAGCTTCCAATTAAAGGTGGCATTAAAACCTCTCTGATTGGATTATTAATTGCTTTAACTTTTGAAGACTATTAAAAAATGTTGCCTAACTGAACGGAATCTGAAGGCTTAACATGAAAAATACATTGTACTCAGCCATGCAGAGAAAATGTACAGAATCAGCAAAGGAAGAACACTGGATAAGATTATGGCTGATTTGTGGGCTGTGGTCTCAGCTTCATTTTCCTTTCTGATTCCCATAACCCTTTATTTGCTTGACTACCAAATATCTAACTTAGCCTTGAATGAACTTAAAAGACCCAGGCTCTATCTTCTGGGAATGAGAATTCCATACAGAGCACCCTCTGAGAGAAAGGAATGTCTCTCTTGTAAGGAAAACATCTTAGACCACGTTCCCTAGTTTTAGTCTCCTCTTGGCATCCTCCCTATCCAGAACTCTCAAGGTTTTATATCTTGTAATAGACTCAATAAGAGGAAGCATTCCAAATCAAAAGGGCATAGAATATCTTCAATACAATATGTAACAACAAGGGGTGAGCTGTAGGCAAAACAGCTCCACAGAACAGAACACTAAATTAGGCTTCAGGGTTTGGGGAGCTATGCTAGGAATATCCTGGATTATCAAATTTGCCATAAGGACAACGGTCTGAGGAAGCGGTTTGAAGCTTGGTTAACATTACACTGAATGTAGCCATAAGGAGGTAATCTGACTACTTGGAGGTGAACAAGAGCAGCCTGAAGCAACCTGTTTTCCAACTTCTATTTTAAAGTTTAGGGATAGAGAAGGGGGGAAGGAGCTGAAATGAACTGTCAAACAAAAGGCCTTCTAAATAAATGAGCAAAAGAAATTTCACTTTCTATTTTCAAGCCAACCGAACACTTGGCTGAACCTTAACTCTTTTGTTTGTGTCTATTGATATTGTGCCTAGATTACGTAGAAATATAAAGGGAAAATATGAATGAGCTAAGGTTTAGCATGTCTATTCTTATCTTGAAATGCAGGTTCTACGTTATTTTAGGTTCATGGTAGCAATGCAAGTTTTTCTTACCATAAGGAAACTAAATTGCATGTATGGACAATCTAATCACCGACAAATAAAAGTGATTTTTTTTTGGACAGATACATTGTCTTTTATTTCCTAGCACAGCTCCCCCAACACAGTCTAATTTAGTGTTCTACTCTCTGGAGCTCTTTTGCCTACAGCTCTCCCCTTGCTGTTACATGTTGCATTGTAGAATTTCGTCCCTTTTCCAGTTCTTAGACCTGCTTGGTCACATGAAATACATCAGTTCTCCAAGCGAAGATGGTGGATTCTTTAAAAACCAAAAGAACTGCAGATGCTGTAAATCAGGAACAAAAACAAAGTTGCTGGAAAAGCTCAGCAGGTCTGGCAGCATCTGTGAAGGAAAAAACAGTGTTAACGTTTCGGGTCCGGTGACCCTTCCTCAGAACTGTTCTGAGGAAAGGTCACTGGACCTGGGATGTTAACTCTGTTTTTTTCCTATGACGGATTCTTTGCTATTCCTCTCTATAACTATCTGCTTGGAGATGTGAATGGAATATTAACTGCAACTGAAGTAAATTTAGATGGATGTGGAGTAGCAATACTAGGAGTTGCCTCCTCCTCTAGGACATGAAAAAGGTACATAGTGATTTCTTTTGTAGGTTTTGCTTTGAAAGAGTCTCTCCTTGTACAAACGGGACAGCTGTAGTTGCCCAGCTATAACTACAGTTATTGAAGACATGGCGTTACAAGCCATCCAAACAAACCAACAACTTAACTAGATTCACTTTGTTTAAAGCACAAGTAAGTAATTTATAATCCACAATGTACAATGAGAAAACCTCTCATTACAGTTGGTTTCTAGTACAGTGATGGAACAACATTTTAGGCTCTTCACACACCATGGCCCTAATAATGTATTCTACTTCACTCTAAACTCATCGAACAAACACAGTTTGTCTACAAACATACAGGAAACCCAATTTCCTTTATGTGGAACAAAAGGACTTTAAACTGTCAACAAAACATAACGTTGTTTGAACAGAAGTCAGTTTGGACCTCTTCCATTATGTAATGAGATCATGGCCAATGTGCACCTCAACATTAAATTATCCACAATAAAAAATTAAAGAACTGCCAATGCTGTAAATCAGGAACAAAAACAGAAGTTGCTGGAAAAGCTCAGCAGGTCTGGCAGCATCTGTGAAGAGAAAATCAAAGTTAACGTTCTGGGTCCAGTGATCCTTCCTCAGAAACTATCCACTGTGGTTGGTAACCTGAGTACTTTGATCTACCAATCCCAGTTTTGACACTTACAATAATTCTACGTTTTGGAGTCTCCTCTCAACCTTCCCCTACCTAGAGGGAACAGTTTCTCTAGTCCTCCCAAGGTCTTTAATGATCATAGCTTCAGCTAGATCATTACTAATTCAAGCAAATACCAGTCTAATCTATGAGATTCTGTCAACAATAATTTACCCTTTCAACCAGGTATCATTTTCATTAATCTGCACTGCAACTCCTCAAAAGCCAATATACCCCTTTTAAAAGTGAAATACCCAGAAGTGGCATGGTGGCTCAGTGGTTAGCACTGCTGCCTCACAGCGCCAGGGACCTGGGTTCAATTCCAGACTCGGGCGACTAACTGTGTGGGTTTCCTCCGGGTGCTCCGGTTTCCTCCCACAGTCCAAAGATGTGCAGGGTAGGTGGATGGGCTGTGCTAAATTGCCCCATAGTGTCCAGGGATGTGTAAATTAGGTGCATTAGCCATGGGGAATGCAGGGTTAGGGGATGGGTCTGGGTGGGATGCTCTTTGGAGAGTCAGTGTGAATTTGTTGGGTTGGCTGGCCTGTTTCCATACTGTAGGGATTCTGTGATTCTAAGTCAGTGAAATACTTCAGTTATGGTTGAGCTAGAGTTTTGGACTTCCTTTTATATTCCAGTGCTCTTGAGATAATGGACAATATTCCATTTGCTGTGATTTCTGTATTCAGACTTCTACAGCATGGTCTGCTCTGCTTCTCCATGGTTCCTAGCTTGCTACCATTTAGAATCAATGCTTTCTTATGTAAATGGTAAATGATCTCATACTTTCCTACAATCAACTCCATCAACCTCTGTTTCTCCACAACTGACGTCTTTATCAAAATCAAGGGAATGATGCTATTGAAAAGAAAACTTGTCCACAGTAAAAAGTATATTTAGTGAAACCTACAGATTTGTAACTTTGATACCAATAGATGAAAGCAAATAGTTACCAAATCCCTCTCCCCCTTTACAAACTTCTGGTATACCCATTCTCAACGAGTTCTTTTACATACGTACTGAACAAGAAGCCATTGTATTTTTGCTGAAACACAGCATTAGTCTTGAATAAATTAGTGCAACTGAAATCTCACCCACCAAGTCCAGTGACTCACCTGTAGAGCTTTGTGTGAAGTACTGACTCAGGATGTTGTCACAGAATTGGCACAGATTATGGAGCTGATGCAAATGCTTCTGGAGGTGGGCATTAGGCAGCTCTGCTTTATACAGAGGAGCAAGAAATCCAAATGCAAAGGCATCAAAACTGGTTGGTCTAGACACAAAACCATGAAGACACAAGTTATAAACCACACCAATTCTAACAAGTTGTTATTGTTCAGGCTTTCCCACAATATTTCTGTCCTGTATTATTGATTGACAAAATATAGGAACATTTGAAATTTTAAGCATACACATTGCTATTGTGAGCAGCAAGAATGATGCGGTTTAATAAAAATTCACACCATGCATCAGACTCCGTACATTTCAGCAAGCACTTTCCTATCAAGATAAAAAGCACCAGCCTTTCAGCTGTACTCCACAGCCCACATTAATATTTCAAATGTCCCTAACCTATGTAATTCCCTTCCTAAAATTTTCAACAGCGTGAGTGTAGTAATTATTTTGTGGCAGTTACCAGCCTGCTTGCAATTAATTTGAACACACTCAAGTGCCACATTTTCTTATTCTGCTGCCTTGCAAACCTAGTCCTTTTATCATCTTCAAACTTTCAGTGATGCTCCCCTTCTTCAGCCTTGTGTCCACCTTTTCCACAGTGACTGCTACCTTCCCTCCGCTGTCAGGCAAAGCTACTTCTCAACCTCTGTTGCCATCCTTGCTTTTTTTTTTAAAACAGTCCTGTTTTATTTATGATGTTTACAGCTAATGTAGCTGCCAGTAATTTATGGAGATGGCACTTTATCCTTCAGTACTCACCTTCTGATCATTGCAAAAAGGTAGTTCCTGTAAATAGAGTCCCCTGGATCACATGAGGAATTAGACCGTAAAGCTGCAAGGTGCAGGGGCAGAATTTAACCATTCAGCCCATTGAGACTGCTCTGTCATTCAATAAGGTAAAGGCTGATTTTATAATTCTCAACTCATAGTCACACAGCACGGAAACAGGCCCTTCAGCCCACCTCGTCCATGCCAACCAAGTTTCCAAAACTGAACTAGTCTCATTTGCCTGCATTTAGCCCAAATCCCTCTAAACCCTTCCTGTCCAAATGTCTTTTAAATGTTGTAATTGTATCCACTTCTACACTTCCTCTGACAGCTTGTTCTATATACCACCCTCTGTGTGAAAATGTTGCCCCCCAGGTTCCTTTTAAATCTTTCCCCTCTCACCTTAAACCTATACCCTCTATTTTTGGACTCTCCTACCTTAGGAAAAAGACTTTTGCTATTCACCTTGTCTCTGCCCCTCTTGATTTTATAAACCTCTATAAGTAATGAGCAGGTTAAACCAAGGAGAGCCAATAGATGTTATCTATCTGGACTTCCAGAAGGCCTTTGACAAGGTGTCGCACTGGAGGCTGCTGAGTAAGATAAGGGCCCACAATGTTAGAGGCAAGGTACCAACATGGATAGAAGATTGGCTGTCTGGCAGAAAGCAGAGAGTGGAGTTAAAAGGGACCTACTCAGGCTGGCAGCCAGTGAATAGTGGTGTTCCACAAGGGTCAGTGTTGGGATCACAACTTTTCATTTTATATATTAATGATCTAGATGAAGAAACTGAGGGCATTCTGGCTAAGTAATCAAACGATACAAGGAAATAGCATTGAGGAGGTGGGAGGCTGCAGTAGGATTTGGACAGGTTAGCGGAGTGGGCAAAGAAGTGGCAGATGGAATACAACATGGGAAAGTGTGAGGTCATGCACTTTGGTAGGAAGAAAAGAAGCATAGACTATCTTCTAAATGGGGAGAAAATTCAGAAATCTGGAGTGCACATGGACTTGGGAGTCCTAATCCAGGATTCTCTCAAGGTAAACTTGCAGGTTGAGTCTGTAGTTAGAAATGTAAATACAATGTTGGCATTTATTTCGAGAGGACGAGAGTATAAAAGCACGAATGTACTTCTGAGGCTTTATAAAGTTCTGGTCAGACCACATTTAGAGTATTGTGAGCAAGTTTGGGCTCCATACTTTAAGGAGGATGTACTGAGCTTGGAGCAGGTTCAGAGGAGGTTCATGAGAATGGTCCTAGGAATGAAAGGCTTAAAATACGAGGAACGTTTCAGGACTCTGGGTCTATACTTAATGGAGTTTAGAAGGATGAAGGATAATTGAAACTTACAGAATACTGAACGGCCTGGACAGAGTGGACGTTGGGAAAATGTTTCCATTAATAGGAGAGACTAGGACCCGAGGGCATAGCCTTAAAGGGAAGGCCCTCTAGAACAGAGATAAGGAGAAATATCTTCAGCCAAAGAATGGTAAATCTATGGAATTCATTGCCACAGAACGCTGTGGAGGCCAGGTCATTGAGTATATTTAAGACGGAGATAGATAGGTTCTTGATTGTCAAGGTGATCAAGGGTTATGGGGAGAAAGCGGGAGAATGGGGTTGAAAAACTTATCAGCCATGATTGAATGGCAGAGCAGACTCAATGGGCTGAATGGCCTAATTTCTGCTCCTATGTCTTATGGTCTAAGTTCACCCCTAAGCCTCCTATGCTCCAGGGAAAAATATCACAGCCTATCCAGTCTCTCCTGACAAAAAACTCAAACCTTCCACAGTAATATCCTTGCAAATCTTTTTTACAACCTTTCCAGTTTAATCACATCCTTCCAAAATCAGGCCGACCAGGACTGTACGCAATACTCCATATGTGGCCTCACCAATGTCTTGTGTAGCCATGAACACGATGTCACAACTCCTGTACGCAATGCTCTGTCCAACGAAGGCAAGTGTGCAGATCGCCTTCTTCATGACCCTGTCTACCTGTGATGCTACTTTCAAGGAACTATGTACCTGTGCCCCTAGGTGTCTCTGTTCGACAACACTCCCAAAGGCCCTACCATTAACTGTGAGAGTGCTGGCCTGGTTTATCTTAACAAAATGCAACACCTCACACTTTTCTGCATTAAACTCCACCTGCCATTCCTCGGCCCACTGGCCCAGTTGATCAAGATCCCATTGGACTCTTAGATAACCTTCTTTTACAGTCCACTATACGGCCAATTTTGGTGTCATCCGCAAACTTACTAACCATGCTTCCTATATTTTCATCCAAATCATTTATATAAATGATAAACAACAGCGGACCCAGTACCGATCCTTGTGGCACACCGCTGGTCATCGGCCTGCAGTCTGAACAACAACTCTCTACCACCACTTTCTTTCTTCTACCATCAAGCCAATTGGCTAGCTTTCCCTGGATCCTATGTAATGTAATCTTTCTAACCAGTCTATCGTGCGGAACATCCTCAAAGACCTTGCTAAGGTCCACATAGACAACGTCTGCCACTCTGCCTTTCATCTACCCAATCATCTCTTTAAAAAACCCAATCAAATTTGTGAGACACTATTTCCCTCACACAAAGCCAGGCCGACTATCCCTAATTAGTCCTTGCTTTTCCAAATGCATGTCGATCCTGTCTCTCAGAATCCCCTCCAACAACTTACCCACCACTGATGTCAGGCTCACCGGTCTGGAGTTCTCTTGCTTCTCCTTGCAGCCTTTCTTAAATAATGGCACAACATTAGCTACCTTCCAGTCTTCCGGCACCTCACCTGTGGTTGTCGATGATACAGGGTTAGGGGCCCTGCTGCAATTTCTTCTCTAGCTTCCCACAATGACCTGTGACACAGTTGATCAGGTCCCAGAGATTTATCTACCTTTATGCGTTTAAGACCTCTAGCACATCCTCTTCTGTAATGTAGACTCTTTTCAAGACATCACTATTTTTCTCCATGAGTTCCTTACCTTCCATGTCTTTCTCCGTGGCAAATACTGAAGCAAAATATTTGTTTAGGCTCCCACCTATCTCCTGTGGTTCCATACGTAGATGGCTACGTTAATCTTTAAAGGGCCCTATTCTCTCCTTAGTTATTCTTTTGCCCTTTATATATTTGTAGAATTACTCTACTTTACTGATTACTGTAGTAGTTACATCATAGATCAACAGGGCTGTTTAAAGTTTAAAATAAACCAGCAGCTCCTTTAAGCATAAAATCTTAAAAAATAGCATTGATAGTTACCCTGTATCGAATACAGCAGAGATCAAATGGAATGACTGCCATATTAGCTATGCACCCAAGATACAACACTGGGCTAAAATTTCCGGGTTAGATTTATTTACAAGTTAGTAAAGCAGTATAGAAAAGCAAGTAAAACAGATACTAACTCCGCACAAAATTCAATACAAAAATCTTTGGAAGGATGGTTCATGCTGCAGGACCTTTGAAATAATTATGTATACAGTTGCAAAACAAATATTGTATGCAGATGACATAAATTTCCAGTCCACCAACAAATCAGAATCCCTGCTCAAACAGCTTATTTAGCAATTGTATAAAACCTCCAGGTACAGATTAATTTGCAAACCTTCATTTGGAAATTGAGTGAGAAGAATCCTTCATGCTATCTCTAGCTACTTCAAAACTGTATGAAAAAAACACAAATGTCTAATTGTTTAGCACTGCAGTCTCCTAATTTTCTTCATATGCGTATCTAAAATGCAGACAAAGATGACTAGCTCACAAAAGCAAAATCTGCATTCTGAAGAAAGGCTAACTGAAATTCTCTCCTCATTTCCGGACTTGCTAAATATTTCTAGCATTTTCTGTTTTTATTTTAGTTTACAAATGTGCACTGCCTTAGCAGCATACACAAGACTAACTTACATCAAACAGTAGATGTTAATAACTCATAGCTGTTCTCCAGTTGAAATATAATGAACATGACAGTATACTATTCATTACAACTGAAACAGTTCTGGTTCCCTCCACATCCATCCCCTTTCTCTCTGATGGATAATCAAAAGCTCAATTGCTATGATGGAGGAGGGCCAAGGGGACAGCTATAGTAGTTCAGAAGGAGAAAAAACCCTGGGCAACCAATCAAGGTGGAGGATAATTGGGGCACAAACTAGAAGGGTTCTGTTTATAGCTCTAACTTCCTGATACTTTCACTAGAAACATTTATTCCTCATCAATACTCACATTTTCCCAAAGAAGAAATTTGATGTTCCCAATCTGTAGGATAGAAGGTTCAAACATTCTTTGGCATCCCTGTAGATCTGTTCAAAACATGCCATAGAATCATAGTTGAGACAGTTAAAAAGTTAATTCTTTAACATACAGCACCAGGAAATATGAACAGTACTGGATTTTAACGAGATCTTTAGCACAGCACTTGCTTGATTCACAAAATAATTTGTATGTTGCCACATTTTTAAGTTGAACTGTAAATAGGAAGAGTTAGCAGATGAATCACATCAAGCCCAATTCTCTCATTACGAGTACCTTTTTCCTCCAGAGTCGATGTATGGTAACCAAGGAGAATAATTGTGCCAATTTATTCTCCTCTCCCTATCCCAGAAACATGGATATCAATTGTGCTGTTCAATTGATCCTGTGGTTAAGCACAGACAAGTGAGATTGCAAATTTGCTCATTTATAAATAGGTCAGAAGTCTCCAAGGAGGAGCATACACTCTAATGTAGATCTGCAAGGCACATCATACTCATGCAGGTTTTCATCTACAGGGAAATACTGTTGCCGGTCTTGGGATAGACTCTCTACAGTATCACTCCCTGTCCTGAGTCTACTTAGGACATCCACTAATTGTAGTTCAAAGCAGGCCTGCATTGCCACATTTCTGACACAGATCCAGGAAGAAGAGAATGAAATGTATGGTTTGGCAATAGGACGTTGCAGAAGCAATGACAGGGATGGGGAGGGATGCAAGAACACGGATGATTTTCAACAGATCTGTAAGACTTTGTATTTGATGCACTAGAAAGCAGAGAGTGCAGAAGCGATGTATGAGCTAAATTTCGGGGAAGTTGTACGGGATCAGAGGACTGAAAAGGCAAGGCTGGAAGCAGCTGAAGCACAGACAGAAGTTTTAGTGAGAGCGGAGAAGAAGGAAGCAATATTGCAGAAGGGAAAATCAGCAATTTGGACAATGGACAAAATATATGAGAATTACACTCTTGGTCGAACTTTAGCTTTCTTTCCATTTGATTTAATCAGAGTATCTGCGGACATGAACGGAACCGGTTCATAGTTGGGAGCTTTTGATGGAAACCAGATAACACAGTTGAAGTCAGCTCAATATTGTTTTGAAGTGGGCTACGTTTAATTACTTGATGTTGAGAAAATAGATAACAGACAAGATCATGGAGGCAATCCTTTCTGAAATTCACTGTAAAAGCATCATTTGTCTTGTATAACAATGTGTCCATACCATTATTAAGCCATTGTCACCTAAATTTCTGAAAATCTTCTCCTTGACCCATAATTCATTCTTCCACGGACACCTGGGGTATCTGCAGCACATCCACTCAAAAGATTGAAGAGCTTTTGGCTTTACAACTCACCCTAGATAACCACTCCATCTGTTACTCACTCACTGCAAAGTGGAGCTTCCTAATTGGTCCTGAATGATTTACCAGCTCCTTGATACAGTACACATCAGGCAGAATTTTCTCTCTGAGAATAAGTATCATTCACTCTGGATCCAAACAGCAGGAGGGGCTTCAAAAATGAGGTGCGATTAGATTAAGCTCCTCAGCTTATTACGTATGCACATGCATGCAAAACATCACATTTTATACGCTGGAAGTTCCAAAGTTTGTCAGAATCTCTCAGCTCCAACATTCAGACGCCATATTTAAAAAGGCACCCATGATGCACTTCAGTCTCTGCAACTAAAGAGCATCACTCAGTGTCTGTCCATCACCCCACCCACTCCGGAGATGTCAGAGACCAGACAAACAAAAAAGCAGAGCCATGTTTTAGCGAGGGTTCCTGGGAGGGTCTCCTGCAAGCTGTCTGGGAGAAAATGGAGGTAACATAGAGGCCATGCCAACTGATAAAGGCAGTCTGGACAGAGATGGCTGTAGAGGTCAGCACCCATGGGCAACTTAATAGAACTCGGCTCTACTGCACAAGAGGTTGAACGAAAGAATGGTCAATCAATGATTTCTAGATTTTATTTTTGTTCCATCTCTCTAATATACATAATGATACTGGAATCTGAGAAGAGGTGATATATTCACTAAATGGTCCAATGTTAAAAGAGGGTGGCAGGAGAAAAGAGAAACACCTGGAGTAATACACTGTATGGAGCGTGCCAGAGCAATTAATGATACTGTCTCTTCTCTCTCTTGGTCTCTCTCTCTCTCTTTCCCTCTCCCTCCCTCTCTCTTTCTTGGCTTCCAGATCATTCTTTTTCTCCCCTCCCTACTCCTTTCTGATGTAATTGAATCATTGTGCAGTTCAACTTTACTGTTTAAAATAATCAATCTCCTTTCAGTGGTACATTTTAGAGCCTAATGATTCATTTTGGTGCTCAGAATCTCTCAGGTGAAGGTAGTTTCTGGAGTCAAGGCAAAATTTTACTGGGAAATGAAGCATAGCCAATTTTAGTTCAGACATTCCTGCATTCTGGAATATTCTGTGACCCCCTTCAGACGTAAACGAATAGATTGATGAAATGAGGTTTTTTGTTTGTTAATTAGATTTTGCCCCTTGCACATTTGCAGGACTACAGCTGTTTAAAAATGGCTCATGTCTGAAGAGAAATGAATGTTTAAACAATGTGTGACTAACCTGAAATGCTTCAGATACATGTGGACTGGATGGAGTAGAAAGGGAGAAGCTGTTCCTACTCGTAAAACGAATAAGAATGAGAGGGGCATAAACGTAAAATGACTAGGCCATCGCTAGCGTGTAGGTGCAGCAAGCAAGTTTTCTAACTTGCACCTACATGCTAGCTTTTAGTGACTCATGAATAAGGACAGCTCAGGTCTCCCTGCAAACTTCACCATCTCTCACTCTTTGAAATACACTTTATCCTTTTTTTTTGTTTCTTCAACCAAAGCGGAAAGCAGGAGCGATGATCAGACAGGAATAACAGGCTGCACAGAATACAGGGAGTGACAGCACAGGAATAAAAGGTAATAAATGAACAGCAGGAGTCAGGAAAACAGAAAGATACAATCATTCTAAAGCAGCTACATGAATGTACGGTGTGTGGTAAATAAGATCTGTGAGTCACCGCTGCAGATTGCCAGGTAGAAGTATGAGGCTGTGGCTCTAACAGAGATTTGATTCAGGGAAACCATAGGATATTCAGTATTCCTGGACGTTGGGTGTTCAAGAACAGTAGGAAGGGAATGGAAATGAGGAGGCACAGCAGTGTTGGTTAGGGAAGGCATTACAATCCTGCAGAAAAGGTATGTCTCGGAGGATTCCATGTGGCTAGGTGCCCCACCTCAGCTTTACCTGGACCCCATTGACCCTGGGACCCTCAGGGTGAGACAGGCCAACTTTGCAAAAATCTTGTTGAGGGCACTTTGGAGACACAGGTGACAATAGTTTGTAGGTGACGCTCGTGTTCTGTGGAAATGTTTGCACTTTGACTGGATGGTTGGTTATGAGCATCTCTGCATGTGTCAGCTTGAAATTATCATTCTGCCATCTGGCATCATTTCCATTGCCACAGACAAGGCTCGGGGGAATGGAGCCCTGTGCTCAGAGCCACCTAGAAACCATGACAGCGGCACGGTGGCTCAGTGGTTAGCACTGCTACCTCACAGCACCAGGGACCCCTGTTCAATTCCAGCCTTAGTTAACTGTCTGTGTGGAGTTTCCATATTCTCCCCGTGACTGCACGTGTTTCCGGTGGGTGCTCCAGTTTCCTCCTACAATCCAAAGATGGCATCGCAGGTAGCAGGGTGGTGAAGGTGGTGTTTGGCATGCTTGCCTTCATTGCTCGTAGCACTGACTACAGGAGTTGGGACGTCATGTTGCAGCTGTACATGACAATGGTGAGGCCACATATGGAATACTGCATACAGTTCTGGTCGTCCTGCTATAGGAAGGATGTTATTAAATTAGAGAGGGCTCAGAAAAGATTTCCAAGGATGTTACTCAGACTGGAAGGTTTGAGTCATAGCGTGAGCCTGGATTGTCTGGGACCTTTATTTCCTGGAGTGTAGGAGATTGAGGGGTGACCTTATAGAGGTTTATAAAATCAAACGAGGTGCATAAATAGGTGAATAGCAATCACCTTTTCCTGAGGGTGGGGAAGTTCAAAACTAGAGGGCATAGGTTTATGGTGAGAGGGGAAAGATTTCAAAGGGTCCTGAGGGAAAAGTTTATCACCTCCAGGTGCATATATGGAACATGCTGCAAAGAGATGTGGCAGAGATGAGTACAATTACAACATTTAAAAGACATTTGTAAAGGTTTAGGCAGATATGAAAACACAGTCAATAGTTTAGTTTGAGAAACCTGGTCAGCATGGACATTTGGACCGAAGGTTCTGTTTCCATTCTGTATAATTCTATGACTATAACTCTATGACCTGTGCTGTACCACTGTCTACTCAATACTGCACGCTCCAATGTGTGAGTTAGCATTGTAAGGTCACAACTGCACTAGACTGTCACACAGGATATTGGGTGCCAGGCATCACACCATCTGGTGCCTTCTGTGCAGTCAATGCCCGTCACTTCATTGTAGCCACCAGTATAGCATGACAGATAATGCAGCAGTACTGTCTCTCACAGATATACCAGTGTTCACACACAAAACATAAAAAGGAGCTACTATACTCAGCAGCTCCTGCACCATTAAGTCACTGACCTTTCATCTCCACTAGGGGTAATGTACATGATAAAAAACGAAAGAACTGCGGAAGCTGTAAATCAGGAACAAAAACAAAGTTGTTGGAAAAGCTCAGCAGGTCTGGCAGCATCCATGCAGGAAAAAATAAAGTAAATGTTCCGGGTCTGGAGAACCTTCCTCAGAATGGTAAAGGGGTAATATACATATCTGATAGCTTTAGACCAAAGGCTTGCATGGGGCAAAAACACAAAAGATAGCCTTCTGAGTTGAGCTCCATTAGCCTGCCCCGGTAGAGTTTACTGATCAACCTCAGACGACTTTATCATTAACATTGTAAGCATTAGCTCAGTTATGACTGACACAAGATACAGAAGATGTTTTGCACACACAGAGCATGGGGGATGATGTATACCCACCACCTCATGCCCCATACATATACTTCCCTAAGGAAGGAAACTAGTGAACCAGATGGGTTTTCATAACAATGATCACTGTCTCCACACTGGAAACAGGAAAATAACTTTATAATTCATGTTTTTATGAATGAATTGAATTTAAATTCCACCAGCTGCTCTGGTGGGATTTGAACTGATGCTCCCTGAGCGTTAGCCTAGGTATCTAGATGACAAGGCCAGTGACATGATCACTACAGCACCATCTTCTCTGAATGCAAGATGATTCACAACCAGACCTATTGAAAACAGATACCAAGTAAGGAAGGGAAAGATTAAAAGAGGTAACCAAACTAGTCAGCTCCAGACCACTATTCCAAACACTGTAGACAGCAATAACGTTTAAAGAGAAATGGGAATACACTTTTATTATCAGAAATAAATTACTTCACATGTTCTCACATAGAAATAAAGTTTTATTAGCAGGTCATCAAGTGCCCATCTATTCTAATCTAATTTTCCAGCACTTTGGCCCATAGACTTGTATGCTATGGCATTTCAAGTGTTCATCTAAATAATTCTGAAATGTCTTGAGAGTCCCTGCCTCTACCATCTTTTCAGGCAGTCAGTCAGTGTCAGATACACACAACCCTCAGGATGAAAAGCAATTCCTCAAATCCACTCTAAACCTCCTACTCCGTATTTACATGTTCAAACAAAAACAAACTTTATAGCATGTATTTAAAGAAATTAAACAAATCAAGCACCAATAACTCAACACTTTAGTATGTCAGGACTTAAAGTCAATGCCCAATTTGTCTTATCCTTCATACTTCCATCCAAGCTCACCAAATCTTCCAGCTATTTCTACCCTCACAAAATCTGTCTTCAAACCGACCACAAACTCCTGTCTGCATTCCAGGTGGTGAACTACAAAGTTGGTATTTTTTCTGTTTAAGTTGCAGGCTGGGCTAATATCCATTACTTATGTATTTCCTCAGCTTTCAATAAGATGCAAACTATGCAAGACCAAAGTTGAAACCTCTCTGACCATTATGTTCTTAGGTTTATAGAAAGCCTGTAACTTGATTCTAAAAATGGCTTTCCTATTCCCTTCTCCATGGCAATGGGAAACATCTAAGCCCTGTCTTCAAGTAGAAATCCCAAAATGAAAAATCAGTAAAACTTGTGAATAATATATACTGGTCAGATTCGTCTTATGCACTTCAAACTGGAGCTTCAGTACATCCAGCATGTTCATTTCCAAATATTAAATTTTTTAATGGTTTATCCCTTTGGGATGTTAATTATGTTTTATCTTCAAATAACATTAATAATTAGAGCTAATGACTGTCTTTCCAGACTTGCTGGTACCATAAAGAAACACCCACGTTGACAAAGGTGCCTTTAATTTCTTTGATCTGTGAACTACAGGCATAATTTAACTTCTTAATGAAGTTTTTTTTTAATTCATTCATGAGGTGTGCTTATTCATTGCTCATTCTTATTGCCCAGAGTCAACCACATTGCTGCTGGTCTGGAGTCACATGTAGGCCAAGCCAGGTAAGGACGGCAGATTTCCTTCACCAAATTTCATCACACTAGCTGGTTTTTAATGACAATCAAAAGTGGTCTCATGGTTACCATTAGGCTGGATTTTAATTCCTTTCTTTTATTGAATTTAAAATTTCATCATCTGCCATTGTGGGATTTGAACCAATATCCTTTCGGCATTTGCTTGGTGTTCTGCATTACTAAGCCAGTGACATTTCCACCAAGCCACTACCTCCCACTTCTGCCCCTACCAAAAGCTCAGAGACAGATCACTGAATGCTTAAGTTTTCTTACTTCCATACCTGACTTATTAAGAAGACACAGGTTATCCTTTGAATTGTAACTTCCAGATCTGAGTTTACTAGTTTCTCAAGCAAGCAATTCCATTTGTCTACATTTAAATTCAACTCCTAAATCAAAAGTCATTTTCTAACACATATTATGATGAAACCAGATATGTGCCCTACAATGTCTTAATCAGAATGCAAGCTATATCCCACTTAGAGAGAACAAGGGGACAGGATACAAGGGAACAAGGCAACAACATATCTCTTTTATTTTCCAAGTTCTGTATGTTTGGGACTGTTTGAGTTGATTAGATTGTGATGAAAAATTACATTGAGTTTGAAATGTCTGTAAACTCAATGTCAAAAATAAATGTGCATGTTCTGTGGGGATCATTATTGTCCGTGTATTCTGTTTTTTTTAAATAAACTTAAAAATGAAAACTTAGGAAGTGAAGATGTTACATAAATGGATTCTAATAAGAAATGTAATATATATGGATTGATACTTGCAATGTTAACTTGTTAAATGTAACTATTCTGTACTCTTTACCTTTCCAAAAGACAATGATATGAAATTTCCTATTAATGATCAGTGATTAGATAGCCCTCTTACCTGCGCTTCCACCTCCTTGAGGTTGTATAAAGGTGGTTCTCCTTTGGTCAGAACAATTTGATTCATTGCAGATCTTGACATCTGCCCTGGTAAGTAGAAGTTCAATGGAAAGGGGATTCTTGAAGCAAACCACGGTCGAGTCAGATTGCAGTAATTCTCAATATCCACCCAAAAAGTGTGCAGCTGTACGAAATGGTATAAAACTCAATTTATCTGCGATTACGTGCATTAAACAATACAGGATGAGCTGGTTCCCTTAGAATATCCTGAATTGCACAGTGAGTCACTTCTCTACTGAATATATTAAAACTTAATCAAGTTATCTCAGAATTAGATCACGATGAAGTATTAAAGTATTCATTGATCTATTTAATCTTGTCATGCTCATACTATGTGAAGACAATGTTTCCTATTAAAAATAAATGACCATTTTAGAATACTTCAGATTTAACGCTGAGTTGGGTAGATACCTTCTCAGGTCCAATGGCCTGACACTCCTAAGTGTTCTAAAAATTTTACTTTAACAGGTGTTAATTTATAATAAAATGCACGATAGAATTGTCTGACACATAACAATACGCGAGCACCAACACCTACAAGCTCCAGTATGTGGTTTAGTGATGGGTAAGAAATGCTAGGCGAGCCAGTGACGCCGACATCCCCTGAACAGATTATACTCTGTCTCTTTTGCACGTGCATTTCTTCAATTACTCTGACCGGTGACAAAACTGGAGAAAACGGGTTTAGTTTTGGTTCAAATCATTAAGCTGCTTTGATCCACAGCAGAGTGAATGTACAAAGCAACAGTATTGTTTAACTTCACTTATTCAATCTTTACAAAACATACTGCACTGCTGCACTTCAGTGAGTCATCCTGCTTGTTATTAACAGACTTACTCCTTTAGATCTTGATTTTTTTTTGAAAGACTCTTCAGGGTCCCTCCTGCCTCAGCAACTTTTATAAAAAGCTAAATGTATTTTTAGGTAACAAGGTGCAGGGCTGGATGAACACAGCAGGCCAAGCAGCATCACAGGAGCAGAAAGGCTGACGTTTCGGGCCTAGACCCTTTATTCAAATTGTTTTTGTGAGAAAATGTGATCAAAAAATTCCTGATAATATGGTTAAATGACAGATCATCACAAGATTTGACAAAGGAGGAGCCCCAACCAAAGATACAGATTTATTCAGGAGTTTCATTAGAATCATAAGAAATATGAGCAGGAGGACATTCATTCCTTTAAACCTGCTTTGCTATTCTATAAGATCATGGCTGAACTGCCCCAGCTTCAACTCTTCTTAAGTGCCTGGTCCTGATAGCTCTCAGCTCCCTGAGATTTCAAAAGTCTACCTACCTCCTCTTTAAATACTTTCAAAGGATCAAATCTCCACATACGGGAGAGGCAATGGGCCAGTGCCATAATTGCTAGACTATCAATCCAGAAAGTCAGCAAATGTTCTGGGATCCCCGGTTTGAATCCCACCATGACAGATGAAAAATTTCTTCTCTTGATAGCACAGTAGCTCAGTGGTTAGCACTGTTGCCTCAGAGTGCCAGGGTCCCAGGTTCAATTCCACCCTCAGGCGACTGTCTGTGTGGAGTTTGCACATTCTCCCCGTGTCTGTGTGGGTTTCTGCTGGGTGTTCTGGATTCCTCTACAGTCCAAAGATGTGCAGGTTTGGTGGATTAGCCATGGAAAATGCAGGGTTACCAGGATAGGGTGGGTGGGATGTTCTTTGAAGGGTTTGTATGGGCCCGATGGGCCAAATGGCCTGCCTCCACACTGTAGGGATTATATGTTTCTAATTTCAGTTATTCACTACTTTCAGAGGAGAAATTTCTTCCCATCTCAGTTTTAACTGAATGTCCCCTTATTCTGCAGCAATGTCCCACAGTTTGAGATTCTTCCACTGGTGGAAACATCTCCCCAAGCCTCCTCAAAATCTTCAATGTTTCATTTTTCTAAACCCAAATGAATAAAGACCTGTTCAACCAGTCTTGAACAGTCAATGCCTTCATCTCAGGAATCAAGCTCGTGAATCGTTTTTGAACTGCCTGCAATGTCATTATATCCTTTTTTAAGAAACTGGGACCAGAACTGTACACAGTATTTCTGGTATGGCCTTACTAACACTCTATGCAGTTGTAACAAGACTTCACTACTTTTAAGCTCCAAATCCCTGGCAGTAAAGGCCAAAATTCCATTTGCCTTCCTAATTAATTGCAGCACGTGCACGCTAACTTTTTCTGTCTCATGCACAAGAGCACACAGATTCCTATTTGCTGCATTTACTGGGAGCTTCTACATGTTTAAAAATAGTTTGCCTTTTGATTTTTTTCTTCCACTTTCCAGCATTAAACTCCATATACCATGTTTTTACACACTCACTCAATCTATCCATACCTTCTATCCAGTTTCAGATTGGAGAAATAAAAGTTAAAATTACAAACAGAACTCAAAACTAAAAAATAATGATTTTATGGCAATATAAATGCTAACCATGCAATTGAGGAAAACCAGTAGAGGATAAGACGCTTGAATTATTTACCAATGCAGGACGCAACTTCTCTTCTATCAGTGCAATAAATGCCAGAGTGTCAGCTCCCTCTTTAGCTGTTAATTCATAATCTGCGTTGTATTTCTGTTAAATTAAGTAAATAAAGTAATTGTTATATGAATAACGAGGTTTTAATTCTTGTTGATTGTAATTTACAATGGGACAAACACAATGCTGTTTGTCTTCAACAGGCATAACAGCCTTTCCTGCTCTGTTGTCCTATTTGATAAATTTCACAACTAAAATCATCTAGCACTGCAATATTCTCACTAATGCTTCACACCTATCATTATTACAATCTAATGAATTTTTAAATTACCAATATCTTGAGTACATGCTAATAAATCAGAAAATAAATTTAGAAAAGACAATTTGCTCCTAGGTTTTGTTCTGTTAAGAACTGAACAGAACCCTCAACATGGCTCCATGTCCCTATTTCTGCTCCACATCTCAGTATGTCGTAATTCTCTTCTCCCTCACACATGCATAAAAATCTCCCCCTTAAAACTGCCAAATCTGCTTCAACTATTCCATCTGACAAGTTTCACATTCTCACTTTCTGCACAATGCAATTCCACCTATTTCATTTTATTTATTCCAGCTGTGCCTCTCTTATATTATGTCCCTTTGTTCTGATTCTACCAATGTTGAAAACCACTTATCTACATCTACTATATCAAACTCCTTCATTACTCTATCAGGTCGCCTCTTGTTCAAAGAGGTTAAAAAAAGTCCCAGTATTTTTTCCTAATATTTACCCTAATAATTCTGGTAACATTCTTGTAAATCTTTGCTGAATATTCTATTGTGCTTCAATATTCCCTCTCTAGTATGTAAACCATGACTGTATATCATATTCTTGTGCAATTTAATTAAATTTTGATACAGATTCAACACTTTTCCACTATCCTATTCCACTGAAAATGCACATAAGTGAATTGCTTACGCTCTTTATTCACATCATCAACTTACATTGATATTGTTAATAAATTATGTATCAGTCCTCTCAGATCACTTTCCCACATTACCCCAGTCAGTCTAATTTCCAAGGAATAAGTGACCTTCTTATTCCTCTTACCAAAACAAATCATCTTACATTTCTCCTGGTGAATTTCAATGTTTTATATGACTTTAACATTCCCAACACATCCCTTACAAGAGTAAAATCAAACAAGCCTTTTTTTCAATTAATTTGCAAGTATTCACTTTCATTTAATTAGCAAAGAGCAACAACCATACCTGTTTTCTCAGGAAATTCAGAATATTTTCAGGTTGCACTACATTCATATTGTCAGAAATTAATACTGGAATGTCTCCTAAAGGAGTAAAAGTCACAACAGTAAAACTAAGTTTCACTATTTATAACATTCCCTTCTGTGTGACGCAATACTGCATTGTTCATCAAAGTTCCAACAGCTTCCCAAGAAAAGATATGGACTCTATGAACAAGTTCATAGAATCATAGATCATAGATCATAGATCATAGAATCCCTACAGTGTGGAAACAGGCCCTTCGACCCAACAAATCCACACTGACCCTCAGAGCACCCACCCAAACCCATCCCCCTAAATCTACACATCCCTGAACATTGTGGGCAATTTAGCATGGCCAATCCACCTACCCAGCACATCTTTGGACTGTGGGAGGAAACTGGAGCACCCGGAGGAAACCCACGCAGACACGGGGAGAATGTGCAAACTCCACACAGATGGTCGCCCGAGGGTGGAACTGAACCCAGGTCCCTGGCGTTGTGAGGCAGCAGTGCTAACCACTGAGCTACCGTGCCGCAAAATTTCCAACAACTCAACTCTGGTCCCTGGTTACTCGATGGTGGGAGGTTGGTGGGGAGACGGGACAGGACATGAAATTCTTGACCTTGGGAGGCGACAGAGACAAACAACCTACAATTCAAATAGATTGAAATTTGTACCTGTAGGTGTTTTCCATGGATTATTAATAAAGTGCACTTTTAGAGGAGCCCGTGAAAATTTGGCATATGCCTGCAATGGAAGAAGAAAGTGAACGTTATATGCAAGAAAGTGTAATTTTCATTTTTCTTTAAAAAAGAGTCCAGGTGTTGAATTTTCCATTCAGCCAAGTAAGAAACATTGTTATATGAAAATCTTTGTTTGCACTGCCAGTTTCATTGGACTCACTCAACATTGCCAGTGCATTAGATAAAGAATAAAGCTGTTTTTATTCTGCCCCAGTTTTGGCCTTAGAATAAATCTCTTTGGGTTACTGTCACACCCTGAACCTTGACTTGGCCGAAGTAAATAAACCTTCTAGATTACAGCAACTTTTGCACAGGGAATGCTGTGAGCATTATATATGTTACTGCTTGATTCCATATTGGAGAGAACTGTACATGTGAAGCACTCAAGCAACATGGTTAGTCTAGTTATCTTTTTAAAAATATACTTTTTGCCTAGTACCAAAAATACGTTTCTGTAATTTAAAGTATAATTTATCCAAAAATGTTGTCATCATCAAAATAAAGCCACAGTTTACTGAAAATGACAAATAAACGCATTTTCTTTTTGGTAGCCACGTAATTGGCATGTCTTACAAAGCAGCACATTCAGCAATTAAAAAAGTCCCAAAGTGCAGCACTGGAGGATTAAGATGAAAGCTGATACCAAGGTACATTAAGAAATATTAAGTCAGGTCACCAAAAGGAAGTTTTAGCGAGGAGAATCAGGTGAAGATTAAAATGTTTTAGAGAAGGGTTTAAGGCCGCTGCAGAAAGTCATGGCTATCAATTCCGCAGCAAAGAACACTGGGAATGCACAAGTGGCCAGATATGGAAAAGAGTAGAAATTTCAGTGGGTGGTAAAGCTGAGTGTTACATTGATAGAGAGGGGCGAAGTCATTTAGCGATTGAAAAATAAGGTCAAGACTTTCCTAGACCAAGAGCCAACAGATGTCAGCAAGGACTGGGATGGTGGACTTGGTGAGGATACAGGAAGTACAGTGTAACTTACAGAAAATAAAATTGATTTCAACATTTCCAAACAAATATTACAAGATCTCTGCTCAAATTATGAGCTTAGACCACAGAGCCGTATGCATGATGGCTGCTTTAACACAGAATGAATTAAGCCATCCGCATACATAGTATTATATCTGCTGCAGTTCATTTTAGGGCAATAATCAATCTTGGTGTTAAAATGATAGGGAAAGTGAGTCTTGAGCTCTGTAGACGTAGCTGAGCTTCTTGTCACCTGCCTGTTTTATAAGACATACCAATTACATGGCTACCGAAAAGAAAATACATTTCCTTGTCATTTTAGGTAAAATGGGACCTTGTTTTGATAATGACAATATTTTTGGATAAATTATAACTTAACTTATAGAAATCTATTTTTGGTACTAAGCAAAAGTACATTTTTAAAAAGTCATGGGGCCTATTTAAATACTACTATATGGAATTTTATAATCCAACATTCCTTCCAATGCAGATCAGAAAGCAGAGGGGTACAGAAAAATAGAACTTAGTCTGAGTTAGAACAACACAGAACAGTTTGCGATGGTCTCAATTTTATACAAGACAGAAAATTTCTGAATGTGTATTTCCCTATTGTAATACACTACATTTCAGTCCATGCTAGCTACAAAGTTCCAAACTTGCTTTATTCTCTAGTGTCATAAAAAAAAGACAATGCAGAGTTTACACTCCTGCAGAAGCCATTCATTTTGGATTCAATCTTCAGGCTACTGTAATTTAATCACATCTCTTCATTCTCATAGTTTTGATAACAAATCATTACTGAAGAACTTCCTTATTGCTGGCAGGTTTGAGTCACAATGGGAACTCTGCAGCACAGCAAAATGATACTTCCAGTCAAGTTACATTTCCCAAACGCTTTAACACAGCAGCTCCTGCTAAGTTTTCATTAATTGAGATCCAGAATGCAAATATTGCATCTATTCCCTCCTCCTTTGCCTTGACACCCCCTCCCCGCCCCGGTGCTGGCTGGAGGCCGCCTGACCTTGACAGGCAGGTTATGCGGCCCAGGCTGCAGAAAATAACACGCACAGAGGACACTTCGCGGTTGCGACCCTTTATTAGTTCACTTCTTTGCTTTTAATTTCTGTGAAAGGTTACGCATCTTTTTTTTCTTGTTCTATCGGGCACGGCAGCAAACGATTTGGAACACGCACGCTACGCGTTTGAAAGACAAAAGCAAAACCCCGTGTGCGTCAACTGAACGACTGACCGCCCTTTTAAGAAAAGCGTTCGCTCGTTATTAGGGTGGGTTTTTTTTACCAATATGATGAGAGAGTCGGTGTGGACGGAGGGCAGACCCCAGTCTCCTGGCCAGCACATCAGCTGAATGAGCGACGCCATGTCCCCGTTGTCTGTGAGCCGGAACCAGTCGCTCAGTCTGATAGAGCGCTGCAGCTCCGCTAATGCAGGGAGCCTGGTGTTACAGCACAGCACAGCGCTCAATGGGTCTGCCCAGCTTCCCCTCACTCACCCTCCTGTTGCCCAAAACTAACCCCTAACCAAAAAAAAAGTTATGCCCATCTACAGTATAACACACAAGCGCTCAATGGGTCAGCCCAGCTACCCCTCACTCACTGTCCTGTTGCCCAAAACTACCCCCAACCAAAAAAAAGT
>NC_063334.1:101415200-101466052 GCF_021869965.1 Rhincodon typus
CCCGACCAAAAAAAAAGTCATGCCCATCTACAGTATAACACACAAGCACTTAATTGGTCAGCCCAGCTTCCCCTCACTCACTCTCCTGTTGCCCAAAGCTACCCCCTAATCAAAAAAAAGTTATGCCCATCTACAGTATAACACACAAGCACTTAATTGGTCAGCCCAGCTTCCCCTCACTCACTCTCCTGTTGCCCAAACCACCCCCCTCACCAAAAAAAAGTCATGCCCATCTACAAAGTAACAAACACACATTGCATGGGGATACGTCAGGAAATAGAGTCATAGAGACGCACAGCAACTTCAATCCAACTCGTCCATGCCTACCACATATTCTAAATTAATCTAGTCCCATTTGCCAGCATTTGGCCCGTATCCCTCTAAACCCCTCCTATTCATATACCCATCCAGATGCCTTTTTAAGTGTTGTAATTGTACCAGCCTCCACCACTTCCTTTGGCAGTTTATTTCATACACACACCACCCTCTGTGTGAAAAAAGTTGCCCCCCCCCTTAGGTCCCTTTTAAATCTTTCCCTTCTCACCTTAAGCCTATGCCCTCTAGTTTTGGATTCCCCTATCCTGGAGAAAAGGCCTCAATTATTCACCCCATCCAGTCCCCTCATGCTTTTATAAATTTCTATAATGTCCCCCCTCAGCCTCTGACGCTCCAGGGAAAATAGCCCCAGTCTATTGAGCTTCCCCCTATGGCTCAAACCCCCCAACCCTGGCAACATCCAAGTAAATCTTTTCTAAATCCTTTCAAGTTTAACAACATCTTTTCTATAGCAGCGGGACCAGAATTGAATGCAGTATTCCAAAAGTGGCCTAACCAATGTAACTTTTAAAAAAACTATTTTATTGCTAAATAAACTGCTTTCAATGACACAAGAACAGAAAGTGCTGGAGAAACTCAGCAGGTCTGGTGGTATCTGTCCAGAGAGAAACAGAGTTAATGTCTGAAGACTTGAAACATTAATTCTGTTTTACACTCTACTGATGCTGCCAGACCTGCTGAGTTTCTTCAGCAATTTCTGTTTTTGTTTCAGATCCCCAGAATCCGCAGTTCTCTGTTTTATTTACTTCTTTCAATGTCTTGTTACAAATTGAAAAAAGGCCAATTAAAATCAAATCTTCCTGAAGAAGGAACTGTCTCACTAATGAATGTGACAATTGTCCCTTGAAAATAGATTTTGCATTTACCTCTTACAAAGTTGTCCCATGGCTTTACAGCCAATGAAGTGCTTTTGAAATAGCCTGTAGGGAGTGCAGTAAGCCCCCACAAACAGCCATGTGAAAATAACCAGATAATTTGTTTTTGCAACATTGATTAAGGGAAAAAAATGGCCAGAATGCCAAAACTAACTCCCCTGCCCTTGTCCAAAGTAATACCATGAGAGTTTTCTTGCCCATCTGAAAGGGGAGATGGCTTCAGTTTTTCTCAAAGACAGCACTGCCAATAATACGACACAGGAGTGTCAGCCTGGATTTTCATGTGAAGTCCTGCAGTGGGACTTAAACCCACATAGGATATCTGAAGGAAAGGGAGGAAGAGCCTATTCCAGTCTCCCCACTCCCCGCCAAAAGAGACTGTTTCACCTTAAGGCACCATTAAAAAAGCAGTGGCTGAAAATATTCAGAATCAGATCTATAGAGAAAAAGCAGCATGGCTTTGAGAGCTATGATCTCTCTCTCTTACACAAGGCAAAGCTGCTGGAAACAAAATGAAATTTTTTCCCAACAAAGAACATTGCTCTTACTTACATTTGAAACAAATGCACTGAAAGAAACAATATTGAACACTCTTCCTCATTGATTTCACTTACTGTTACCACTTCACACATAAGAACTAGGAGCAGGAGTAGGCCGTCCGGCCCTTCGAGCCTGCTCTGCCATTCAATAAGATCATGGCTGATCTTTTCGTGGACTCAGATCCACTTACCCGCGTTCTCACCGTATCCCTTAATTCCTTTATTGTTCAAAACAATATCTACCTTATCTTTAAAAACATTTACTGAAGTAGCGTCAACTACTTCACTGGGCAAGGAATTCCACAGATTAACAACCCTCTGGGTGAAGAAATTCCTTCTCAATTCAGTCCTAAATCTGCTCCCTCTAATCTTGAGGCTATGCCCTTTTGTCCTAGATTCACCTGCCAGTGGAAACATTCTCTCTACTTCTATCTTATCTATTCCCTTCATAATTTTATATGTTTCTATAAGATCCCCCCTCAATCTTCTGAATTCCAATTAATATAATCCCAATCTACTCAGTCTCTCCTCATAAGCCAACCCCCTCAACTCTGGAATCAACCTAGTGAACCTCCTTTGCACCCCTCCAGTGCCAGTACATCCTTTCTCAAGTAAGGAGACCAAAACTGCACACAGTACTCCAGGTGTGGCCTCACCAGCACCTTGTACAGCTGCAACATAACCTCTCTGCTTTTAATCTCAATCCCTTTAGCAATGAAGGACAAAATTCCATTTGCCTTCCTAATTACTTGTTGTACCTGCAGACCTACCTTCTGTGATTCATGCACAAGGACACCCAGGTCCCTCTGCATAGCAGCATGCTGCAACTTTTTACCATTCGAGTAATAATCCTTTTTGCTATTACTCCTACCAAAATGTATGACTTCACATTTATTTACATAGTATTCCATCTGCCAGACCTTTGCCCACTCACTCAATGTATCTATGTTCCTCTGCACACTTTGCTCTGCCACTCATCTTAGTGTCATCTGCAAACTTTGACACCCTACACGTGGTCCCCAAATCCAAATCATCTATATAAATTGTAAATAATTGCGGTCCCAACACCGATCCCTGAAGCACACCACTAGTCACTGACTGCCAGCTAGAATAGCACTCATTTATCCCCACTCTTTGCTTCCTGTTAGTCAACCAATCCTCTATCCATGCTAATACTTTACCCTTAATGCCATGCATCCTTATCTTATGCAGTAGCTTCTTGTGCAGCACCTTGTCGAAGGCCTTTTGGAAATCTAGGTACACCACATCCACTGGGTCCCCATTGTCCACCTTGCTCGTAATGTCTTCATAGAATTCCAAAAGATTTGTCAAGCATGACCTGCCCTTCATGAACCCATGCTGCGTCTGCCCAACAGGACAATTTCTATCAAGATGTCTTGCTATTTCTTCCTTGATAATAGACTCAAGCATCTTCCCCACTACCGGTCTATAATTCCCCATCTTTTGTCTACTTCCCTTTTTAAACAGTGGCATCATATTTGCTGTTTTCCAATCTGCTGGGAGTGCCCCAGAGTCCAGCGAATTTTGGAAAATTACCGCCAGTGCACCTGCTTTTTCTCCCACCATCTCTTTTAGTACCCTGGGATGCATTCCATCAGGGCCAGGAGACTTATCAATCCTTAGCTCCATTAGCTTGCCCAACAGTACCTCTTCCGTAATTATGATTGTTTCCAGGTCCTCACCTACCTTCGTCTCTTTGTCAATTACTGGCATGTTATTAGTGTCCTCCACTGTGAAGACCGATACAAAATACCTGTTCAATGCCTCAGCCATTTCATCATATCCCATAACTAAACTCCCCTTCTCATCCTCTAAAGGGCCAATGTTTACTTTAGCCACTCTTTTTCGTTTTATATATTTATAGAAACTTTCGCTATCTGTCTTTATATTCTGTGCTAGTTTTTTCTCATGTTCTATCTTACTTTTCTTTATAGCTTTTTGTGGCTTTCTGTTGACCTTTAAAGTTTTACCAATCTTCTAGTTTTATGCTGTTTTTGGCCACTTTGTATGCCTTCTCTTTCAATTTGATAGCCTCCCTTATTTCTTTAGACACCCATGGCAGATTACCCCTTTTCTTACAGTCTTTCCTTTACACTGGAATATACTTTTGCTGAGCACTTTGAAAAATTGCTTTGGAAGTCCTCCACTGCTCGTCAACTGTCCCACCATAAAATCTTTGTTTCCAGTCTACTTTAGCAAAGTCCTCCCTCATTCTATTGTAGTTTCCCTTGTTCAAGCACAGGACCCTGGTATTGGATTTTATCTTCACACTCTCCATCTGTATTCTAAATTCAACCATACTGTGATCACTCCTTCCAAGAGGATCCCTAACTATGAGGTCATTAATTATTCCTGTCTCATTACACAGGACCAGATCTAGGATAGCTTGCTCCCTCGTCGGTTCCATTACACACTGTTCAAGAAAACTATCACGGATACACTCAACAAACTCCTCCTCAAGGCTACCCTGACCGAGCTGGTTCGACCAATCTACATGTAGATTAAAATCCCCCATGATAATTGCTGTACCATTTTTACAGGCATTAGTTATTTCTTTGTTTATTGCCCGCCCCAATGTGATGTTATTATTTGGTGGCCTATAGGCTATGCCTATCAGTGACTTTTTCCTCTTAGATTTTCTAATTTCCACCCAGATGGATTCAGCCTCATTCTCCATAGAACCTATATCATCTCTCAGCACCACCCTGATGTCGTCCTTGAATATCAGAGCTACACCACCTCCCTTACCTTCCTGTTTGTCCTTCCGAATAGTCTGGTACCCTTGGATATTTAACTCCCAGTCGTGACTCTCCTGTAACCATGTCTCCGTAATGGCTACCAAATCATATTCATTCGCGATGATTTGTGCTGTTAACTCATCAACCTTGTTACGAATGCTACGAGCATTCAGGTAAAGTGCCTTTATGCTAGCTTTCTTACCCTCATGATTTCCAACATCTCTAATAATATCTCCTGAGTTATCCTTCCTTTTTGCTTCTTTCATAGTCTGCCTTGAACTTAAACCCTCCTGCACACATGCTAACCTGCTGATTACCTTTTTATTTACCATCATACTCCCTGTCGTTTTCCCTTTCCCTTCCCCCCAACTCACTAGTTTAAAGTCCTAGCGACCACCCTATTTATCCTTTTCACTAGAACACTGGTTCCAGATCGGTTCAGGTGGAGACCGTCCTATCGGTACAGATCCCTCCGGTTCCAAAACTGATGCCAATGCCCCATGAAATTGAACCCCTCTTTCCCACACCACTCCCTTAGCCACGTGTTAACTTCCCTAATTTTCTTATCCCTAAGCCAATTTGCACATGGCTCGGGCAGAAATCCGGAGATTATGACCCTCAAGGACCTGTTCCTTAATTTCGTTCCTAGTGCTTGATAATCCCCAAACAGGTCCTCCATCCTAGCCTTGCCTATGTTGTTAGTCCCAACGTGGACCACAACAACTGGATCCTCCCCCTCCCGCTCCAATATCCTTTCAAGCTGGTCAGAGATGTCCTGCACCCTGGCACTGGGCAGGCAACACACCATGCGGGACTCCCGATCAGGCTTGCAAAGGATACTATCTATCCCCCTAACTATAGAATCCCCTATAACTACCACTTGTCTTTTTGCTCCCCCCTCTTGAATGGCCTTCTGCACCATGGTGCTGTGGTGAGCTGGCTCATCCTCCCCGCAGCCCTTTTCCTCATCCACACAGGGAGCAAGTATCTCGTACCTGTTGGATAAGGTCAAAAGCTGAGGCTCCTCCACTCCTGAACTCAAGATCCCCCTAGCTGCCTCACTTGCAGTCACACCCTGTTGTCCCTGATCACTAACCGAATTTGAATTACTTAATCTACCAGGTGTGACTGCCTCCTGAAACAAAGCGTCCAGGTAACTCTCCCCCTCCCGGATGTGCCGCAGTGTTTGAAGCTCAGATTCCAGATCTTCAACTCTGAGCTGGAGTTCTTCCAGCAACCAGCACTTGCTGCAGATGTGGTCACTGCCGTTCACAATGGGATCAGCCAGCTCCCACATCATACAGCTACAGCACATCACCTGCCCAGCCATCTCTACTTAGTTAATTACTTTATTACTTTATATCAATTTATGAGTTAAATACTTTCTAATACTTCTCTGCTATGGTCTTTTCAAATAACCAATTAATAGATAAATAAAAAAAGAAAGTAAATTTTTAACCAATTACACGATACAGAAGAAATAGAAAAAGTATAAAAACCTCACCTTACCAACACACCAGAGTCCTTTTTTTGGTTAGAGGAGGAGGGTGGGTGGGAGACACTACACGTTTAGTGTCTCGGGTTCAGCTGCTGCCCAAATATATTCCCAGCAGCCCCCTGGTCCTCGCTGTCGCCTCTCCATCTGCTGCTGAAAAATGAATGACCTTTGACTGAACAAATCTAACTGCTGTGTTTTTTTTACCATTTGGCATATGCACAAATGTTGCTGACATCATTGTGTTCAAGCATAAGGATGTCATGAGGTGTATAGTTTGGGTCAATCGAATTTAAAGTTCGCAAGCCATGCTCAATGGTATTATCATCATGTTGACACATAATGATATTATCTGTGTATGTATGCTGGCAGTGGTGAAGGAAGTCTGTGACTTTGGAGTCTGCACATGCACGGTATGATCTTAGAGACAGGCATGCATGATGCATTTGCTTCGATGCATGCAAAGAAACCATCTTGCAACAGTCACTTCATACAGATAATGTCCAAAAACACAGTTTCCTGCTCTTCCTAAATCAATGCTAGTAGGCAGTAACCATCAGCTGGCAATCTTATCTTAGCTGCCAATCTGGGTGTGAACCACAAGTGAAATTTTATGAGTACAAAGTTTGGAAACATAAAAATTTCTAAGAAAAGGAAGAATTTATTAGGACTCATAGCTTTTTTGATTGATCACAGTCCCACATTCTCCTCATAACACAGAGTCCCAAAACCACATCTAGTTCTCCTCTGGATTCATTTTTCCTACATGCCTTAATGTTAAACCAACGTGTTTCTTCTTCACAACTTGTGACTCATTATTATTTCAGCCATTCCATAAATGTTTGCCTTAATATAATAATCAACAAGGTAGAACTTGACATAAAAATGTCCTGCTACTCCACACATATGAACACATTTTATTTTGTCCATCACATCAGCAATGTTCAGTATTTAATCTTTCCATTTACATTTGGTTGCTTCTCCTTCCATCTCTGTCTCAAGCTTGCTGCAGTGCTCCAGTGAAGCACAGCGCAAGCTGGAAGAACAACACCTCATTTTCTGCTTGGGGACCCTGCAGTCCTACAGACTCAATATCGAGTTCAATAATTTTGGGGCCTGAACTTTCCCATGTCCTAGACCCCAATCCCACACACCAGATCTTGGTATCACATAGCCTGCCATTGCACACTACCTAATGTTAGTCACTAACAGTACCCATTAACAGCTTTTCACCCTCCCAGCCAGATTGCTATCCACTCCTTTGTCTGTCCCAGTTTTTTTCTCTCTCTCTGGGCTCTATTCCCATCTATCTCTTATTCCTTACCCACTCCCCATCCCCCCCAGTCTATCTTCTGCATATAAACTGACATTTTCCTAGCTACCATCAGTACTGAGGAAGAGTCATTGGACCCGAAAAACTAACTCTGATTTCCCTTCACAGATACTGCCAGACCTGCTGAAATTTTCCAGCAATTTCTGTTTTTGTTTCTGATTTATAGCATGTAAAACCTTTTGGTTTTCATTGAGCATGTCCTTAAATTGTTTCTATCTCTGTCCACTCCAGATCCAGTATCTTTACAGATGGGATATAAATGGTGTTGTGAATTTAGTTATCCCTACAAGTTCCAATTATCCCTACATCCTCTCATTTCTGGTCTCTTGTGTGTCCTCGATTTCCTTCATTACGCCATTTGGTAGCAGTGTCTTCAACCACCTAAGCCCTGAGGACCATAATAAGACCACAAGACATAGGAGGAAAAGTGGCCATTCAGCCCATCAAATTTTCTCCACCATTCAAGGAGATTGTGGCTAATTTGATGAATATTGCCATTTACCTCTTCTCCATGCCCCTTGATTCCCACTCTGATTAAAAGTTTGTCTATCTCAGCCTTGAATATATTTAATGACCCAGCCTTGACATACTCAGAACTTTGAGGAAAGGAGCTGGGACATCATGGTGCGGTTGCACAGGACATTGGTGAGGCCACTTTTGGAGTACTGTTTAGAAAAGATTTATCAGGATGTTGCCAGGACTGGAGGGTTTGAGTTATAAGGAGAGGCTGGATAGGCATGGACTTATTTCACTGGAGCGTAGGAGGTTGACGGCTGACCTTAGAGAGGTTTATAAAATCATGAGGAGCATAGATAAGGTGAATAGCAACAACTTTTCCCCAGGGAGTTCTAAACTAGGGGACATATTTTTAAGGTGAGAGGAGAAAGATTTAAAAGGGACCTGAAAGGCATCTTTGTCATACAAAGTTTTGTTCGTGTATGGAATGAACTGCCAAAGGAAGCGATGATATAACATTTAAAAGACATTTGGATAGTTACACGAATAAGAAAGGTTGGGAGGGATGTGGTCCTAATGCAGGCAAGCGGGACTAGTTTAGTGGTCAATAAGGACAAATTGGATCAAAGGGTCTGTTTCCATTCTGTATGACTCTATGGAGGCAATGTCTTCAAACATCTAAGCCCTGAGGACCATAATTAGACCACATGACATTGGAGGAAAAGTAGGCCATTCAGCCCATCAAACCCTCCGTGGTAAGGGCCCTAGTGTGCCTGCCAGGGTTGGTAGAGGGGTCTGTGTGCTTAGAGTGGTGTTTGGAAGCAAAGTCATGGACCTGGACAAGGAGCATCACTAGGATCCATGTTTTTTGTCCCTGCTTTGCAAACAACTGAGAGCACATGGGCTTGTGTGCAATATAATACTAAGAATTGAGAACTGGTTAACAGACAGAAAACAGAGAATAGGAATACATGGGTCATTCTCAGGATGGCAGGTTACAACCAGTAAAGCACTGAAAGGATCGATGCTTGGACCACAGTTGTTCACAGTGATCAGTGATGTAGATGTGGGAACCAAATGTAATAATTCCCATTTTCGCTCATGACACAAAACTGAAAGACAATGTAAGTTGTGAGAAGGATGCAATGAGGGTTCAAGGGGATAACACAAGGACTGCAAATGCCGGAAATCTGAAACAAAGCCAGAAATTGCTGGAAAAACTCAACAGGTCTGCAGCATCTGTGGAGTGAAAGCATTTTGGGTCCATTGACCCTTCTTCAGAACTGATGGTAGCTTGGAAAAGGTGGTGCATATGCTGAAGACAGGTGTTGGGGTGGTGGGTGGATGGCATTGATTAAAGTAGTAAGCAATAGGTGGAAATGGAGCCCAGAGGATGAGAATGACAGTTAGCCAGGAAGCACCTGTCTCTGGCTCCAGCAAAGCTCACGCTGGCAGAACAGCAGCTCATTTTCCGCTTGGGAACCCTGCAGCCTTCAGGACTCAACATCAAGTTCAACAATTTTGGAGCCTGAAAACCTCCTCTATGTCCTTTACCCACACCCATACACTAGGCCCTGTCATTTGGCTTTCAGCACAGCCAAATCATTTTCACCTATTATGATCCCCATTAGCAGTTCTTCTTTCTCCCTCGTTTACCCATCCCCTTGTCTGCCTGTGTCTTTCTCTTCCTCTGGGCTCCATCTCCATTTTTGCTTAATCCTTTACTCCCCCCACCCCTGTCCTCAGCATAATGACCAACTTTTCCTAGCTACCATCAGTTCTGAAGAGGGGCCACCGAACTTGAAACGTTAACTCTGCTTTCTCTCCATAGATGTTGCCAAACCTGTTGAGTTTCTCCAGCATTTTCTGATTTTGTTTGATGTTTCAAGGGCATTTGAACAGACTGAACAGACTGGGCAAGAAATGGCCGATGGAATATCATGTAAATAAGTGTAAATTTATTTGTGTTGGTAAACAAAACAGAAAGGCAGAATACTTCTTAAATGGTGAGAGGTTTTGAAGTGCTGATGTCCATGGGGATCTGGAAAAAGGGGACATTTATTCAGAATAAGGGGCAGGCCATGTAAGACTGAGGTGAGAAGGAATTTCTTACTCAGAGAGTGATGAATCTTTGGGAGAGGGCTGGGAAGCTCAATCAGTGAGCATGTTCAGGACCAAAATGGATAGATTTCCGGATACTAATGATGTTAAGTATATGGCAATAGTGAAGTAAAATGGCATAGAGACAGACAATTAGCCATGATCCAATTGGATGGCAGAGCACACTAAGTTGGTAAGTGGCTGACTCCTGCTCCAATTTCCTGTGCTCCTATGTCCTAATTTTCCTTTTTCTGACTCTATAACAAATTTTGTGTGGTAATTCTCCTATGAAACACCCTGGGATATTTTTGTACTTCAAAGGACATATGTGAATGTAGTTTGCTGTTAGAGACTCCGTTTATAAAAATAAAAATTGGTTTAGATATTATTTGGATCTGCTTATAATTGAAAATATGTTTGAAGCTTTAGATAATTTTGATCGTGTAGAAAATTAACTTAAAGCGTAGATTGAATCTCAACTTCTTTTTTATCAAGAGAATTAAATCAAAGCTAAATAAATTGATTCACAGTGTAGACAGGATAAGTAAATTGCATGGTGTGATTGCGACCAGCAAGCAAAAACAGACAACAAAAATAAAAGGGCATTGCTAGTTGAAGGTTTGGCGATCGATACTGGAACAATCAAAATTGGAGTTATTCAGGAGCCCAGTGTTAAAGATAATTCTGAGCCAGAGGAGATTACAGAGACAGAAAGAGTGAGGCCATAGAAGGCTTTGAATACAAGGATGAGAGTCGAGGAGTTAATGTTGGCTAGCAAGTACAAGTTCATTAGCCGAGTGGGACCTAAGGCCAGGAGAGGCAAGTAGGCCATTCAGCCCATCAAGTCTGTGCTTTTATTTAATGAGATCATGGCTCATCTGATAACCCTCAACCCTCCTGGCTTTTCCTCATAATCCTTGATTCACTTACTGATTAAAAATCCATCTGTCTCGACCTTGAATATACTTAATAATCCAACCTCGACAGCCCCGTATGGCAAAGAATTCCATGATTCACTACCTCAAGTTTACTATGGATAAACATAGAAACATAGAAGATAGGTCATTGATGAAGCAGCAGGAGATGACGACTCTGGGACACAACCCTGAGGAATTCCTGCATCAATGTCCTGGGACTAAGATGACTCGTCTCCAATAAGCCTTTGTGCTCCAAATTCATCTTGATGCCACGCTTGTTCAAATGCTGTCTTGTTGTCATAGAAACATAGAAACATAAATGATAGGAGCAGGAGGAGGCCATTCAGCCCTTCGAGCCTGCTCCATCATTCATCACGATCATGGCTGATCATCCAACTCAATAGCCTAATCCTGCTTTCTCCCCATAATCTTTGATCCCATTCACCCCAAGTGCCATATCTAACCATCTCTTGAACACATTCAATGTTTTGGCATCAACTATTCCTGTGGTAATGAATTCCACAGGCTCATTACTCTTTGGGTGAAAAAATGTCTCCTCATCTCCGTCCTAAATCATCTACCCGAAATCCTCAGACTGTGACCCTTGGTTAGGAACACCCCCCCCCGCCATCGGGAATATCCTCCCTGCATCTACCCTGTCTTGCCCTATAAGTCTCTATCAGATTCCCCCTTCATTTGTCTGAACTCCAGCAAAAACAATCCCAACCTACTCAATCTCTCCTCATGTCTCAGTTTTACCATCCCCGGAATCAGCCTGGTAAACCTTCAGCACACTCCCTCGAGAGCAAGAGCATCCTTCCTTAGAAAAGGAGACCAAAACTGCACTCCAGGTGTGGTCTCACCAAGGCCCTGTATAACTGCAGCAACACATCCCTGCTCCTGTACTCAAAACCTCTCACAATGAAGGCCAACATACTTTTTATCTTCTTTACCACCTGCTGCAACTGCATGCTTACCCTCAGTGACTGTTGCACAAGGACACCCAGGTCCCGCTGCACACTCCCCTCTCCTAATTTACAGCCATTCAGGTAGTAATCTGCCGCCTTGTTTTTGCTTCCAAAGTGAATAACCTCACATTTATCCAAATTATACTGCATCTGCCATTGATTTGCCCACTCGCACAACCTGTCCAGATCATGCTGAAGGATCTCTGCATCCTCGTCACAGTTCACACTCCCACCCAACTTGGTATCATCTGCAAACTTTGAGATGTTACATTTTATTCCCTCATCCAAATCATTGATATATATTGTGAATAGCTGGGGTCCCAGCACTGATCCCTGTAGCACCCCACTAATTAATTTGAAAAGTATCCATTAATTCCTACTCCCTGTTTCCTCTCTCCCAACCAGTTTCCTATCCATCTCAATACACTTCCCCCAATCCCATGTGCTTTAATTTTGCACATTAATCTCTTATGCGGGACTTTGTCAAATGCTTTCTTAAAGTCTAAACATACGACATCAACTGGCGCCCCCCTTGTCAACTCTACTTCGTTACATCTTCCTGGAATTCCAACAGATTTGTCAAGCATGATTTCCCCTTCATAAATCCATGTTGACTCTGTCTGATCCTGCCACTGCTTTCTAAATGCTCTGCTATAAAATCCTTGACAATGGATTCGAGAATTTTCCCCACTACCGAAGTTTAAATGGGGCAGGCCAGAACAGGAGTGTATTGGAACAGCCAGGCGTTGAAGTAACAAGGGTGTAGTTGAGGTTTTAGCAGCAGATGAGCTGAGGAAAGTGCTAAGTTGAACGAGGAGTGGAATTATGTGTCTTAATGATGGTGAGGATATTTAAGGTCAAGAATGCCACCAGGGTTGTGAATCAGTCTGCTTCTACTTCAAACAATTGCCAGGCAGGGAAATAGATCAGAAGCTGGGGAAGAAACTTTGTAGTAGGGCAAAAGACAATGGCATCAGGAATTTCAGCTCATCTAGTCCTGGACATTAGATGGGCAGCGTGATAATTTAGAGACAGTGAAGAAGTCAAGAGGGATCTTGAAAAAGTAGACCTGACTATTGTCAGCTTTCATGTGAAAATTGGTGATGATGTTTTTCAGATGATGTTGCCATGGGGCAGTAAATAGCTGAGAAATAGGAGAGGGGCAAGGATAGATCCTTGGGGACCAACAGAGATAATGGTGTGGGGAAAGATTTTAATCCCTAAAAGTGGCAATGGGCTTCAAGATCAAAGCAGAAGCCATGGAAGTTGTAAATCAATTTAAATAGTTTAGAAACAAATATCTGAACAACATTATTGGCTAGAAATCTGTGAGTAAGCCAGCCACCTGCCATTTCTGTGATGGTAAAGGATCATCTTCCTGTACAGGAAGAAAAAGATACAAAACTTGCATATAGTTGTGTATAAAGGTTAGTGGTGAGGCCCAAGCAACAATGATTTGTTTTGTTTATTACATACAACAGTCAAAATTCTTGCGCATTTTCAAAAAGACAGCTCAGATCTGTGTTGTTTCTTCATATTGCAAAGCTGATGAAAATGTACCTTCTGTGGGGTTCCCTTCTCCCTGAATAATAGCAACTAGTTATAAAGCACAATTTGTTTTGGGTGTGATGTTACAATGAAAGAATTGGACTCCCAGCAGGAATGGGAAGAATAATTATTGTTGATCAAGGAGTTAAGTGTTGAGCATACTTTTAAAGAGAGAAAGATGTAGTAACACATTTAGTGCTTTTGATTTCAGTTGTTTGCCATTCAGCAACACTGTTTTGTCATCCCTGGCCATCTGCTAAAATCATCTATTCTGTGACCTTTGGCTGATCCTTTTTCAAATGCCCTGTTGCTTAGCCTGCTCTGTGGCTTTTAATACCCACAGCTGTCAAGTATCTTCAAGCACAGAAAATAAAGGTGTACTTAACTATTTTCCCATCTTGGTATTAATACTAAATGCCTTTCAAACTTGTCAGCTTCCCCAGCTGTAATTACGTAAATTATCTACTTAATTTTTGGTAATCTGTTCAAATTTTATCCCTTTCTTCTGACCATTTTGTTTTCCCTTATAGTTTGATATTCTTACAATATGGACTTTTTAAATTACGATAATTTATCTAAACTATAACTTCACTCACAGGTCCTTATGTCAGGGACAGACTGCTGGTGGTCATTGACTTACTTTGAGAACTACTATGTATTTTGAAAAATATGGACTTATTAGCGATAGGCAGCATGGTTTTGTGCAGGGAGGGTTGTGTCTCACAAACTTAGTTGAGTTTTTTAAAGAAGTGACAAAGATTATTGATGAGTACAGGGCAGTAGATGTTTACTATATGGATTTTAGCAAGGTCTTTGACCAGGTCCCTCATGGCAGGCTGATACAAGTGTGAAGTCACATGATATCTGAGGTAAGCTGGTAAAATGGATAAAGAACTGGCTTAAACATAGAAGACAGAGAGTAGTGGTGGAAGAGTGTTTTTCTGACTGGAGATCTGTTACCAATGGTGTTCCACAGGAATCAGATTTGAGACCCTGATGTTGGTAATATATATAAATGATTTGGAGGAGAATGTAGGTGGCCTGAATAGTAAGTTTGTAGACAACACAAAGACTGGGGGAGCTGCGGATAATGAAGAGGATTGTCAGAGCATACAGCAGGATATAGATAGGCTGGAGAACTGAGTGGAGAAATGGCAGATGGAGGTTAATCTAGACAAATGTAAAGTGATGCATTTTGGAAGATCTAGTGCAGGAGGTAAGTATGCAGTAAATGGCAGAACCCTTAGTAGCATCAACATACGGAGGGATCTAGGTGTACAGGTCCACAATTCCCTGAAAGTGACAACCCAAGTGGATAAGGTGTCAAGAAGGCATATGGCATGTTTGTCTTCATTGGTCAGACCATGGAGTATTAACATTGGCAAGTCATGTCGCTGCTGTATAGAACTTTAGTTAGGCCACATTCGGAATATTGTCTACAGTTTTGGTCGCCACACCTTTCAAACACTTGAACTCTACCACCTGGAAAACCAAGAGCAGTACATACATGTGAACACCACCACGACATGCAAGTTCCCCTCTAAGTCTCACACTATCCTGAGTTGGGAATATACTGCCTTCAATGTCACTGCATCAAAATCCTAGAACTCCCTCCCTAACAGCATTGTGGGTGTCCCTACATCACAGACTGCAGCAGCTCAAGAAAGCAGATCACCATTGCTTCCTCAAGGGCATTTAAGAATGGGCAATAAATGTTAGTCCAATCAGTGACGCCCAGCTCCTATAAAAGGATTTTTAAGAAAAGGCATTTCCTATTGTCATTTCTGTTTCAGCTTCAGTGGTTCAATAAATTATGTTAAATTGCTGCTGCATCCAAGATTCAAACTTCAAGGCAACATCCAAAGCAGTTATTAAAATGTAGTCATGTTTGTATTAATTTAGTGCAATCTGACAAACTGTGGTCAGCTCTGAAATTTGATAATGGAGGTAAGTTTGTGGATTTATCCGCTAGTTTAGTCATGTGAGTCATAATGCTAACTCATTTAAATTGGCACAAAACATGGTTGGAACTCCTTACTGGTGAGGTAAACTGAAATTTGACTTAAGCTATTTAGAGTTTACAAATTTGCAGCCACAAATTACAAAAGTAAACAAGCTCATCAACCAAACCAAAATTATTACAAAAAAGGAAATAGATATTTTAAAAACTCAAAAGTTTGAGATAAGGCATAAATATTTCCAGGAGGCTGGACTTTAGTTAAACAGAACATTTGAAAAGCCACTGGAAAAGGCTATTTGGTCTACTCAACACAGGCATGGTGCAATGTTGAAGTGTGACTGAACTGCATCTTTCAACATTAGTATGAATATTTCCAAGTCCATATGGGTTACAACTGATAGGTTATATCTGAGAAATTTATTAAAATTCAATAAGAACATAGCACTTTAAGTGAATAAAGATACGAAATCAGATGTTATCTTGACAATAATGAGGATCACAGATGAGGAAGGCCATTTGCTCTTCTTAATTCATCTATTCAGAACAACCTCATATTTATATAAAATAAAACAAAGAACTGCAGATGCAGGAGATCTGAAACAAACAAAAACAGAAATTGCTGGAGAAACTCAGTAGGTCCGACAGCATTTGTTCTGAAGAAGGGTCACTGGACACGAAATGTTAACCTTACTTTCATCCTGTTTAAAATCAGTGTTCCTTCAATTATTTCATTGTTGTCACCCCACTAATATGCTAAAAGAAGATTTCAAACTATGGGAAAGAATTTCAGGGAGTTGTAACTAAAGTGAACTCTCTTTAAATATTAGTGGGAAATCAAAAATAACCAGTAATAGCAGTACAAAGAACAAAGAACAGTACAGCACAGGAACAGGCCATTCAACCCACCAAGACTGGGTTGACATATGATGCCTTTCTAAACTAAAAACCTTTTGCCTCTACATAGTCCGTATCCCTCTATTCCCTGTCTATTGATATATCTGTCAAGATGCCTCTTATATGTTGCTATTGTATCTGCCTCCACCACCTCCTCTGGTAGTGCATTCCAGACACTTACCACCCACTGTGTAAAAACTCGCCTCTCACATCTTTAAACGTATCTCCTTTTTACCTTAAACCTATGTCCCCTAATAATTGACATTTCTACCCTGGGGAAAAGATTCTGACTATCCATTCCATTTATGCCTCTCATAATTTTGTAAATTTCTAACAGGTCATCCCTGATGCTTTGACATTCAAGTGAAAACAACCAAGTTTTTCTAATCTCTCCTCACAGCTAATACCCTCCAACCCAGGTAACATTGTGGTAAACCTTTTCTGTACCCTCTCCAAAGCCCCCACACCCTTCTTATAATGAGTTGTGTAGAGTTCTTCAGTTCATTGAGTAAAATCATAGAGCAAGATGAAATTTGTCAAACAACTATCCACAGCTACCTCTGTTTCTCTGGTCGATAAAAAAAATTGCATTCTGATTTTAGGACATTTAGGCCTACAAAAATGCATTTTTTACCATACCTCTCAAATAAATGAAATCAAGAAGTATCTCAAACAGTTCATATATATACAGTCATTCAACAGAATACAAAATATTCCACTCTGGATTTTAACCAATGGTCATCTTCTTATTAGGTATTATCACAAAAGTCACTAGCATTTTTTTAAACATGGAACCAATTGCTTCTGTATGGGAAATAGATGACTAAATGATTTAGACACACATAGTTCAGTTCTTAGTATGATGTGAAGATTTATTTTCTGAAATGGAGTTGACTAATAGGTCATCACCACACAAAGAACTGCAAACTCAGATAAATGTGAGATATGGATGATTCTGGATTCACAATATACTGAGGACAGGAGCACATTTATCAAATGTGTGAGGCTTGTGTTGATCAAACAGTAAAATGCTGAACTTGAAAACAAGGTGAACATTCTGTCCAACCACACTCCATACTGCATTGGATGAAAAAGGAGTATTTGTGTGACATAAGTCACCTTGCCAGCAGAGTGGAGTGCACTCAAAGGAGAGATGGAGAGGAACAGGAAATCTCTGTCCATTTTTTATTCAATGCTGAGTGCCTGTGATAAGGATGAGTTGGGAGATATGGGTGAGTGACTTCCTAAGCACTTTGGCTCTCAGGAGCAGTGGTTTCCAAGGGGACATTCATTAATAAATGGACAATCAAACAAATATAGCATGAACAAACAGAATCTAGGTCAAAAATAGCTAGGAAAAGAGAATTAAAAATATTAAAGATATTACATTAAAATCAACATTGACAAAGTGTTACTTAAAAGGCAACAAATATGCCAAACCAAAGTATTCTCCTATTTAACTTCTTACCACATGTGGACAAGGTGCCCAGGTTAAAATTGATTTAAAGGCAGGTGCAAGCTTTAACACTTGGACACAGAGGCAGTTGGTGTCACTGTTGTAGACTTCCGGAAGCTCAGAGCCTTGGAGTCTGAATTGTGCTTCCATGAATTTGATAAGTTTTACAAATAAACAATAGAAAAATACAAGTGTTGGTAACTAGGAAATTGATGCAGGGAGGTTGGAACCTGGTTGAACTCAAATGATGATTGTGGAGTTAATTTGAATGATCTTTGAGGAAAGCAATGGAAGAAAGAGCTATGTACAGCACAGATGGAGTCTGGAAGTGCTATTGAAACTCATTGAAAGGAATTTTCCACTCCAGATAGCATCCTTGATTATTGGAAGGCTGCTGAACTGTGATTTATGCCATGATCTCACTATGAGGTGGGGCAATGAATCAGGCCCCAAGTCTATCTCAGCAGGGCAACTTTATCCCTTGCTTTTGCTGTTGCTGTTATTCTGAACCATATGCTAGCTATCTAGCCAAAGGAGCCAATCGACTCCCCAGAAAGAGAACTAAAGCATGGTAAAACAAAACGGCAAAAACTTGAACATATAGAATCCATCAAATAATCAGAGAAACTAATGCCATTTTACGGGAGATGATAAAACAGCTGAGTGTTCGTTTTTCAGCAGTAATCCTGGGGAAGTTAATCTTTCTCATATTGACTGGAGAGCACAAAGAGGGCAGTCTATTTGCAAGGATTTTTTGAAATTGTGAAGAGCTCATTTCTAAAACAGTGTATCGGGGAATTTGCAAAATTTGATGCAGTATCAGATTTAGTTTTAATGAGGAGAGATGAATATGCAACATAGAAGTAAGGGAAAATTTGGAATCCGGTGATCATAATGTTCTAACATTCAGTCTAGACATGAGGGAAAAAATACAATAGCAAGCCAATTTTTGAAAAAAGCTGACTGTAAGGGTTTAGGAGAGTGTATGAGAACAGTAAAGTAGAAAGAGATAATAGAAGGAATATATGCATAAGGAAACAGGATAGGTTCAAAGGGATAATTTTTATTATTCAAAATAAAATTATCATTGAAACTTGTCAGGGATTGTATATGAGACCATCTTGACTTATTATCAAAGAAAAAGGATACAACTCATTTTTGAGACAGAGAACTTTGGGAAAGAGACATGAATTTCCGGATCACCAACTCAAAGGACCACATAAGATTTCACATTTTAAGATTTATAATGTAATTAATGAATTAAAATTAACATTGACTTAGTCGGTAACTAATACACTAAACCAGAAGTATTCCACTGTTTAACCTCTTAACACACGTGGACAGGGGCCCAGATTAAAATTGACTCAAAGGGAGATGCAAGCTTTAACACATGGACACAAGCAGTTGGTCTCACTGCTATATACTCGCAGACGCTCAGAGTCCTGGGGAACTGAATCCACTGCAGGTGCTACTACATCAAGCAGAAGAAATAAATTGTTTTTGGGTTAACCAATCAGTGACTTTTCACACAATGGAAAACCCCATGCTGTGACTACACCATACTCATCGTAGGCATGCAGTCTTAGATTTGAAGTCCACTCTGCTAGACATTAACTTTCCACAATCCTTGAGTCTTCAAACATGGGTTCAGTATCTCTTTCCTTGATGGTTTACCCAAAGTCAGTCCATCTCTTCTGCTTGGTGTGGCAGCACCTGCTTTGGGCCTACCTCCATTGTGTTATGTCTCATAGTCAGTATACCTTTAAGAGATATTCTCATGATATCAAGCCTGTATCATAGCATGGTTCCTGAGGAAAGAAACATCTAATACTCCATCCTAACTCGGATCATTTGAAGTATGACAATCTAATAGAATCTTGCTCCTCTGTAATAGCCCTGACACTTAAGACGTGAGAAATCCAATGTTTGAACATAATAATTAGTTTTAATCAAAGTCTGTCGGATTTATCAGTACCATGGTATTCAGGTCCAGTTTCTTGTGTTATGCATACCAATGAGCTTGCAGAATGGTAAGTAAGGCAGTGAGGCTGTTTTATGTTATACATACTCTTTCTAACACTGAATTTTAAAATGCTAAGGAAAAGAACAGGATCACAAGATTTATAAAGTCAAGGAATACTAAGAAACCTTTTTCACTCATGGGATGTGGGCATCATTAGCTGGGCGAACATCTATTGCCTATCCCTAAATTCCCTCAAGTAGGTTATGGCAAGCAAACATCTTGAAACTCTGTAGTCCATGTGTTGGCAGTAGACCCACAATGCCATTAGGGAGGGAATTCCAGGATTTTGACCCAGTAACACTAAAAGAATGACAATGTATTTCCAAGTCAAGATGGTGAGGAGAACTTGCAGGTGGTGATGTTCCATGTATCTGCTGCACTTGCTCTTCAAGATGGAAGCATTCATGGTTTTGGAAGGTGCTGACTAAGGATCTTTGGTGAATTTTTGCAGTGAATCTTGTAGATAGGACACACTGCTGCTGCTAACTGTCAGTAGTGAAGGAGGTGCATATTTGTGGATGTGGTGCCAGTCAAGTGGGCTGTTTTGACCTGGATAGTGTTCAACTCCTTGGGTGTTGTTGAAGTTGCATTCATAACGAGCCGATAACAACTAATGCCTAAAACAGCAAGTATGATTTATTCTTCTTAAAATGGTTTTAAAGATAATCCCATCAGATTATAGACCTGTAAGTCTTACTTTCACAGCAAAAGCTTGAAATTATTAAGACAGAATACATAAAGGGTCACACATTTAAGGCAAAGATGAGGAAGAATTTCTTCTTTCAGAACGTAGTGAGTCTGTGGAACCTTGGAGCATTTAGGATTGTCAAGACTGGGTTAATATGTATATTCAAGTCTGAGATATATTTTAAATCAATAAGGGAATCAAGGGTTATGGGGAAAAGGAAGGAAACTGGAATAGAGGGTTATCATATTAGCTATGATCTCATTGAATGGGGAAGCAGATTCAATTGACCTACTTCTGTTCCTGCATCTTATGATCTTAATTATGAGTTAAAACAAACTGTCAGTATGCTTTTGGAGTGCAGATTACACTTTAAAATCACATGGCCCTTGAATTGCTATTTCTAGTTATAAAATATATTACAATACTGTATATTAAAATATTATAATATTTCAGATATCCAGCACTTTTTTGTACACGAAAACAGGAAATAGGTACATGAAAAACAGATGCTGTGAATATCAATTTCTGCCTCATGAACTTTAAATATGAACATAAGAATTAGGAGCATGAGTATTCTACATGCTTCCCTCAGCCTACTCTGCAATTCAATATAATAACGGCTTATCTTCAACATCAACTCTACTTTCCTGCTGACTCCCACATTCATTTGTTCACTATGAGAGCAAAAAGCTATCATCTCAGCCTTAAACATATTCAATGTTGCAACCAAAAGATTCAATGGTAAAGAATTTAAAACGTTCATAACCCTTCAAGTGAAATCTCTCCTCGTCTCAGTCCTAAACGATCATTCCATAATCCTGAGACTGTGCCCTCCTATTTTGGATTCCCCTGGTGGCTGAACAAAAGTATCAACCCTGCCAAAGTTTTACACATTTCAATGAGATCACCTCTAATTCTTCTAAGGCTCGGAGAATATGCAGAAAACGTATTCAATCTGTCATTATAGGACAACTGTCCGATCCAGGGAACCAATCCAATGAATCTTCACTGCACAAGTATCGACTTTGTCAGCATTCGCTGAGCTAGTGTGCAGGAAATTAAGCCCCACTAATATATATAACAAATGTCAAAGAATTTAGTCAAACTCTCTGAAGTCCCAACTTTACGTCACTGATGAACCTAGGATAAAAGAAACAGTTATCAGGTTTCTGTACTTAAGACGAAGAGAGCTATATATTGTAAACAGATTGTTTTAACTGATGGGAGAAAAGAAACATGAATTGCTAAATGATAACTTTCTATCCTTAAACTTTATCCCTCCTTAAAATAAAACCATATACATTCAAATAGACACATAAAAAGACAATGCAAGACACAAATATTACAGGTGGGAAGGAGCAAGTAAACAAAAATCAATCAAGCACAGTTCTGGCACCAGTCCAGATTACAGGCACAATGAAACATTTTCCTTTAGCTCCCTTTCAGATCATTTCAACTTTCTGAGGAGAACGCAATGTGTGGACAAACCAATTCTCAGCCCTTCATTCACTGGATGAGGATTTGCCATTTCAGTATGTTTGAAGGTGGTTTTCCTTTTTCCTTTCAAGAAAGAAATTTGCAGAGAGTGGGTATGGCTAACCGCTTGTGCAGAACGAAGGGAGAGAAAGATATTTTCTCCTTCGCAGGCTGGATGTTTCTCCTGTATTTTCTGAATGCAAAGCTGTATCCACTTGTCCAGGAATCAATCAAAACGCTGAATACTCCTGAACACAAACACAACTGGTTCTGGTCGAAAAACCCATCAAAAGTCTGTCAATGAGCAAAACAGCCCTAAGCACACATTCACAGAGCTGAAGTGTCTAGTATCCTCCCCCACTGCTTGTATATGGCAGTATTTTAGCTACAACACACAATGTGTTCTGGTAACATGGCTTTTCCCAATTTTAAGTCCATAAAATAAAAACAGTTTCACAATTTGTTTTAAATGTCGAGACCAAATTGCATACAGTATTCTAGACTGGTTTTCCATAAGCCATGGGCAATTGTAACAAAACCTTTATTCTTGTATTCAAGTCCCCTTGCAATAAAGACTAACATGGCATTTGCTTTCTTATTTGCTTGCTGCACCTGCATGCAACCTTTTCACGTTCCTTGTGTGAATACACCTAAATCTCTCATGACATCAACATTTGCAAATTTCACATCTCTCCAGAAATATTCTACTTCTCTATTCTAATGTTTCTCCATTTGCTACCTTGTTAGCCATTCAATTAACTTGTCTTTATATCTGTAGCCTCTCAGCCCTCCTCACAACTTAGAATCTCATATGGCTTTGTATCATCAGCAAATATAGATATATTGCTCTTTGTCTCTTTCAAAGAATATAGAACACAACTAAGTCATTAACATACATTATTTCTGCACTAATCACGGGATCGCTAATGGTGACCATGAAATCACTGTCAATTGTTGTAAAACTGCATCTGGTTTACTAATGTCCTTTAAGGAAGGAAGGACATTGTCCTTACCTGGTCTGCCTTACATGTGACTCCAGACCTGTAGCAATGAGTTGACTCTTAACTGTCCTCTGTGCAATAAATGCTGGCCCAACCAGAAAAAAGCCACATTGCATGAACAAGTAAAGAAAAAACAACAAGGTGCAGAGCTGGATGAACACAGCAGGCCAAGCAGCATCATAGGAGCAGGAAGGCTGATGTTTTGGGCCTAGACCCTTCATCAGAAATGGGGGAGGGAAAGGGGGTTCTGAAATAAATAGGGAGAGAGGGGGAGGCGGATAGAAGATGGATAGAGGAGAAGATAGGTGGAGAGGAAACAGACAGGTCGAAGAGGCGGGCATGGAGCCAGTAAAGGTGAGTATAGGTGGGGAGTTAGGGAGGGGATAGGTCAGTCCAGGGAGGATAGACAGGTCAAGGGGGCGGGATGAGGTTAGTAGGTAGGAGATGGGGGTGCGGCTTGAGGTGGGAGGAGGGGATAGGTGGGAGGAAGAACAGGTTAGGGAGGCGGGGACGAGCTGGGCTGGTTTTGGGATGTGGTAGCGGGAGGGGAGATTTTGAAGCTTGTGAAATCCACATTGATACCATTAGGCTGCAGGGTTCCCAAGCGGAATATGAGTTGCTGTTCCTGCAACCTTCGGGTGGCATCGTTGTGGCACTGCAGGAGGCCCAGGATGGACATGTCGTCTGAGGAATGGGAGGGGGAGTTGAAATGGTTCGCATTGGGTTAACATACAGAACCTTGTTTGTGTTTCTAGATGAGAGTAATTAGTTCTGCACCAGTAGATGGGATGATCCTGATCTGTTTGCATCATTACTCTGCGTTTTTTTTTACATAAATGATGACCTTCTCAATAAGTATTGCCACAATAGCAGCTTCTAGAATAATGATATTTCACCATTGATCAAACCACATGTATATTTCATATGACAGTGGAATGCATTAATTAACCATTGTTTCATTACAGGGGAAACTTGCAACCACATGTCATTAACTATGAAGATTGCAACCACATTATTGATAAAAATCTTTGATTTTTAGGATACCACTAGAAACACAATGATAGAACTTTCAGATGAATTAAAAATCCAATCTATTGAGCAAAGATGGAGTGACAGAAAATCCCTTAACATTATTTTCACAATTTATACATAATATAAAATCACAGAATCCCTACAGTGCAGAAACAGGCCATTCAGCCCATCAAGTCCGCACTGACCCTTCAAAGAGCAGCTCATCCAAACGCACCTCTCTACCCTCTCCCTGTGATCCTGCATTTCCCATTGCTAATCCATCTAGCCTGCACATCCCTGGACACTATGGGCAATTTACCCTTGGCCAATCCACCTAACCTGTGCACCTTTGGACTATAGGAGGAAACTGGAGCACACGGAGGAAAATCACACAGACATGGGGAGAATGTGGAAATGCCACATAGAGAGTCGCCTGAGGCTGGATTCGAACGTGGGTCCCTGGCGCTGTGAGGCAGTAATAACCACTGAGACACCTGGAAGCAATTGCGTAAAATGTCATTATGAGATGAAATTGACATTTTGACGGCCATATGTGAAATAAGTTTCTACATATAAAGTGCAGGAAGATCAAACACTACGTAGAGCTTAGGTCGAGTACTGCTATTTCTACATTACAGATGAAAGAGTTTTCGGTCTAAAGATGGATAGTGGTTAACCCAAGCAGTAAACCGTACTTTCTTTACATCTTGCCCTTAGATTTTGTAATTTATTTGTTCAATTTTAGAACCTAGTACATGTAGAAAATATAAACTGAGCTGAGTCAGACATGCATAAAAAACAATTTGTTGGGTGAAGTCATGGTCTGATATATAGTACTAATTCACTTTCTACACTCAGATGTAAGTGTATGGTCAAAATCAAATTTCCTGTTTCCTTCTTTAGGTTGTTCCCAGCTTTAAAAACTCTATGATACTTAAATCCTCAGTAATTTGAAATTTAAAATAAACTCTGTCAAGCACGCAAGGGTATTAAAATAAAATAAATATTAAATAAAGGTCACTTTGTAGTTTCATTATTCTTAGTTCATTTCAAAATACTATGATAATATTGATAAATAAGTGATAGTTAAAAAAGATACAGGGTAGGACATTTAAGATTGAGATGAGATGAAATATCTTCACCTAGACAGGGAGCCTGTGGAATCTTTTGCCATACAAAACAGCTGAGGGTAAAATATTGAATATTTTAAAGAAGGTAATAGATATAGTTCCTAGGGCTACAGGGATCAAAGCATACGGTGCATTATTGGGAACAAAGTACAGAGTTGGCTGATCAGCCATGACATATTGAATGGCAGACCAGGCTCAAAGGGCTGAATGGCCTACTTCTGTTCCTAATTTCTATGTTTCTAAGATTACTTATCCAGATGCAATTCCTTCTTTTAAGCTATTTTTGATGTACAAAATTCATCTCTAACCAAGGTGCCTCAATTTATAAAGCTCTAAATGCTGGAATTCAGGAAGATGTTATCAGAATGTACTCTTGTGAGTAACTTTGCCCACCCTTACTAACTGAGGTAGAAGCAGGTACAATTACAACATTTAAAAGACATTTGGACCGGTACATGAATAGGGAAGGTTTAGAGCAATGTTGGCAAAATGCTGACAAATGGGACTGGTTCAGTTTAGGATACCTGCTGGGGATGGACCAGTTGGACCAAAAGGTCTGTTTCCATGCTGTATGACTCTATGACTCTATTTTATTGTTTAGCTGTATTAACGTGAGTCTGGGGTTACATGGAGAATGAGCCTATTAGGTTTTAGGACAATCTGCTTATTTCCTATCACATTTCCAAAATCCTACCAAAATTTCAAAACATTAATTGAAAGTGTGGTAGGGATGGAAGATTGCTTTTGAATGAGAATTGCGGGGCTCACTCTGACGCGTGTGTTGAGACAGAACCAGAAGTATGCTGAACTAAGTATCTATTAGGGCGCCAAGAGTATCCATCTGAGACTGACATTTGATTTATTGCTTATGCAAATCACTCCTAACACCTCCTTCTGGTTCAATTGTGAAATTGCTACTACTGACTGCAGCATGCTTTTGAGGCCATGAATGTTCCTACATCTCAGGATAACATTCAACTGGGTCCAATGGCCAATTTGCCTTGGCCCTGCCACTGACTTCTTTGAGTGCATGCAGTCGATGCTATACCAGGTCACGGCTCAGTTTGGGGGTGAGCCAATTTGGAGGGTGGGGAGTTGAGGCTTACTCACGAAAATCGTCTATCATACAAAGAAAGAATCAGAGGTACAAAGATTAGAAAATAGCTACAAATTTTGCATGATGAGTTTAAGATAAATTAACATTCATTCAATTACTTACTGACTTATGTAAATGTCACAATTTTATTCAATTTAACTTTGCTGCTCTTCGGTGTCTCCTAAGGAAGATCAAAAATATGTTAATGTGGATTCAATATAATTCTTCAGTGAAGAATCTGAACAATGTGAGAGTTCCTGAGTATTGCAGCAGATTTGAGACAGAAAAATTAAGATTTTTCATTAGTTATTTGAAATCTAGAATATATTTGAATAAAGTACTACCAATCAGAGATAACACAGCGTGGAGCTGGAGGCCGAAATGTCAGCTTTCCTGCTCCTCTGATGCTGCCTGGCCTGCTGTGTTCCTCCAGCTCCACACTGTGTTTTCTCTATATTTGAATAAATCTTTACAAAATCTTTCAGCTGCATGAGGTGTGACCTTCGTGGTGGCTGCCTCCAGATAGGTACAGTATTCATGGTATGTTGTATGCTAAAAATAAAATTTAAGTACAGAATATGACAAATAAAGTTTGTAGCACCCAATATAATCATAGTGTGTAGGTAGCACAATATGCATACTGTATATATATTATGCACTATCATAATTAACATACCTGTATTTCAGAAATGTGAGTCATCCTAAATATCCTAAAGTATCTATAATTATTAAGCCTGAGGTTAATGTTTAGGTACTTGTATTAAGATAACCTCTACAAACATATTGAGAATGTCATTATTGTGACGACGCTAAAATTAAATCTTGATATGATAGTTGCAGCCATGGTAATCCTAGTTGAGGTTGGTTGTCTCGCCGAGCTGGTTTGTTGTTTCACAGACGTTTCATTACCCTGCTGGGTAACATGGTTAACCCTGCTGGTTAATGGTAATCCTAGTGCTGACTTCAGCATCGAGTGATTCCTTATCCAAGGTATGTCAAGCTGTCAATGGCCTCCATAGTGAGATTGTCACTGTTGACAGGATGTCCTGGCCCAAAGCTTAGTTCTTCCAGACACTGATTGTCAGTCCAAATTCCATGCAGGCCCAAGACAGGTGATCTTTGTGATGCTGAAGTGAGCTTCAGTTTGTGATGCCAGTGTTATCAGCTAAACAGCAACTTGTAGAGTAGGACGTTATGTACTTTTGTCTTGACATTCAGTCTTGCCAAGTTGAACATTGATCTGACAGCTCTAACATACAGGTTGGTACCTTCATTTGAGATGCTGAAAGCATACTAAATGCCACATATACCAGGTTTATGTTCTCACCACCCTCCACGACAATAGTGAGGCATAGATAAATTATACAAGACAAGAACACCTTCCACTTGCATAGCTTCAGACTAGCAAGAGACCAACAGGTTGCCAAGATTGTGAGAAAAGGATGGTCTGTCAGTACAACCTTTGATTGGAGTCAATGTGCGGGAATTCCTTGCTGCTGACTGGAATGCCTAGAGACAAGCTGTCAGGAAGCAGGTGGCAAAAGCAAAGGACAACAGAGATGCTGCCTGGCCTGCTGTGTTCTTCCAACTCCAGACTGTGTTATCTCTGACTCCAGCATCTGCAGTTCTTGCTATCTCCAACAGAGAACTAGATGGTGAAAGACCGACCCACTGGAAGGAAAAACACCAGTCAACCTCAGGCCAACGCCATTCATCTGAGCTAGCCTCATGACTCAGCCTCATGAATATGTCTCTACAGCCACAACAGATGATGTTCAATTCAGAGCAGTCATACACCCAAGGTGCAGTCCAACGCCTTCTAGGATTGATAGATGTTTTTGATAAACTTGGATCTTTTCATAGAAAGAAATGAAGACAAGTGAGAACCTGAAACAATGAGACATCCAGTTAACCAAACTAAAAAGATTTTGGCGAATGGCACTAGGAAAAGATGTACTTTGATCAGCTGTTAATATGGCATTTCTCCTTCTATGAACATTTAGATCTAGAAGGATGTTTATCATCTTGATCATGGTGCTTTAAATTGAACCAGGAGCTGTGCTGAGAAAAAGAATACTGGAATCACATTCGGTCCCATAGAGGGTTATGAGGTAATGTAGCTATCACACTACCTCACATTGCATCATTCAAAATAAAACGTATGCATTAGAATGTATTCAAGAGGCAACTAGATATAGCACTTGGGGTGAATGGGATCAAAGGTTATGGGGAGAAAGCAGGATTAGGCTATTGAGTTGGACGATCAGCCATGATTGTGAAGAATGGTGGAGCAAGATCGAAGGGCTGAAAGGCCTCTTCCTGCTCCTACCTTTTACGTTTCTATGTTAAAAATTATTAATCAAATTATTCTCTTCAGTAAGCCTATAGTGTGAAAGCTGTGGAGTTGGTTACGACATTAAGAAGGTCTTTCATTTGTTAGAGGTGGTTCTTCCACAGGTGAACCATGGATAAGCTCTGTACACTGATTACACCCTACCTCTTCACCACCTCCCCCAATTAAATGATCATTTCCATACTGTTAGGCTGGCCGGTCAACATTAATTAATGGATCACTGATCACTCCCTCCAAATTAATATAGAGAAGATCAAAAACATTCTGATTACTTTGCCACAATCCTTGATCTCTTGAAATAAATGCTATTCCCTGGTCTGACATCAAGCCTCTCCTACTGTCTATCTGAGATTGAAACAAAAAGTTCACAACCTTGATATATTTGACAAAAGATGATCTTCCAACCGCATATCCATCTGCTCCATTATCAAGACTACTCCAGCTCTGTAATGTCACCCAACACTGCCCCACCTCTTCTCATCTATTGCTGAAACACTCATCCATAGCCTTATAATAGTTAGAATTGACTATGTCAATGCTCTCTTGGCTGGCCTCCCATCTTGTATGCTATGCAAATTAACTTCACCAAAATCTCCACTGCTTGCATTCTAATTTGCAGCAAGCCTATCACCCCTGTGCTCATTAACTTCAATAATGTGTACTTTAGGGAGGGAAACTGCTGTCCTTACCTGGTCCAGTCTGCATGTGACCCATAGCAATGTGGTTGACTCTTAACTGCCCTCTGGGCAAGTAGAGGTGAGCAATAAATGCTGGTCTAACCAGCAATGCCCTCATTCTATAAATTAATTTTCTAAAAAACTTACATTGGCTCCCAGAAAAACAATGCCTTAATTATAATATTCTCATCCTTGTTCTTGAACCACGCTCTGGCCTCCCCACCCAGGACTGAATTTGCCTCCCTGGGTTTCCAGCCTGCTCACACATACTGGTGGCTAGAATGCAAATGGCAGACTTCCAGGAAATGGCCACCTCTCGGAAGATTGGGTATGGAGAGGGTGATCATGATGCTGGAGGCAAACAGGAGGCTCTCCAACATTGAAAGATCAGTGATCCCACTGTCAGAGCTGGGAGCTGCAAGATCAGGGAGCAAGAGGACATTTCAAGATAAAGAGCACTGTGTGGAAATTCTGGAAGGGGTAAGATGCATCGAGGCATTAACTGCAGTTCAGAAGGCCACCCCAAATCATTGGCCACTTTTCACACTCAGTCCTGCCTGCCCTCTGAGAAGTTCAAGATGACTTCTTACAACTGACCTCATTGGATAACTTAATTGGCCTACAAATTCAAAAGACTGTATATGCTAGAAATCTGAAATTTATAAAGCAAAGAATACTGGGGATAGTCAGCAAGTCATTCTCATCTCCACTGACTTTGTCTTTACCAATCTGTCTGTGGTAGGTTCATTTGTCCCTGATAACATCAGTACGAAGACCACTATACGATTTGTGTGGATAAGACATCCTGCCTTAAGGTTGAGGTTACACTGCATTATGTTATGTGCACTATCACTATGCTGAATGGGATTAATCCTGAACAGACATAGCACCTCAGGATTGGGCATCCGCGAGGAACTATCAGCCATTGACAGCAGAAACATTGTTTTCAATCACAAACTGTAACTTCATAGCCTGGCATATTCTCCCACTCTACCACAAGCTTGCAATTAACCCAGATTCAATGGAGAAATCAGCACCAGGCATAACTAAAACTTAAATGTCAACTTGGTGAAGTTACAGCTTAGCAGTTCTTACATTTCAAACATCATAAGCAGCAAGCAATAGAGTTAAGCAATCCCCCAACCAAAGGATACGTCATAGTCATAGAATCATAGAGATATACAACACAGAAACAGACCCTTCAGTCCAACTCGTCCAGGCTGACCAGACATCCGAAATAAATCTAGTCCCATTTGCCAGCATTTGGCCCATATCCTCTAAACCCTTCCTATTCATATACCCATCCAGATGCCTTTTAATGGATGGGTATTGTTTGCCTGGGAGCCAATGTGAGTTTCTTAAAAATTAATTTATAGGATGAGGGCATTGCTGGCTAGGCCAGCATTTATTGCTCAACACTCCTTGCCCAGTGGGCAGTTAACAATCAATGACATTTCTGTGGGTCTGAAGTCACATGCAGACTGGACCAGGGCAGGACTGCAGTTTCCCTCCCTAAAGGACACCCTATTGAAGTTAATGAGCACAGGGGTGATAGGCTTGCTGCAAATTAGAATGCAAGCAGTACAGATTTTGGTGAAGTTAATTTGTATAGCATACAAGATATGAAGCTCTGCCACATCCAGTCATAAACGTTATCAGACAATTAAAGGATCTACTGGAGGAGTAGTCTTCACAAATATCCCCATCCTCAATGATGGGGAGGACCCTAGCACATCAATGAAAAAAATAAAGCTGAATCTTTTGCAACAATCTTCAGGCAGAAGTGCCAAGGGGATGATACATCTCTGACTCCCCCAGAGGTGCCCAGCATCACGGATACCAGCCTTAATCCACTTCACTCCATGTGGTATTAATAAAAAAAGGCTGAAGGCAATGGATTCTGAAAAGCTATGAACCTGACAACATTCCAGCAATAGTACTGAAGACTTGTGTCCCAGAATTAGTCATGCCGCTAGCCAAGCTGTCCCAGTACAATTACAACAACAGCAGCAACTTGGCATTGTGAGAAATTGCCAGGTATGTCCTTTACACAAAACGCAGGATGATTTTGATCTGTCCAATTTTCATCCTATCAGTGCTCGCCAACATCATTAAACGGATGGAAGGTGTTGTTAACAGTGCTATCGTGCAACAAAAGCCTGCTCACTGACAGACAGTTTGGGTTCCACCAGGGCCACTCAGCTCCTGACCTCATTTCAGCCTTGGTCCAAACATGGACAAAAGTGCTGAATTCTAGAGGCGAGGTGATAGTGACAATCTTTAACTTCAAGGTAGTATTTGATCATGTGTGACATTAAGGATTCTGATCCAAACTGGAGTCAATGTGAATCAAGAGGAAAACTCACTGCTAGTTGAAAGAGGCTTCACAAATATCTCCATCCTCAATGATAGAAGATCCCAGAGCGACAGTGTGAAAAACAAGGCTAAAGCTTTTGCCACATGCCTAGCATAAAGCAAGATAGTTGTGATTATTGGAGGTCAACAATCTTAGTCACAGGACATCACTGTATGTATTGCTCAAGGTAATGTCATAGGCCCAACAATCTTCAGTTCCTTCATCAATTAATAACTATCCCTCCACCATAAAATCAGAGGTGGGCATGTTCACTGCTGTTCAACTTTATTCATAACTTTGCAGAACCTGAAGCAGTCCATGGCAAAATGCAGTATGGCCTGGGCAACATTCAGGCTGAGCTGATGAGTGGCAAGTAACAATCATGCCACGTGAGTGCCAGGCTATGACCATATTCGACTAGAATTTAATCATCATTAGGGCAGCACCTTGGCTCAGTGGTTAGCACTGCTGCCTCACAGTGACTGTGTTGAGTTTGCACATTCTCCCCTTTTCTGTGTGGGTTTCCTCCAGGTGCTCCAGTTTCCTCCCACAGTCACAAAAACGTGCAGGTTAGGTGGAGTGGCCATGCTAAATTGCCCACAGTGTCCAGGGATATGCAGACTAAGTTAGTTAGCCATGGGAATGCGGTATTATGGGGATAGGGTAGGTCTGGGTGGGATGGTCTTCAGAGGGTCAGTGCATACATGATGAGCTGAATGACCTTTGTCTACACTGTAGGGATTCTAAGATTCCATCACCCCTTTACATTCAATGGCATCACCAGTACTGAATTCCCCCAATATCAACATCCTGGTGATTACCATTGATTAGAAACTTGTATACTGTGTACACAAGAATAGATCAGAGGCTGTGAATTCTGTAGAGGAATGCCCTTCCTGATTCCTCACAGCCTGTCCAGGGAAAACTACCCACTTGTCTGGATGGGTGCAGCTCCAACAACACTCAAGTATCTCAGCATCATCCAGGACAAAGCAACCTGGTTTGATTGGCACCTGATCTAACATTTACTCCCTCCTCCACCAATGTTTGTGGCACTGGTTTGAAACAATTCTCAAAAGCTCCTTAGAAAACATCTCCCAAATCCACAACCTCTAACTGCCCAGAAGGATCCGGTTCAGGCCACACAACATCCTACTTGGAACTGTATTGCCATTGCTGCACTGTCACTGAACAGTGATAAGATCTTTAACAGCCTGGTGGGTGGCTAAGAAGGCAACTCATCAAGGGCAAGTACGGATGGGCTAGAAATGCTAGCCTAAGCAGCAATGCCCACATCTCATAAATGAATTTTATAAAATTACCTCACTTTGCTGCATTAATAGCACTATAAACATTCAAGTTCTTACTGTTTCTCCTTCCTGATTTTCTCACTCATGCTGACTCAATATGTACAAAACCATGATGTCTTCAAACCTTACAACATAATTATTAATATCATTAATATTTATTTCCATTTAATTTCATTCTGCCCATACAACCCCTTCTCTACCACTGAAATCTTTAAAGATAGAAAAGACAGGTATTTGCACTTACCTTGCAGTTAGCCATTTGTTACTGCTCAGTGCCAGCACTCTCATCTTCAGGTTAAACATTTATGGATTCAAGTCCTACTTCAGTGCAGAGCACAGAAATCTGGCCTGATATTTCCACACAATACTGAAGGGTCACTACACTGTTGGATGTGTCACCTTTTGGATAAACCATAACTTTCTCAGATGAACAAACAAGATCCCAGCGAAATGAAGAACAGTGAACTGAAGAATTTTCCCAAGTGCACTGGCCAATATTTATCACTCAACCAGCATCGATGAAATTGATTATTCTCTTGTAGTTTTGAGGAACTTGTTGTGAGCTAATTGGATCCTTCCCTACATCGCAAAAGTGACTATACTTTAAAAGTTTTTAATTGCTGTAAAGACACTACATACATGTATGTTATTTATTTTCATTTCAGTTTTTCATGAAGACAGAGGGGTGAAATTAGGCTTCAGCAGGGCAATATGGTGTGAAAGGGTTTGTCTTGGTCAATGTTTCTTTAAGAAACGACTAAGGTGTGACAGTTCAAGCTATCCAGCCCGGGCAATGTATCAAATATCTCTCTTTAAATTCACTTTTCATGGCTTGCCTTGTGCAATTAAATTATCTGGATGAGATAAAGGTCAACTTTCCTGTAATTCATTTGGTGTTTGCTTGGCCCTCCGTTCTACAGGGTGGCCAGCTCCAGACTTTAATGAATGACCATATTTTACAACTCACATCAGCCTGTAAAATTGAGGTAAGCTTCTGTTCATAATGAGCCATTATCCCAAGAGTGTAAGAGGCCAGGCAAATCCTCACACATATGGAGCAACTTTTTTTTTGTCGTCACACTTTCTCAGTGTGAGCCGAGCTGGTGAGGGAGTTAAAAAGGAATGTTAGGTCGGTCAGCTCTCCATCACAGCACAGCTGGACAAGTGGGCAGTATGTCCCGCTGGCGTTCCTAACCGTCTCTCCAGTCAATTGTGTCCCCTTAAACCCTACACTGGTCGTATTCTAGCAATATACCACTTCCCAGCTTCTTGAAGTACTGGCTTTCAAGACCCTGAAGAGATGAAGTGGGGGACTGTGTTGCTGATTTTCCGATTCCTCCTGCAGGCAGTTCCAAGCTTTACCGCCGATTCGGAACCAGAAAGTGAGTATCTGAGGTAACTGAAAGAGAGAGAATTTGATTTTTGACTTCGATTGCGAACGATCTTGCAGCACTTTATTGGAAGTCCTTACGCTCATTTCTCTAATTGCATCAATTGCAAAATTTTGACTACACGTCGTCACCGACCCACACTGTAAAATAAATCTGGATTGAATTAGTGACCCAGAGAAAGTAACGTGATTTCAAGAGAAATGGTAGGGACTGTGAGATTAAAGTGCAGACCTTATCATTAAGATGTTAAATGGTACACTGTGATGGAGAATCTAGAGATAAGCAAAGCAAACTTTAATTCTAAGCAACATGGTGCAAAATTTTCAAATCGGTTCATTCTTTTAGATTTTTGATGTAACGAGGGAGAAGTTGTATTGAAGTTGTTACCAAATGGAATGTCTGTGGGACTGGGTTTACGTACATGACCTGCACCTATTCAAATCCAGTCAAGTATTTCAATGGGATATTTTGGCCACAGTTGGTAAAGTACAAAATTGGTATGTTTACGAACAGTAATCGTAACCATCTGCTCCTGTCATTGGATAGTCATCTGTTTAATGTTAGTCTGTTATATTTAATTACTTTAGATTGCTTTGGGAGGTGCTTTGCCATATAGCAATTCAGAAACCTCTGGGGCTCATAGTCCGCCACATATACGCCCAGGTTCCAGTCAACTAAGAGAGAGTTCAGTGCCAAGATTAAGGAACACAATAAGAACATTTTTGTTTAAGAACATCGCTCATTTCCCTTTCGAAAATCAAAAGTACTTACTTCGACAAATCTGAAGTACTTTATGATGAGATTAGGCTCCATTCGTGCTGGAGATCAACATGTGATACAAGATTACAGCTTTCCCATCCAGCCACAATGGCTGGTGAAGGGGTTTTCACGCAAAATGACTTTACCGTTTAACTATAAACAAAGATGTTGTAACCAAATCGGAAAGAAAAATTTCCCGGAGTACAATGTTAAACGCCCACAACAGCGGGGCATGTAATATTAATTATTTATGAAAGTATCTGTAAATGATAGCATTTGTTGTAATAGTGTTCTGGCACTATTTCCAATGTAACATTTCTTTCATAATGTGGGTTAATTATGAAGATTAGCGACGGGCTATGGATCATGCTTTACTGACAACTGTCGCTTCATCTTGAAGGAGGGTTGATAGTCTTCTTGAACAAGGAACTCTATTATTTGGAATCTGATGTCAGACATTCTGAGCCCAATGTGAACCTCTTGATTATTAACTTCCATCAGTGAGATCCAATAGTTCAATTCGCATTCCACCATGACCCCATCTGTTCCTCAGCTATTGTTTCTGTAGCGGTCACAACGTAACGAAAACATAAAAACGATTGTGTTTGAGAGGTCGTTGGAATGACAGAAATACAGTGCAAGATGAAAGTTATGGTTGGCTCTCCAAGAGGGTAAGGATTTAACGGAATAAGGAATCACCACTGTTCGTAGATCATAGAATCCCTTCGGCCCAACAAGTCCACACCGACCCTCAGAACATCCCACCCAGACCCAACCCCTTAAACCCATCTAATCTGCACATCCCTGAACACTAGGGGCAATTTAGCACGGCCAATCCACCTAACCTGCACATCTTAGGACTGGTCTGAAATACAGCGGAAGTACTCTTGTAAGAAAACTTCACTAGTTTTACATTGGATAAATTTAATTTGTGGCTGACTAGACTAACATTTATTGCCTATCTTGAGAAAAACCGAAAGAACTGGGGATGCTGTAAATCAGGAACATAAACAGAAGTTGCTGGAAAAGGTCAGCAGGTCTGGCAGCATCTGTGAAGAAAAAAATAGAGTTAAAGTTTCGGGTTCTGAAGAAGGGTCACTGGACCCGGAACGTTAACTCTAATGTTTTCTTCATAGATGCTGCCAGACCTGCTGAGCTTTTCCAGCAACTTTGTTTTTGTTGCCTATCTTGAGAATGGCCTTGAGAAGGTGGTGATGTCCATGTGGTGCAGGTATACCCATGATGCTGTTTGTAAAACTCCAGCACAATTTAATATATCTACAGTGAAGATACTGCAGTGCAGTTCCAAATTAGGTTGATATCTGGTTTGCTTAGACTCTTGTGGGTTGGGTGGAGCACTGGCAGGTAGGGGCATGATAGTGTGCAACTTGCTGGTGATGTTCCAATTCACTTGTTGCCTTGGAGTGCTAAGTGCGGTATGGAGGCATAGCTACTTAAAGAGCAATACAGGAACGTTCAGAGTTGCTCTGAACACAGAAAAGGTATGGAGAAAAGGGCCACAGCCAAAAGACACAACAGCTGTAAATGTTTCTCTCCTGGTACATGTTGAAATGAAAGACAATATTAAACAGAACTGGCACAATAACAAAAGTATCAGGTTGTTACATGCCACAGCAGCTATAAGAAGCTACACTTCTATCACTGATAGTGAGAGACTGCGTTGAAAATGTATTCCATACTAAACGTCCCTGAAGAACAGAAAAAAAAACTGACTGCAGAAATGTTGCAAGCCTTGGGAGCATGCTTTGAAGCACAAGGGAATGTAATGTATGAATGATCTGAGTTCAACATTAGGGCCAAGAGTGAAAAGAGTCTATTGATCAATATGTGCCTGTATTAAAACAGTTCACAGAATCCTGTGAATCTGTGCAACTAAAAGATGATATCATTAAAAACTGAATTTTCTTAGGTATAAGAAATTCTATGATGACAGCACAGCAGTTAAGAGCAGATAATCTGACTCTTGAAGAAGTTAAAATATGTTTAGAAGCTCAGAGCAAGTAAATCAAGGACGTCTTGCTAAAACTACACAAGGCACTACCTAGATTGCAGCTAAAATACTGTGAACAGTTTTAGTCCCATTGTCTAAAGAAAGATATTCTGGCATTGGAGGCAGTCCATGTAAGGTTCTTTAGGTTGATCCTGGCTATGTAGGAATGTTCCCATTGGGTGTTGTTGAGTAGGTTGGGACTGTACTCATGGGAGAGAGACCTTATGGAAAAATATAAGTTACTTATGATCTTGGTACAGTAAATGCGAAGAGGTTGTTTCCCCTTATGGTAGAGTCTAGGATTAAAGGGCATCATCTCAGAATAAAGACTCTTCCATTTATGACATAGAAATGAAGAGGAATTTTTTTCTCTCAGTGGATAGTAGATTAGTGGAAATCATGACTGCAGAGGGCTCTTGAATTGAGGTCATTAAGTATATTCAAGGCTGACACAGACAGATTTCTAATCAGTAGGGGAATGAAGGGTTATGGGGGAAAAGGCAGCAAAGTGGAGTTGAGATTTATCAAATCAGTAATGATCTCACTGAGTGACAGAGCAGACTCGATGGCAGAATGACCTACTTCTGCTCCTGCAATACGGCCTTATGGCTTTACAGCACACATAAAAAGAGCACATCATTTCAAACAGCAGACGTTGGATAAAAAGTTGACAACCTGCAATTGGTCATGTAAATAAAGAAACTGATAAAAGAGGGACTAAGTAAAATAGCAAACAGTTTGTTAATGATTGATAACTGATGTTTATACATGCCTGCCTTGGGTAACTGAAAGTACAAATGCTGCTGCAAAAAAATTAACATTTTGTTTGTTATGAGAAAGGGGATATTTGGATTAAAATGCAATCTCATGCAAATGATCTCTGCAGCTTTCTGTTGTCATGTGAGTCCTTCCATGAATTGCACTCTATAGACATTCATCTTCCAGTTAATTGAAAAGAATTGAATGCTTCATTGACTGCATAACAGTGAGGATCAAGTCTCAGAGAAATATTGGGAATTATACTCATTAGAAAACTAAGGAGTAACATGTTCAGTATAAAAGATTGGTTGATCATAATCCCAATTGATAAATTGCATGAAAAGTATTTGTAAGTTTGTAAAATCTCAGAGTGATAAAGAATGTTAACATCCTCTAAACTTACAGAGATTACAAACCAGATTTTTGCTGGTCAGAAAGCTTTCTCCTCCAGTCTCACCATTGTGCTAAGGATTTAAATTGATGCCTGACTCTTTATATATTCTTTGGGCATAGGCATCACCGGCAAGGCCAGAATCATTGATCCATTAGCAATTGTATTTGTGAAAGTGGTGGTCAGCAGTCGCCTTGAACCATTCAGTTTATTTGATTTAGATGTATCCACAATGAGTTTGAGGATATTGACTCTGTGACAGTGAAGGAACATGGTCATGCAGTTGAAGGCAAGATAGATTCTCTTGTTGGAGATGATTATTGCCTGACACTTACGCATCATGAATGTTACTTGCCACTTATCAAGTATGTTATAAAATATATTGGTTTGATGGTGGAGACAGGAATTTTCCACTTGTTTCTGGAGGGAGCAGACATATCTGCACCAGTTCCCTAAGGTCCTAGTAATTATGCCTGACTAAATGTAGTTTTGCTTTTTGCCATAATGTAACAAACCCTCTTATCCAAGAACAGTACCTCTTCTGTAAATACTCTACAGTGGTCATCTCTAGATGACAAAGCCAAGGGAGGTTTGGTGGCAGTGAACTAGCTTAAAAAAAACTCTAACCCAGCACCATACGCTGGTAGAGGTGGCAAATACCACAAGCTGCAAGCTGTGGTCTTCTAGAAAAAAATACTTCAAACCAAGCAGGGATGTTGTCCAGGTGTTGCTGCATGCAAGCAAGCACGGATTGTTTCCTTATTTGAAAATTATGAATGGCACTGAACTGCAACCATCAGCAAATATCATCCCTTTTGACCTACAGACGACCTATAGGTCATTGACAAAGCCCCCGAAGATGAATGGACCAAGGACACTGCTCAAGACTTGCAGCAGTGTGCTGAAGCTGAGATGATGGACTTACAACTACCATACTATCTTCCTTTGTGCTCAGTAGACTCCAGTCAGCAGGGGTTAAACTGTATTCCTATTGACTTAAATTTTATTTGGACTTCTTGATGCCATATCAGTGAAAATCTGCTTTGTTGCTAAGAACTATCACTCATTACTGGAATTCTTTTTTTTTGCCCATATTAGAAATAAGGCTGTAATGAGGTCGAGAGCTGAATGATTCAATCACAACCCAAATTAAGCAGCAGTGAGGATATTGCTCAGTAAGTTTAACTTGATAGAACTATTGCTGAGGATTGAAAATAAATGGACCAGACAGGTCATATTTAGGCAATTTTACATGTGTTTTGGTCTTACTGAAAGTAGCTTACTAGGACTGCAAATAGTTTTGGAACACAGCTGGGATATTTCGGGCCCCTAGCCTTAGTTACGTCAAACACGAATCCTCAGTAACAAGTGGAATTAATCAACTTGACTGAAGACTGACATCTGTGTTGTTCTGAGCTAAGCAGTTGGCCAAGATGGATTATTCACTTGGCTAAAGATGGTTGCAAACACTTCAGCCGTGTCTTTTACACTGATGTTCTGGGCTGTCTATTCATTCAGAATGGAAATGGACATGGATCCTCCTATTAGGCATTATTTGAGGTATGATAATCCACTGCTGTTGACAATTCGATGTGGAAGAACTGCAAGGTTTTGATCTAATCAGTTGGATGTGGGAGTGCTTAGCTCTCACATTATTAAAGCATGTTTATTGGCTGTGATAGGGCATTGTCTAGTCAGTACTTCTAGTTGTTTGTTTTGACAGGAAGAATGAAAGAATAGGGTATCACTGGGGAAACCCAAGGTGCAGAGGCAATTAGATAGCCTTGTGCATGAATCACAAGAGTTAGCAAGCAGATACAGCACATAATCAAGAAAACTAATGAGAGGAATTGAACATAAAGGCAAGGACACTATCCTTCAGTTATGCAGAGCACTGGTGAGACCTCATTATGAATAATGTGTGCAACTTTGGTCTCCTTATTTTGAGAAGGATGCAGTTGAGGCTGATCAGAGGAGACTTGCTGGATTAATACTTGGAATGAGCAGGTTGTCTTATGAAAAAAGTTTGTACAAGCTGGGTTTGTTTGCTCTGGAGTTTAGGATAGCGAGAGGTGACTTGATTGAAGTGTATAAGACCCGAATGGTCTTAAGAGGGTAGGCGTGGAAAGGATGTTTCTTCTTGTGAGTCAGTCCAGAACTAGGGACACTGTTTTAAAGTTAGAGGTCACCCTTTTACTGGTTACAGACTTTGAACTTCAATGTTTGGGACTTCTGATAGCCCACTCATCCTCTCACATGTTCACGTGTAAATATAGCAGAGCATTGGAATGACTAAAAAAGAATTTAACTGGGGCTTATGAATGACAAAGTTAAATCATACTTAACGCTTGAAGGTAACAAGATAACGTGAGGATTGTTTAAGCTCTGAGTGAATGCATAGCCTGCCTGAATTCCCATAAGGAAAGTATAGTAGAAGAAGAGAACAACAACAGAAGTTGCTGGAAGCTCAGCAGGTTTGGCAGCGTCTGTGAAGAAAAACAGAGTTAACGTTTTGGCTCCGGTGACGTTTCCTCAGAACTGTAGAAGAAGAGTATTGGGCTGGACATAATGTGCCCTGTGCCATGCATGTTTTGGTGATCCAGGCACTTAACGTAGGGCATTTGCCCAGATCACCACATTCTCTCTCATTTCCAAGCTCACCCTCATAATGCAGTAGGTGGGAGGGTGGGGATGGCGATGGGGGGGGGGGGGGGTGGGGGGGGGGGTGGGGGGGGGGGGGGGCAGTGGTGGAAGGGTGGGGGGTGTGGGTGAGGGTGGGGGTGCAGATGCGCTCTCCAAATCCTACCCTCCAACACTTCAACTCCCACTCCGTCCCGCTCAACCACCACTCCCCTCCCCCCCCCCCAACCCACCCACCTCCACCAATCCCCGGCCAAACCCACCATGCCCAATCATCCTGACACACCTCACGGTGGGGATCCACTGGTCCTTCTTTGTTCCCCTTTCCCACAATCCTAACAGAGACCATGGTTGAGTTCTTGGTGATGTCAGTATTGCCAGTCAATTAGATTAGTCAATAGCTCTACAGAATGGAAATTCTTCCCATGCAGGGGAGCAAATCCTATTGTCTGCATATGTAGCCTGTCCACTCTGTGATATGACTGGGAGCTGGGTGTATTTTCAGCCGATCAGCAGAAAACCAATTTAAGATTGTCAGTTGGCCCTTCAATGTGGTGCGTTTGCATGAACTGGAAGATATGTATATATTACCCCACAAGGTCCAGGTCTTTGCATTCAGAAAGGACATGTACACAACTTGTACCTGTTTCAACTCAACGAAACAGTTGACAGCCTTTCTCTGGTTCATTTCTTAAGTTAATGTTTGATTAATCAGAATCAACCTGTTTGAGTCATATTTATGCAAAGCTTGACAGTTAACTATCAATACTTTGACCAATTAGAGTTCACTCACTAAATAATCAGCACTCTCTCTCTCTTCTCAGTATAAAAGGGTTGCTTTCTCTTTTCATTCATATTCCTCGCAAATTGTCCTCATGAATGCAAGACAAAATGCTTTGATAAAACGTGTCCTTTTAGCAATAGTCAAGAGCTGTACTACCAAATGTGTATATATAATCCCTGTTATTGTGAGATGAATGAACATTATAGCTAGATTGGCTTTTAATGTTACAGCTTCTGTATATTTCTAATAATTGTACAACCCCGATTTAATTTTTACTACATTCGGTTAGAAACTAGGAAACTTAATTGTCTGAGTGACAGAGAAAAGTTCTTAAAGTTACTTCTACTTGTTATAAGTCATTTTTCTGTTTGGCCCAGTGCCACTGTTTAAGCAGAAGTTTGGAATATTCTGTGCCTAATGAGCTTTTTCTTTTAAATTATTCTCCAGTTCTTGACCTTCTTTCTCTGTCAGAGCACAGAGGTTACATAGACCTGCTACAACAAGCTCTGACTGATCCCCCAGCAGTGAACGAATTCTATATCCTGGCAACGTTTAAACTGCAACCAAAGACACTTGCTGCCATTTTTGGACTTTATTCCACCAAAAGCAACATTAAATACTTTGAATTTTCCGTGTTGGGTCGACTGAATAAGGGTAAGAAGACATGTTTTAATCATTTTCAAAAATTCATTTCCAGGATGCAAGCTTCACAAGCAATACTGGCATTTATTTCCCATTTCTAGTTGTTCTTTAAAATGCTGTGGTGGGTCTTATGAACCACTCAGTATCAGTTGGTAGGAATCTCACCTCTGGTTCAGAAAGTTGTGGGTTCAAGTCCTGCATCTGGATTTGATCTCGAGTGCAGTACTGGGAGTCTTTTGGGTGAGAGGTTAAGCAGAGACCCTGCCCACTCCTTCCACGCTATAACTGACTACACTTCAAAAGTATATAATTCTGGGATCTCCTGTGGTTGTGAAAGATGCAAGTAATACATGAATGCCTTTCAAATATTTTCACGTGGCCGAGTGGTCCTACGATGCTGTGAGGGAGAAAGTTCTAGGATTTTGGCCGAAAAACAAAAAAACAGAAATATTATTCTGAGTCAGAATGGTGTTTGACCTGGAGGGAACCTTGAAGGTGAAGCTGTTTCCATGCACCTATTGCCCATGTTCTCCTGGTAGGGGAATTTCTGGGTTTTAGATGCACTGCTGAAGAAGTTTGGTGAGTGGTTGCAGTGTATCCTGTCAAGCTTAGTCGCTCTCACCTCACTGAGAAAATTCTGCCCTCTGCATACATTTAATAGAAAGCTGTAAAGAGGTCTGGAGTCTTGATGATGTATGGACACTGATCCTGGATTCAAATACAACACCAGGATTAGATACAAAGAGAATCTGCTTCATAAAAGCAGGGTGGTTACATTGTAAATGCACCTGTGGAAATGTCCCTGTCCTGCATCCCTTGGTTCAATATAACCAAGATTCAAAACACCCCATACTTTGCTGTTAAGAGAATCTCTAGATTTGTATTTTTCTGGCCCAGTAAAGAAGGAGGCACTGCTGGTTCCGATTCTGAGGAAATGAAGCGGGTCAAGTGGCATTGTGGAACATTTAGGAGACAATGATCATAGTATCATTAGATTAGTTAGCTATGAAATAGGATAAGATACAAGCCAGAGTCAAAATAATTAAATGTGAGGACAGGTAAATTAAAATGAAAGATTGGCTGACAAAGCAATATTGGAAAAAGGGGATGCCTTCAAAGGAGAGGTCATTTGAGTAAAGTTAGGATACGATGAGAAAATCCCATGACAATTCCCACGATAAGAAAAACTAAAACAAATAAATCCCGAGCACTCCAGATGACGACAGTGATAGAAAGCTAAGATAAGGAATACGGCAGATGTCGGGCGGTTACAGCAATTGAGATCAAGACTGAAAATAGAAGGTTGAGAATGGACATGGAAGAAAGAATAATGGAAACATCGTGAGCATGAGAAGAGACTGGCAGCTAACATATTAAGGACGCCATTAGCCTTGTAAAGGCATATAACATTTAAAATGGTAGGAAAAGGAGAATTAGGGCTGACTGAGAGTCAAAAAGAAGATATAGGCATAGAGACAGGAGCAATGCTGAGATACTAAATGAATACCAGCAACTGTCTTTATGAAGAAAAATACTACTGCTTAAGTCATTGTGGAAGAGAAGGTAGTTAAGATACTGAATGGGCTAAAAGTTGATTTTCTATATGGTTCTATAAACAGGTTGTATTGGATAAGTTGGCTGTGCTTAAAGTTGACTTATTCTCCAGAGTTCAGAAGAATAACGATATTTCCATTAAAATACTCAAGATTATGCAGGTGCTTGATAGGGTAGACACTGAGATATTAGGCTGAATTTTACATCTCTCCCTCAAGTGTGCTTTGAGCAAGGGTTAATATACAAAACAGCGTGGTGGCTCAGCCATTGCTTTCCCACCCACCCTTTGGCTGATGCGCAAAATACCCATCCTCCATCCCCTGCCCCATCAGGCACTCCTCCTCCTAATATAATGGAATCAGATTGGCTGACAGCTCCAGGGGGAAGGGTGTCATGTCTGTCTGACAGAATTCCTCTTCATCTGTCAGCTGTGAAGCAACTTTCCTTCTGGGGGAGGGGCATTTGGGGATGAGGGTTAGAGACATGATCCCAATTATCCTTCCCATGTAAAATTCTGTTTGTTTGTTGCCCTGGATGAGAATTTAGACAAGCTGGTGGAATGGATGGCCAAGTTGACTGATGAAATTTAAGTCAGAGAAGAATGAAGGCATTCATTTTTTTTGTAGGAAGCATAATGAGAGATAAATTTAACACAAAGAATACAATTCTAAAGGGACAACCAAAGCGAAGGGACTTGGAGGCATATGTACATACATCATTGAAGGTGGAAGATGGATTGAGAAAGTATTCATAAAGCATATGGGATCCTGAGTTTTGTCAAAGGTAGCATAAAGTACAAAAGTAAGGAAGTTGTGATGAATTTGTATAAAATCCCAGTTGAGCTTCAACTAGAATATTACATGTTGTTCTGAATACCACTCTGTAGAAAGGATGAGAAGGCATTAGATAGTGTGCAGAAAGGTTCATAAGAATAGTTCCAAAGGTGAACAACTTCAGTTACATGGACGGATTGGAGAAACTAAGCTGTTTCACTTAGAGAAAAATAAAAGATTTGGTAGAAGACTTTAAAATCATGAAAGGTCTGAACAGAGTAGAGAAGGAGAAATTATTAACTACCATTGGTGAAAAGGTCAGTACCAGAGGGCATTGACTTAAGGTGATGAGTAAAAGAAGGAACTGTGGTGTGAGGGGAAGTATTTTTACAGTGTCTGACGTATTCTGGTCGAAAATTCTGGCCGTGGAGGAAGATTCAAAAGAAAATTGGATAATTATCTGAAGTGAAAATATTTCTAGGATGGTGGAGAAAAGGTGGGGGAGAGGTACTAACTGAGCTACTCTTTCAGAGTTCTCGTACAGGCCCAAATGACCTCCTTCTCTTCAGTGACTGAGTTTATGTTCAGTCACTGACCATAAATATCTGCTGCCTCACCAAGATTGCTTCCTTGCACCTCCTTAAATTGCATCTTTCCAGTCCTGCCCCAGCTCATTTATTGCTGAACCCCTCATTCTTGCCTTTGTCACCTCTTGACATGACTGTTTCAATGGCTTTTGTGATCAATTTCCCCTTTTCAATTTACACAAATTGAGCTTATTTAAAATTCTGCTGCTCCTATCCTAACTTGTCCCAAAGTTTGTTCACCCACCACTGCAGTGCACATTAATCTACATCAGCTTCCAGTCCCACAATTCCTCAAACATAAAATTCTTATCCTTGATTATGAATCCTTCCTTGACTATGCCACAGGCCATCTCCTAGCTCCTACATCCTCAAGACCCTTTAAAATCTCTAGTGCTCCTCCAATTCTGGTCTCTTGGAAATCCCCAATTATAACCACTCGCCAGTGGTGACCATGCCCTTCGCTATATGGGTGCTAAGCTCTAGAAATCCCTCAGTAAACTTCCTGCCTCTCTATCTTTCTTTGCTTCTTTAAAATGCTGCCTAAAACTTACTACTTTAATCATCTGTGCTAATATTGCTTATGTGGCTTGGTGTGAAATTATGTTAAAACATCCTTCAGAGAAAGAATATCTAATACATTAAAGGAGCTATGTAAGTGCAAATGGTTGTAGTTGTAGTGATTCATCAATGCCGAGAAATGATCTAATTGTAATTGCAGCCTGAATTCCATGTTTGAATCTGACAGCGCACTAAAGTGGAATAATATCCCCGGGAGAGGAATTCTCATCTTGATTCACTTCCGAGCCATTTTGAGCTTTAACATTTTAGAAGGTGAACATTGGTGTGATGCTGTATTACACTGACGCTAATCTTATACTACAAATGCATCATTTTAGCACTTGGAGCATTTAGCCACGATTCAGGTCACCATTTGCATCAATCTTGTGTGCGAGATTATATCTTGTAATGAGGTAGATAAGCTGCACTCACATATTGCTAAACATATCCACAAAGCCCTGATAAAGCTAGAAAACAGCTTAAAACACAGCAGGCCACCTCAAACAAACACAGAGAATGCTGGAGAAACTCTGCAGGTCTGGCAGCATCTGTGGAGAGAGAGACGGAATTAATATTTCGAGCCTGGTATGACTCGTCTTCAAACCACCTGAGCCCTTTAAAATCTCTAGGTGGACTTAGTACTAACTCTTCAGACAAAGTGAACAAAGAAAAGCTGTTCGCATTGGCTGATAGCGCAAGGATTTGAGAACACAGATTTCAGGTTTTGGCTGGGGGATGCAGGGTGGATGTGAGGAAGTGAAGTATTTACCCAGCGAGTGCTCACGAACTGGAACACACTGCCTTGCAGTGACCAAAGCCAAGTCAATGAACATTTTCATAAGGAAATTATATGGGCACTTGAGGGGAATAAACTTGCAGGGGTACAGGGGTAGAGCAGACTATTGCCTTGTTCTCCAGAGAGCCAGAATGGCCTCCGTCTGTGCTACAATGAGTTCATGACTCTTACAGAAATATTAATATTATAAACATTTGAGCCTCTATTTTCCAGAGACCTCTCCTTAACTTCCTCCAGGATGTTCATTCACTTGTGAACAAAACCATTGCTAAATAGATTTGTGTTGGGGTCCATTACATTGACAAAGTGCTTTGACAATAGTTTGGCTCCAGAATAGCTATGCCTTAACTGAAGCCTCCCTCCTGATGATAATATTTTCCATTAAATCTTCATCCACTTTCAAGTATTGACACTGTGGTTCTTTTTGAATAATCACACTTTAATATTTCTCCATGCTACCAATACCTCTTATTTCAGGCACCTGACCTTTCCCCACCCCTCTAACACCTCCTTAACATTTCTTCTATCACTCCAATCTCCATCCTGGGTTTTATTTTCTGTAAGATATCCTTCCTCTTTCCTCCTTTAGCCTCTGTAGTGAGAGAATCCCTACCCATATCATTCTTCATCAGAATTAACCTTCCCAGTTATCCACTAATTTCACACCCTCCCTCAACCTTTCCCTTCATATACACTCTTGCCTCCATACTCATGACAACCCACTCAACCTTGCCATGTGACATTGTTTCCCTACTCTCTTCATCTCACCTCCAAACACTTTTTCAATTCCACCGTTACCCACATCCCTTTCTGCACTTCCAACACTATTTCCATCTGTATCTGGCACTGGAAAAGATCTACAATTCCCATTGGCCCAGTATTTGGCCAATCACTCACCATAATACTGATAATTTTCTCAATGACTCCCTAGCCACCACCTTTGATGGAAGGTCCCCGAGTAAAGTCCTTACTTTCTTTGATCCTACTTATTCAGTCTAGCCTGGCCTCTGTCTTTTTCCATCTTTGAAATCAGTAGATGAGACTTGAGTGTAGTTGGTGGGTAATTAGTTTAGCCACCCATCACCATTTTTACCTAGATCCCATCAAGAGCCATTGGGTCTCAGCTTCAGCTATCCACTACTGCAAGATCGTCTTGGAGAGCAGTGCTACCCTCTGGCTTTTATTTTCTGGTTGCAGATATGTCCTTTCATCCTTCTCACCTGTCTCTTTTTCCAAATGCACCTCCAACAACAGCTGCTATAATTGATTTTTTAATGGAGTTTTCAATTCCCTCATAAATTCAGCTCCTTGTAATAAAGTTTGGGACATCTGTTATTGGATACCATGGTGAACCGTAGATTTATTATGAATTCTGAAACTTGTTTTGTATGTGTTGAGTATAAGTGGGAATTGAAGGTATTATCCTCCTGCTTGTATCAGGATACAGGGATGGCCTCACTCGCTTCTGTTTTTGTTTACAGCCAGCCTTCGCTATGTGAAAAATGATGGGAAGCCCCAGGTGACCACGTTTCACAATGTCCAGCTGGCAGATGGAAAGCGCCATGCTGTCCTCCTCAGACTGAAAGGCCTGCAGCATGGGCCAACTACAGCTGAGCTCTATGTTGACTGTACACAAGCAGGCATTGCCCACAATTTGCCAGCCTTGTTCACTAAAATGCCACAGACTGCAGACTCTGTTGAAATCCGAACCGCCCAGAGAAGAGCACAGGTATGCCTAGAATAATCAAATATTCAATTGTAAGTTATACAATTCATTTCCATGGACTGGGGGAGAGGTGGAAGTGCAAACCAATGGTACTTTTCTAAATGTTAAGTGAGAATTCTATTCAAATTGATTTTTTTTTAATTGAGAAAGTAATGGGTTGATGACTAATTATCAAAAAACAAAGAAAACAGTTCCCCTCATTCTTCTAAATTCCTGAAGAATCCACCTCATACCTCCTAGCACTAACAGGCAGAAAGGTCAAAGGTTTTTTTTCAAGAGCTCAACTACTGCATGACAGTTTTTCCTTATTGACGGCTGGTTTACATCTGGATGTGTTTGCCCATTTTCTGCATTCAACAACTGTGCCCTAGATTTGTGCCATGTCGGAGATGCTCTCAAATTACAAAATGGTAGACAATTCTTGAACTCGCATGTCCCAAGCTGAAACACAGCATTTCCCATTTTCATGAGGATAGGTGTGGGTTTGCATCAAGATTTCTGTTTGTGCAGTTAACAGAGGCAACTGGCCATGTAAATCTTTAGCTGCCTCCACTGAAGAGGAATTTTGATAGCCTTGGAATGTGAATCCCAGTGTGCAGAGTCGACCCAGTAGGAGCAAATTAGAAGTTGGTGCATTTCTTTCATTATTCAATGTGCCCCTTTGAAGATGTTCGATGCACCTTTGGGTCTGGTCTCAGGTCACTTGTTGAGTGCAAGGTCTGAGATGCCATATGGTGAAGGTCAAATGCCATTGGGGTAAGCCAAGTCCCTTTTAGCTGAGTTTAGGAATTATTAAAAATAGGCATCAATTTGTGTAAAACATACATACATTCATTAGTGTTGTGCACATTGGATTGTCAACAGACCTGTGGAAATTAACTGCCAGAAGCAAGCATCTGTCAAAGAGACCTATTAAAAGCAACAAGATGGTCTCTCAAAGGGAGCTGTCTAGAGGCCATTGAACTGCATCTGTATGTTTTGTCCACTGACTCAAATTGTCTAAATCATCTTGAAGCCTCCTTATATTCTCCTCACAACCCCATCCAGTTTTATGTTATTAGCAATTGGAAATGTTGCATTTGATTTTATTAACTTCAGCCCCAGCGCTGACTCCCTGAGGCTGGCCTCTTCACCCAGATGGCCTTGGTATCTGGCAGCCTCTTCAGTTCTCCTGGAGTTGCCTGCCCTGAATTCTAATGCAGCCAATTGAATTATTCCCATCAATGAAGAGAGAAAACCGTCGGATCTGCTAGCTTTCAAACCCCAGTCCAAGCTCCATGCCTGCCATTGTGGCCTAGAGCTTTGTAAACCCAAATTCTGACCCAACCGCCACCCAGAATTTGGGCACCCTGCTTTAAGCAGTTATAGAGTCAGAGTCAATAGAGGTCTACCGCATGGGAACAGGCACTTCGGTCCAACCTGCCCACGCTACCCAGTTTTCACATTTAAACTAGTCCCATTTGCCTGCATTTGGTCCATATCCCTCCATACCTATCCCATCCATGTACCTGTCTACATGTTTCTTAAATGACAAAATTATAGTTACTTCCACCACTACATCCAGCAGCCTGTTCCAGACAATTCTCCACCCTCTGTGTGAAATAGTTGCTCCTTTGGATCCTTTTTTAATCTCTTCTCTCTCACCTTAACCCTATGCCCTCTAGTTTTAGACTCCCCTACCATGGGGAAAAACTGTTGGCTTCTACCTTCTCTAAGCCAGTTGGCTTTCCCCAGGGTGACCATCACTGAACACTGAATGGAGAGCACTATCCATGGTTGTCAAGGTCATCTTGGCCCTTAACCTTCTGCAATGACTTCCTTCGAGATTGCAGCAGCTTATGGCAGTAACAGATCTTGATTGCTGTGTGGAACTCTATCTGGGAAATGCCTGAGTTTCATTACACCAGCACCTGTAGCATTTTCCCAAAGTTAGAGGAGGGAGTGTTAGGCTTCCCCAGATTCCAAGGAGCCCTGTGAGCTCCATTTTCAGTCTCTAATCTTTATGATTGGAGAGGGATCTCACTCCACTAATGTTGTCTTTGTTGGAGATCACAGACTGCACATCATGCAGGCCTATGTCTGACATCAGAGTGCTCCTAACACATCCTAGGATTATACTATGAATGTAAAAATCGAAGGGGCATCCACTCATTAATATTTCAAGGTTGCTGCAGTTCAAGCCATCACGATGGAAATTGGAGTTCAAAACATGTGAAATGCCCACTCTGAGATATACAATAAGAAATTTATATACACATAAACAAGGAAGGCTGATTTTTCTAATGTGTGCAAGGTTTCCCTGCCACCTGACTATATGCATAAAATGACTCCTGTGACACGTGCTAAAATCATAGCATGTTTAACGTTTAAAATCCTGCTGAATCCCTGTTTCCATAGCAATCTTATCCCACGAAGTAAAGGCTATTAATCATTGGGTAAAATTCAGTGATACAGGTAAGAGCTCTGTCCTCACACAGATTAGACGGAATGGCCGGGATTCTGTGGGAGATGCATCTACAGCATTTGTTAGGATGATGGAATTGCTGCTCCCTTATCATTCAACGAGATGCAGAGCTGGATGAACACAGCAGACCAAGCAGCATCATAGGAGCAGAAAGGCTGATGTTTCGGGCCTAGACCCTTCATCAGAAATGGGGGAGGGGAAGGGGGTTCTGAAATAAATAGGGAGAGAGGGGGAGGCGGATAGAAGATGGATAGAGGAGA
>NC_063334.1:101466452-101520136 GCF_021869965.1 Rhincodon typus
TGTTTCCTCTCCACCTATCCTCTCCTCTATCCATCTTCTATCCGCCTCCCCCTCTCTCCCTATTTATTTCAGAACCCCCTTCCCCTCCCCCATTTCTGATGAAGGGTCTAGGCCTGAAACGTCAGCCTTTCTGCTCCTATGATGCTGCTTGGCCTGCTGTGTTCATCCAGCTCTGCACCTTGTGTCTCGGATTCTCCAGCATCTGCAGTTTCTCCTGTCCCTTATCATTCACTCTGCCAGTTCCTCTGTCAGTGGCAGACCAGATGGCTGGGAGTAGTAAGGGTGAGAATGATTTTAGGTGCACTGGGAATTGGAGACTGAACTGCATAAACTGTGACTGGATTGGTTGTTTTGCTGAGCTGCTGTAGCAACCAGACACACTGGTGACCAATGTTAACGCTGCTGATCGTTCCTCCTCCTCTGGAAGTCCAGCTTGTTGTAAGCAGTTATTAGTTAGGATGCAGGCACCTCTGGCCATCTCAGTGGCTGTACCAAGCTTTGTATCTTCAGCCTCGTCTCAAGAGGTTGCATCAGTGAGGAGCCTGATGGTTTGTTTGGGATAACAACTCCGCAGAGGACTGACACAGGATTATCAACAGCAACCAAGAAACAGAAAAACTATAAGCTCTGACATAGATTCTTGATGAGGAGGGGAATCAAGGGTGAGGGAAAGAATACAAGAATATGGATGCGGGAGTGTTGAATCAGCCATGATCCTATTGAATGGTGGAGCAGGTTTGAGGGGCCAAATGACCTCCTCCTCTTGTTCCTGTTTCTTATGGGCTTGTCTTTTTCTGACAGCAAGCACACATTCCTGTGATTTTCATATTCGTCATAATATCCCAAGAGTATTCTGTTGTCTGATTTCTTCTAGTTAAACATTCTGCTTGGTGCCGTATCCCTTACTCATCAGGCACCTTACCCAGCTGACACCCTACTGAACTGGCACCCTCCCTACTCATCTAGCATCACGCTGGCTGGCATCCTACCCAGTTTGAATGTGACTTACTTTGGATCCTGACACTCAACCCACCTGACATTCTGACACCCATCCCCCAGCTCACTTTCCAGCCCCGCCTCCTCCCTTCCATTCCATCTACTGACCCTCCCTTCCAGCTACCAACTGGATTCATCCCTCCCATCGACCAACCAGGTTGTACCAACTACTGGTGTCCACCAATCACCACCATTCTGCTACCACCCTGCTCCCCCCTATCCCTCCCAATCCAATCCTGAAGAAGGGTAATACCCAAAATGTTGACTTCTCCTTTCCTCCAGGTGCTGTCTGGCTTGCTGTGTTTTTCCAGCCTCCTATTTGTCCACCTGATAGTGTACTTATCTGCTACCCTACTCTCTCAATGCTCTAAGATCGCACTTACCTTATGTACTTATCATTCAATAGCAACTGTCAAAGTGGCTGTCGGAACCTTTAAATGTCAGAAAACAGTGGCTGACTGTGATGAAGAGGGGACATGTTTTGCCTTGTTCTGATAATTCTGTGCTTTGAAAGTGCTGTCAGAATGGAAATGCTGCTTTCCATTTCTGATGGAGCCCTGAGCTATATCCCCTGTCAGAAATGTGGGGCTCCCTTCCGCTGGCTTTAAAAAAAAAGGAAGGGGCAGTGTGGCAAACTGTGAGATTGCCACTCCTTGGAAAACTTGGCAAAGTTTTGTGTTTGCAAATGTTCAACTTGAAGAATTTCAATTCTCATCCAAGCCCCAATGTTAGACATCTAACAGAAGGCAATAGAGGTATTGAGACCAGTGACAAAGGCAGAACTGTGTGTCTTTAGAGTGTTTGTGAAATGTGACCCTAGATCAATGGAATGAAATCATCAAGGGGCAACTTGTAGATGCAGAAGAGATAGGAGCTAATGTCCGATCTGTGGGGTCTCCAGAGGTGATGTTGCAGATGTGAGAGGAACATGATTGTTAGACATGCGTTAGCAATATCAGGACAGCATGATGGCTCAGTTTTTAGCCGAGTTTGATTCCAGCCTTGGGTGACTGTTTGCAGTTTGCACATTCTCCCCATGTCTGTATGGGTTTCTTCTGGGTGCTCTGGTTTCCTCCCACAGACCAAAGATGTGCAGGTTAGGTAGATGGCCATGCTAAATTGCCCATAGTGTTCAGGGACGTGCGGGCTAAATGGGTTAGCCGTGGGAAATGCAGGGTTATAGAGATAGGGTGGGCCTGGGTGGGATGCTCTTCGGAGAGGTGGTGTGGACTCCGGGCCGAATGGCCTGCTGTAGGGATTCTATGATTCTAGGTAGAAAACGCCTTACACAAGTTAAGTCCCACTCTATTAGCCTCTGTACAGAGAGGGTGTTGGAAGATGACAAATACTGCAAAAGGGTTGAGGAAGAATAATGCAACATGGTCATAGTGATTAGACTGAAATCATGTTTGTAGAATGTGCCAACTTTCACCATGAAGTTGTTTGAACATTAGCCCCTTGATGGACATGGCTGCTGCCAGTGCTCACATACTGATGCCCCTCTCGTTGCCTGATACGATGATAATTTACAGTAAAATACCAAAACAACAAGATCAAAGTAGCATTTAGGGCTACAATAGTCAAATTAATGAAGTTGCTCATCAGTCATGTTACATATGTCCCTAATAGCATTGTGCAAATCCTGGTGATGTTTTAATGTTGTATTGATGATTGGACCATTATCTACCATACCCAGCCCTGTCTCTGTTAAGACCCCTGTCCTATAACACTTCGAATGTGGATTGACTTCTTCAGTTTAGCATCCACCAGTGATCATATTCTTTGTTTGGGGAAGGTGTAGGTTAGCATGGTTATGCATCACTGTCAGATGTTTGTGCAGAAGTTTGAATTTCTGTGTATTTGTATATATCTTTAATACAGTGATGCTTGAATCTAGGTGTCCCTAATTGATCAATGGACAGGATGAGAAACTATGATTACATTTTTATGAAAACATCTCAGTATTACATCATGTATGACATCAGCATTGATGTAACTGTGCAACTCAGTCTCTCTTCAATCACTTCCAGGAAATAGAGCTTGATCACATTTGTGCCAGAACCTCTTAAATCACAACTGCTGGGATTAAGCTGTTCTTTCTAGTCTGGCCAGCTAATGTTTAGTCTTAAACATAGAACTGTACATCTAGGAATAGGTCCTTTGGCCCACAATGTTGTGCCAAACATGACACCAAATGAAACTAATCCCTTCTGCCTGCTCTTGGTCCATATCCCTCCATTCCTTGCATATTCATGTGCTTATCTAAAAGTGCTTTAAATATCCCTTATCGTATCTGCCTCTACCACCACTCCTGGCAGTGCTTTCCAGACTCCTGCCACTTTGTGTGAAAAAACTTCCCCTCACATTTCCTTTGAACTTTCCCCTTCTCACCCTAAATGCACGCCCCCTAGTATTAGACATTCCAACTCTGGGGAAAATGATTCTGATCGTCAACCCTATCTATGCACCTTAAAATTTTATAGACTTTTATCAGGTCTCCCTTCAGCCCCCTGATCATCGGTCTCATGGTTCTGGAGACCATAGGGAGCGCAGAGAGAGACCAACCTGTGCTTGGAGGAGCAGCTCCACAGACAATCTCTTTATGAGTTCTCGCTGTGCTCTGACTGAATTTCCCCATATGCTCTGCTGTTTTTGAGGGCCAGGCCACCCCACCCACACCCTCACCCTCAACCTCCTCCCCTGCCCCACACACATGTGCACACACACACTCACACCCCTGGCCCACACACACACACACACACGTGCACACGCCCTCACACCCCCACCCCTGGCACGTGCATGTACATGTACGTACATAAACGCACGTGCACACCTCCCCCCCAGAGTGATTACACTTTGAGCAGCTGCCCTTTACCATTACTGAGCGTTCTTTCTCTCATGTGAAGAGTTGGAGGAAGAGAATGCAGTCCCCTCTCTTTGCATTGCTCCTGATGGTTCATGTGTCAATAAGCTAATCTCCTCCTAGCCTCTTTACAATTGTAGGTGGCCCAGAGACTAGGCCCTGTATTGGAAAACTGACCCTTGAACGCTCATTTACCCACTATTCCTATTGTCTTAAAGGTAAAGTCGCTATCGTCTTATCAGATCTTAGGGCCACTTTCCTGTTAGGGAGAGGAGACTGGTAATGGTTTAACCTGAGGGTCAACCCACCTCAAACAAGGGAAGAGGTTGAGAAGGAGGAACCTTCACAGTTAGCCCAGTTGCTCTGGGAATTGAACCCAAGCTGTTGGCGTCTGTCTGCCTCACAAGCAGCCGTCTGTACTGTCTTTGACCATGGGAAGTGAACTTTTCATGTTTGGGACTTTCAGGTTTCTGATCAGCAGGACTGGATGAAATACCCTGTTATCATATCCAGATTAAGTGTCTCCTTTCCTGCTTATTAAATAGACAGCTTCCTATGTGAATATTCTGATTGGGCGTTTTACTTTACAGCTGGCAGTATATTCATCTGCAATTTATTTGAACAAGGTGATTCTCCTTGTGGGCAGTAATCAGGAGTAATTACTGCTCGAAACACGACTACAGGGTAGGAACGTCTGGAAGTTGGAAACAGATTCCTAATGTTCCTTATTTTTAATAGGTCATAAATAGCAATATGCGACATGAATAATAATTCACCGATTACCATTTCCAGATGATAGATTGGGATTGGAAACATGTGAAATGACAGTGCAAAAAGACTGTAGCATAGTCAAGCAGTTCAGAAGGACTGAAGCATGCTAGCTAAGTTTGAGATAATAGCCTGTTCGTTATTCAGCTCAGGCACTCAAAGCGACAGTGCCCTGTTAACAGTGTCAGTGAACTTTCAAAAGTTCTTTATACTTTTGGAGTTGTGCCAAAGTTGTTTTATTCTATTGAATCATAATTTCAAGCACAAGTGGTGACTCCCCTCACTCATTCCATGCCTGCTAAGGTTGAACTTTGTGGGGGACATATAGAGTCTTGCTAACCCACTCCTCTGATCTGTCACCCATATTAAAGGAGGCTGTAAGGTGTCAGACAGCTCACCTGCCCTGAGGGTTATTCAGGCCCCTATGTAAGGACTTCATTCTGCCTCTGCCAAAATATTTAGTCCATGAGAGGGTGATGGAAGGCAAAGCAAGCGACCCAGCAGCTTTCACTCCACCTACTGCTAGCAGGAAGGAAGAATTATAGAATCAATACAGTACAAATGAGGCCCTTTGGCCCATCGAGTCTGTGCCGATTAAACTGTTCTAAATTTAAACTAGTCCCGTAGCCCTGAATTTAGGACATCTCAAGTACATTTTAAAGGTTGTGAGGTTTCCTGCCTCAACTACCCTCCCAGGCAATGCATTCTAGATCTTCTGGGTGAAAAATGTTTTCTTCAAATCCCTTCTAAAGCTCCTAACATTCAACTTAAAATTATGTCCCCTTGTTTGCCCTTCAACTAAGGGGAAAAGCTAATTCCTATCCACCATGTCTGTGCTGCTCAAAATCTTATACACTTCAATCAGGTCTGCTCTCAGCCTTCTCTGCCAATTACTAAGCCAATTTACTATTCATATTACAGCACTGGAGGAGACTATATGGCCCATCATATTCACACCAAATAACAAAGATCTGACAACACATATCCCATCTTCCAGCATTTGACCCGTAGCTCTGGAGGCTATGGCAATGCAAGTGAATATCAATGCTGCTTAAATATTGCAAAAGTTTCTGACTCAGACACTCATTCAGACAGTAGGTTCCAGGCACCCGCCACCCTGTGGGCAGGAAAACTTTCTCGTCAACTCTCCTCTTACCTTCTACTTTTTGCCTTAAATCCAGGCTTTCTTTCCTAGTAAACTCCTCAACTGTAAAGAAAGTGCCTTGAGATAGCAAGAACTGCAGATGCTGGAGTCAATGATAACACAGTTGTGGAGCTGGAGGAACACAGCAGACCAGGCAGCATAGGAGGAGCAGGAAAGTTGACATTTCGGGTTGGGACCTCTCTATGCCACTCATAATCTTATAAACCACTATGAGAACCCCTTTCAACTTTCACCCTTCCAAGGAAAACAACCTCAGTTTATCCAACCGTTCTTCATAGCTCACCTCAGGAACTATCCTGGTAAATCTCCTCTGTAACCTCTCTAGAGCAACCACTGGAATACACCTTATTTGGCCTCACCGTCAAAAATGTTATTCCCCCATCTTCTCCCATTCCCCATGGACTCCCTGATTTGTCCCCACCCCCTGGCCCTCTCCCCTGCCTCACCTCACTGGAATCTACCATCTGTGCCATCCTAAAATCCACACTTATGCAAGACAAGGAGACATCTACACTTCTTCAGGACTTGCTTGTAATCCAAATGAATACTACTGTCTTCTGGTGCTGCTGGGACTACAGCTGCTGGTCTATGAGATTGTCTGGCAGTCGCCCCCCGCCCCCCCCCCCCCCACCCCCCAGACTGGGACTTACCTGTCACTATGGAACAGAAGTCTCACTCTAATCCAACTGTGGTCACCTCCAGCATATTATTGCTGTGAAGCAGCCAAATTTCATGTCACAAGATGCTGATTGACTGACTTTTAGCCCAGAGGACATAACCCAAACCCCATAATATCCAACCCAAAGAAATTTCTGATCTCAATCATCTACAAAGTGAGAGCCTGGGACCTGCTGAGGTTTTGAACAGTGCTTTATAAATGCAAGTCTTTACTTAATTCTTTTCCATCTGACCAAATTATTGAAGAAAACCATTGATATAGGCTTGAACCAGGATATATTGACGTGCCGGGGAGGAACAGGGAAACTGGAGACAGAAATGGGTAGAATGCTACAATCCCTCGCCCTTTTCTCATCATTGTCAGGGTGTCAGACAGAATCAGTAACTGTGTTACTGAAGCCCCAACAATAACAATCATTTCAGATGATCAAGCGTAAAATAAAGTACCATTTAAAAAAAAATTTAAATCAAATTCTCATAGAATGACCTTTTGTTAAACTGTGAGAACCATAGGGTTCATATTTTGTGGAGAAATCTATAATGTAGCGTTGCACTTTTACTTGCTGCCACCAGGGGATGTCATTGCTTCACTTTTCTGTAGCACATTCTGGGGAAATGATATCACTGTAAACACCTCTTACCCTGATTGCTGCCAGACATCCAGGATTCTATCTAAAACAGATCTAGTTTTTTTTTGGGAAACAAAAGAGCAAAATTTGGTGGAGATGCAGCAAAGTTTGGGAAGGGGATGTGCAGGTGGTATTATTGCCAGACCTATTCATTCAGAGACCAGGGGAATGTTCTGGGGAATCCAGGTTCGAATCTGGCCATAGCTGATGGTGTAATTCAAAATCAATTTAAATGAAAATCTGGAATTAAGTGTCTAATGATGACCATGGATCTGTTGCCAGTTGTTGGGGAAAGCTTATCTGGTTCACTAATGCCTTTAGGGAAGCAAGCTGCTGCCCTTACCTGGTCTGGCCTACCTGTGACTCCAAACCCACAATAGTATTGTTGACTCTTAATTGCCCTCTGGGTAATTAGAAATGGACAATAAATGCTGACTTAGCCAGCGACATTTACATCTGTGAACGAATAAAAGAAATTAAAGCACAGTAGCAACAAGCTACCTGTGAAAAAAAGATAGTTTGGATGGAATTAAGATACATTCTTTCCAAGGGGATTGACCAGGCAAACAAATCCAGAACTTCCTGGATGATGGAAGTTATAGTGAATAAAGTGTGCTTATGACAGTTTGTCAGATAGATAGTACAACAGAAAACCAGGGTAAATATAAAAGTTTCAGGGGGATTTGTAAAAGTAAAGAGAGAATGAGAAGACACTAGCAGCTAGCACAAAATGGAATTCTAAAATCCTCTACAAGCATATAAATGATAAAAGGATCACTTGGGCCAGTTAGGGACTATAAAGGGGATTTATGCTTGGCATAAGAAGATGTGGCTGAAGTACTAAAGAAAAGTTTTCAGTCTCTCAGTATGAAGGAACAAGATATTGCCCAGGTCTTGGTGAAAGATGAACTACAACAGACATTTGAAGAGTTTTAAATTGGTATGGAGGAGCTATCGGGTATGCTGCCTGTAGTTAACATTTATAAGGCACCTAGACCAGATGAAATGCATCTGAAGATATTGAGGGGAGTGAGAGTGGAAATTGCGGAGGCACTGACCATAATTTTCCAATCTCCCTTATACTCAAGAATGGTGTCAGAAGACTGGAAAATTGCAATTGTTACACCCTCATTGGAAGAAGGGCCTGTCAATTTAACTTAGGTAGTCAGGAAGTTTTCAAAACAAAATCACCAGTCATTTGTGTAAATGTTGGATATAAGATGTGCCAGCACTGACTTGTTAATGATAAATCATGTTTAAGTAACTTGCTGGAGTTCTTTGATGACGGAGCAGTAGAATTCAATGAGGGTTTTTAAATTCACCCACGGGTTTTGGATGTCACTGGCTGGGCTAACATTTATTCCCATCCCTAGTTGCCCTTGAAAAGGTGGTGGTGAGCTGCCTTCTTGAACCACTGCAGTCCATATACTATAGGAAGAGCCTTAATGCCTCTAGGGAGGGAAGTGCAGGATTTTGACCAAAAGACAGTGAAGGAACAGCAATATACTTCCAAGTCAGGATGGCAAATGGCTTGGAGGGGAACTTGTTACTGATGGTATTCCAGGTATCTGGTGCATTCGTCCTTCTAGATGGAAGTGATTGTGAATTTGGAAGGTGTTGTATAAGGAGCCTCAGTGAATTTCTGCAGTGCATCTTGTAGATGGTACACACTGCTGCTAATGAGCATGTACTGAGCAATATTGCTGTTGATATCTGTACAGATTTCCAAAAGGCTACGTGATTGCAAATCTAGGTTGTGTATCAAGAAACAGGGAGTATCATTTGATGGATGGTTGTTGGATTGGAGGAAGCTTTACAGTGGAGATACCCAGCAGTTGGTGTAAAGAGCTCTGCTCTTGCTGATTATCATAGACCCAGGCGTGTAGAGCATAATTTCAAAATTTGTAGATGGTACAAATTTTGGAATATTGTGGAGGATAGTATAAAACTTTAAAAGGTCAACAGCAAGATAGTGAAATGGATGAACAGCTGACAGATGCCATATAGTACAGGGAAGTAACATGTGATTAATTTGTCTAGAAAGAATGCAGTGAGACAATATGAAATAAGAAGTACCAATCTAAATGGGGTGTAGCACCATAAATCACTGGAAGTGGTAGGACAGGTTAAGAGAGCATTTAATAAAGCATACAGCTAGGCTTTAACAAATAGGGCATAGAGAAGAAATTGTGGGGGTCCTGGCTGATATATTTGCATCATTGTTAGCCATGGCTGAGGTCCCAGAAGACTGGAGGGTAGCAAATGTTGTGCCCTTACTCATGAAGGGCTGCAAAGAAAAACCTGGGAATTATAGACCAGTAAGCTTAACATCTGTGGTAGGTAAGTTACTTGAGAAGATTCTGAGGGATAAGATATACATTTGGAAAGACAGGGTTTGATTAGGAGTATTCAGCATGGCTTTGTGGATGGAAGATCATGCCTCACAAATTTGTTACAGTTCTTTGATGTGACCAGGATAATTGTTGAGGGCAGGACGGTAATCGTAGTCTGTATGGATTTAGGCCTTCGATAAGGTTCCACAGATAGGCTGCTCTGGAAGGTTAGATCGTGTGGAATTCAGAGAGAGCTACCAGATTGGATACACAATTGGCTTGATGGTAGGAAGCAGAGGGTAATGCTGGAAGGATGCGTATCTAACTGGAGGCCTGTGACTAGTGGTGTACCTCAGGGGTCAGAGCTGGGCCCATTGCTGTTTGTTATCTATATCAATGACTTGGATGAGAATGTACAAGGCATGATTAATAACGTTGCGGATGACACTAAAATAGGCGGGTATCGTGGACAGTAAGGAAGGTTATCAGAAATTGCAGCAGGATCTTGATCAGTTGGGGAATTAGGCTGAAAAATGGCAAATGGAATTTAATATAGTTATGTATGAAGTGTTACATTTTGGAAAGTCAAATCAGGGTAGGAGTTTCATGGTGAATGGTAAGGCCTTAAGGAGTATAGTGGAACAGAGGGACCTTGGAGTGCAGGTGCACGGTTCTCTGAAAGTGAAGTCCCAGGTAGACAGGGCAGTGAAGGAGGCTTTTGGCGCACTGGCCTTCATCAGTCAGGGCTTTGAGTATAGAAGTTGGGAAGTTATGTTGCAGTTCTACAGGATGTTACTGAGGCCGCACTTGGAGTATTGTGTTCAGTTTTGGTCACTTTGCTACAGGAAGGATGTTATTAAACTGGAAAGAGTGCATAGGAGATTTACAAGGATGTTGCCAGGACTCAAGGGACTGAGTTATAGGGATAGGTTGGACAAGCTAGGACTATTTTTCTTTAGGGCACAGGAGACTGAGGGGTGATCTAATAGAAATGTATAAGATCATGAGAGGCATGGATAGGGTGAAAGCACTCAGTCTTTTTCCCAGGATTGGGGAATCGAGGACTAGAGTGCATCAGTTTAAGGTAAGAGGGGAAAGAATACATGGGAACCTGAGGGACAATTTTTTTATACAGAGGGTGGTACACATATGGAATGAGCTGCCAGCGGAAGTGATTGAGGCAGGTACATTAACAACATTTATCAGGCATTTGGACAAATACATGGATAGGAAAGGTTTAGAAGGATATGGGCCAAGTGCAGGGAAATGGGGTTAGTATGGATGGACATTTTAGTTGGCATGAACCATTTTGGGCCAAAGAGCCTGTCTCTGTGCTGTAGGACTCTGACTCTGAGTACAAAAGGAAAACAATGATATTAAACTTATATAAAACACAGATTCCACTCTAACTGGATAGACTATTGTGTCCAATCCAAGACACCACGTTTTAGAACGGCTTTGAAGGCATTTGAGATGGTGCAGAACAGATTCACAGGAATGGTTATTCTAGAACTTCAGTTACATAGAAGGGTTGGAGAATTTGGGTGCTGTCTCCTTGTAGAAGAGAAAGTCGAGAGGAGGTTTGACAGAGATATTCCAAATCACAAAGGCACAATTTCTAAGTGTGTCATTTCAGGACCCCTCAGGATCCTATATGTTTCAATCAAATCAGATTTTATTCATTTAAATTCCAGTGGACACAGCCTTAATCTATCGATCCTTTCCTCATAATGGGTTATGGTGGATGACCTGTAGTTTCCTACTTTCTGTCTCACCTACTCTTTGAGTAGAGTAATCACATTTTCTAGTTTCCAATTTAAAGGACTCTTCCTTGATTCTGGGGAATTTTGTAAAATTAAACCAGTGCGTCAATTATCTCACTAGCCATTTCTTTTAAGACCGCAGGATGATGCGTCCCCGGTATGGATGATTGTTTTAAAAGCAGAGGTTGATTCGGGTGGGTCTGTGCACATTGAAATTTAGAAGAATGAGAGGCGACCTTATTGAAACATACAAGAATCTTAGTGGGCTTGACAGGGTAGATGCAGAGAAGTTGTTTCCCCTTGTGGAAAAATCTGGGACCAGAAGGCCAAACCTCAGGATTAAGATGGAGATGAGGATGAATTTCTTCTCTCCGGGAATGGTGAATCTGTAGAATTCTTTACTGCAGAGGGCTATGGAGGCTGGGTCAGAAAGTGTATTCAAGGCTGAGATAGATGTTTAATCTGTAAAGGGACTGAAGGTACGCAGATAAGGTAGGGAAGTGGAGTTGAGGGTTATCAAATCAGCCAACGTATTATTGAATGACAGAGCAGACTCACAGCAGAAGTTGATCACTGAATGTATTCAAGCCTCATTTAGAGAGAATTTTGATTAGAGAAGGAGTCATGAGTTAAGGGGTACAGGCAGTAAAGAGGAGTTAAGGGCACATCAGATGATCCCATTTAATGGTGGAGCAGACTGGAGGGGCTGAACGGCCAACGGCTGCTTCTAATTCCTGTGTTTTTATGCCAAGATTCTGTTCTCTGGAAATTGCCTGCAGATTTACCTTCATTTTGTCACCTCCCTGTTTACTTTCTCGAACCTACTCAAAATGATAAAAATCAGCCACATCCTCCCACCTAACCAACACTTCCATTACTCCCCTCCTGCCTTCATTGCTTTGTCTTTGAGACAGACACTTTTATTATCATAAAGCAAGTGAGAATTGGCTCAGAGATGCATTTTATTGGAGCTGTTTTGACTCTCGGACCATAAAAGTTCTTCTTTTATCCACTATGTTGATCACAAGTCCAATTGAATTCATTGTGTAATACAGTGCAGGAGGAGGCTATGCAGCTTATCCTGTCTGTGTCAGTGCAATTAGCCCCACTGCACCCATTGCTCATCCTCTGTAACCCTGCAAGGACTTTTATTGTACACTCCTTAAAATTCCCTTATTTCATGTAATGAACTGATTGTAGAGATGCATCGATCACTCGAAAATGATATAACTGTAGATTCTACTTTTTTTCTTGTAGGATGCTGTTGAAGAGATGAAATTTGTCCTTGGAGGACCTATCTCTAAAGTGGCAGCCCTTCAGGATTGCATGTTGCAGCAAAGTGATTCTGCTGGCATTACTGGTAAGTTGGTAACAGCATGATATCTACTAGCAGCAGGACTTTCATACCATCTAGCGGAACAGAGAAACATAGACAATTGTTTCTGTGCTGGCTGAGAAACAGTTAATGAGTCTAATCCTACTTGCAGCTTTTGATCTGTAACTGTGTAGGTTACAGAACCTCAAGTGCACATCCAAGTGTTTTTATGAATGTGCTGAAGGGATATATCTCTACCATCCTTTCAGTTAGTGTGTTCCAAACCCCACCAAACTCTGGTGAAAAAATGACTCAATTCCCCTCTAAACCTTATATCAATAAGTTGAAAGCCACTGGCAACAGAAATAAGTTCTTCAAACCCATTCTATTCAAGAATTTCTGATTTACAGCAAACACAGTTCTTTTCGTTTCCATTCTATTAAGGCCTGGGATCAATTAGCTCAATTGGCTAGATCGGTGATCTCTTTATCAATCTCTCTCCTCACCTGAGGTGTAGTGACCCTCATATTAAACCACCATCAGCTGTCTCTCTCTGTCTCTCTCTCTCACTTTCTCTCAGAAAGCCCTATGGTCTGGTAAGATGCTGGTGACTTTTATTTATGCACCTCAATTAAATTTCCCATCAGCCTTCTCTGTTCTAAAAGAAACAATTCTAGCCTATCCAATATTTACTCCAAATGTTTTCAGTCCTGGAACCATCTTCATAAATGTGCTTTGAATCCTCCCGAGTCCTGTCATGTCCTTTCTGTAATGTGGTTATTAGAACTGTATACTGTGCTGTAACTGTGGTCTAACTTTTAATTTCAGTTCTAACATAATCTCCCTGCTGATACATTCCAAGCCTCAGCTAATTAAGGAAAGTATGTGTTCTTCACCTTAACTGTCCGTCTTGCTATTTTTAGAGCCCTGTGTACTCTAAGTTTTCTCCATTACCCTATATTTTTCAAAGCCCTACTATTCACTATGTATTCCCTTGCTCTGCTTGTCCTCCACAAATGCATTACCTTACACTTCTGCAGATTGTATAAAATTCCACTCGCTATTTTTCTGGCCATCTGAACAGTCAGTTGATATAGTGTAGTGTGCAGCATCCTCATGGTCATCCAATTTTATATGATCTGTGAACTTCTTAAGTATGACCTATATCTAAATCATTAATGTACATCCTATTTAGCAGAATGCCTGGTATTGATCCCTGTGGAACGCCACTGGAGACAGTTTTCCAGTCAAAAACCCACACATCAACACTAACCCTTTGCTTCCTGAAACTGAGTCTGTCTTGGATCCCACTTTGCACACTATCAGGCTGACCTTCTTGCTAGTTTATATATCATTCTTAAAGACAAATCCTCTAATAACTTCTATCCAAGGCAGTACTGTGAATTATAAATGCTACATATAATCTTTTCCCCAGATTTGTACTCCAATTGTAATGCTTTGATCATTGCATGTCCAACACAAAAAAAGGATGAAAGCGTTTTGTGGTAAGATAAATCCTCACCACTGCTCATAGTGTTGCGTGAGCTATCTGGGTGATTTGCTCCCAACATCCTGTTTTATTTTCTCAAAGTGACCTACAGGCCTTGCTTGGTCTAGTATGGTAGAAGGAAACCACTCAGTGGTCTAACAAAAAGGGATCTGGTCTTCATCAAAATATAGTTTATTTCATGATAACAACTCGCACTGGTAGCTTGTCCATGGGCTTCCCACTAGCCTTCCAGGGCCACGACCCTGTCTGCTGTCCTTACCAGCATGGCCAGCATGCTCTCTAGTCATTAATTGGCCATGCTCTTCACAATGGAATGACATGCTGATGGAAACATTGTGTGGACTCAAGGCTCAGAATCAATTCTGATGCTGGGCTCCCAAAATGAAACTTCAGCTCTTTCTTTCTGTGGAAAGTTGCCATGGGAATATCAGACAGCTTATTTCTTAAAAATAAAATGATGCTGGAAATACTTTGAGGAAATCGAATGTAATGAGGAGATTTCAATCCGATTTCTATCATCTAAACTTGTCTTTATAATCCAGACCTACATCAACCCAAGGTAACCAAATCTCTTTATGTCGCAGGTGACACCGGAAGACTCTTAGTCACCCAAATGACACAACTCAATCAACTGCTTGCAGAAATGAAACAGCTTCTCAGGCAGCAGGTAATACAAAATCCATACTCCGAAAGCTGAATTAAGAGATGTCATTCAATATTGTGGGTCTAAAGATCTGTAGAGGAGCACTTGCCAATGTAAGTGCTGGGCTGTGCTCATTGGTGATCTTCACCCCTCATCTTAGCAGACTTAACAGCATTAGTCAGTGTGGAGAACAACATCTGTACCTGGGTGTCCTTGGAAAGGGACACATGGGTGTTGACTGGTACTCTTGAAGCTTTTTTGGCATAGGTGGGCATTATTTCCCCTTCCCAAGACATCATGATTTAGTTCCCCAAGATTTTCCCTTGTTATTTGATTGTTGTTGCCGTGCTCCTGGTGGACAGATATTGTTTTGTGGAGAGAGACAGTAGGAACTGCCGATGCTAGAGAATCTGAGATGACAAGGTGTAGAGCTGGATGAACACAGCAGGCCAAGCAGCATCAGAGGAGCAGGAAAGCTGACGTTTCGGGTCGGGACCCTTCTTCAGAAAATATTGTTTTGTGTTTTGTTTTTAAATATTAAAATTAGAATGGCATGCTTGCCTATGAGATACGGTTTGCAAATCTATACTCCACAGATGGTTCCTGCAACATGACCCATTAGTTGTAGCCCGCCCACCGGTCAGCTCTTTCACTTACTGTGTTTGTGCAGCCATGCAAACAGAATTTGAGGGGGCTGTGCACTTAAACAAATCGCCCACACTGTCCAAAAAAATGTTAGAGAGTACATAAATTGCTCAATGGACCCAGCTATAGTTACAGGAGGAGCAAGCAGTAGATCTGTGGAAAACTCCAAACAAATATCTGGTTAGGTTACTGATTCGAATGTTCATTGATTTATCTAACTCTAATTCACACACAAAGCCTTTATCACATGTGAAATTGTACAAAAATTGCAAGACATAAAATTCAAATAATGAGACGTAATTTCCCCATTTCAGAAGTTAGACACAGTGATTGGTGCAGGTAATCTTAATATAACCCCTCCTGATGGAGAGGGGTGGGAGGGGTGATTTTAGATACATTTTTAAAAATTACTCAATATGTCCCCAAAGTCCAGGTGAGGGCCTGTCACCATACTTACCCAGCTGCATTGCCCTTTGTGTTTGTCCATAAGACCAAAAGTTATAGGAGCAGATGTAGGCCATTCAGCCCATCGATTCAGTGAGATCACGGCTGATCCTGTAACCTTCTAATCTGCTTTCCCGTCTTTTCCTCGTAACTCTTGATTCCCTCACAGATTAGAGATCTGTCCTGCCCTGGAGAGGTGAGGTACTTTGTTGTAATTTTTAAATCAGGTGTACACACTGTGTTGGGAGTGTGGCCTAAATTCACACCTGCTGGCTGGATTTTCCCAGAATTTCTTCCCTGTGATCTCCCCCGATTTCCCTCCATCAGGGCAAAAGCAGCCACTTGCAGCTGCTACCCTTGAAGGTTGGACAACCTAATGATGTAATTGGCTGTGGTAAAGAACATTAGTGAGATTCTGCCGTCAATGGCCACCAAACAAACAATCACCCCCACTCCACCGCCCCCTCCCCCAACCTCTCTGGAGGCATGCTCCGCCACTTCCTCTTCCTCTTCCTCTTCGTAAATATCTGTGCAATGATTGCCAAGCCCAGGAGGTACCAGAAGATACCACAGCTGCTGACTTTTCTGTCCCAGGTGTACACGTTCAGCTCGCCCAAAACTACAGCCTTCTCGGCCCTTAATTGCCGCATTGCTCATTACATCGTTGCATTAAACAAAACTTACAAACAACAATCTCACAGAGTAAAATAATGGGCCTACAATGACCTTCTATCAAATTAAAGGAATGCTGTTCTCCTATCTCTTCCTGCATTCCTTTGACAGATGTGGCCTTGCAGATTTGTTTTTAACTTACAGTTCTTTCATTGTGCTGTCTTCTCACAATAAGATGTTGTGCTTTGGAAAATTAATTTAAGCTGTAAAAATGTATAACCTAATAGGTGATCTATACAGTTTGCTAATTGATTAGGCAATAAGGTAATGTTTGTATATATCCACAAACATTACTTCACATGTAGAGGATGTCAACTTGTTGCATCACTTGACTTGTGCTGGCACCTCATTTTGTGACGTTGTCGCACATCTCCTCCACCCCCTCGAAACCTGCCAGGATAAATAGGGATGGCAAGTGGCTTTGCAGTCTAGTTCACACTCCTTAAAGAAAGAAACCAAAGAACTGCAGATGCTAGAAATCGGGAAAAAAAAACATGGAAATTGCTGGAAAAACTCAGCAGGTCAGGCAGCATCTGTGGAGAGAAAGCAGAGTTAATGTTTTGGGTCCAGGAACCCTTCTTCAGAATGGATAGTAGTGAGGAAAAGGTGGAGAAGGGGAGGGGCAAAGAGTAAACAAGAGGTGAAGACAGTCCAGCAGTTAGGCAGACAAAGGAATGGGTAAATCATAGATCATAGAATCCCTACAGTGTAGAAACAGGCCCTTTGGCCCAACAAGTCTACACTGAACCTCAGAGCATCCCACCCAGACCCATCCCCCTATAACCCACACCTCCCTGAACACCATGGACAATTTAGCATGGCCAGTCCACCTAACCTGCACATCTTTGGACTGTGGGAGGAAACCAGAGCACCCAGAGGAAACATACACAGACACAGGGAGAATGTGCAAACTCCACACAGACAGTCACCCAAGGGTGGAATTGAACCTGGGTCCCTGGCACTGTGAGGCAGCAGTGCTAACCACTGAGCCACTGTGCTACCCAAAGGTTGACCTGAATGAATCAATAGCTGCTGATGGGGACCATTAGTAGCTGACAATGGGTTGTTAGTGATGGCTGCCCATGTGATAACAAGGGTTGGGGTAAGGAGATGGGAGAAGATGCGCAGGTCCTAAAATTATTCTTGAAGCTTTTTGGGATAGGTGGGCATTATTTCCCTTTCCCAAGATGTCTTGATTTAGCTCCCCTACATTTTCCCTTGTTACTTGATTGCAGGGTTCCCAAGTGAAAATGAGGGAAATTATACGTAGAGCCACAGGAAGTGGGGGAGATCCTGAATGAGTACTTTGTATCAGTTTTCGCCAAGGAGAAGGGCATGACTAACGTTCAGGTCAGGAATGAGTGTCGGAATACTCTAGAGAATGTCAACATATTGAGAGAGGAAGTTTTGGGAATCCTAAATTGCATTAAGATAGACAAGTCCCCAGGACCAGGTGGGATTAACCCCAGGTTATTCAGAGAGGCAAGGAAGGAAATAGTTGGGGCATTAGCAGATATCTTCATATCCTCATTGACCACAGGTGAAGTTCCAGGGGACTGGAGATTAACAAATGTTGTTCCCTTGTTTAAGAAAGGATGCAGGGATAATCAAGGAAACTATAGGCCAGTGAGCTTGACATCTGTGGTGGGGAAGCTCTTGGAGAAGATACTGAGGGACAAGATACATACACGTTTGGAGGAAAATGGACTAGTTAGTGACAGGCAGCATTGTTTTGTCTGGGGAAGGTCATGTCTCACCAAACAGATTGAATTTTTTGAAGATGTAATGAGGATAATTGATGAGGGAAGGGCTGTGGATGTAGTTTATATGGACTTCAGTGAGGCATTTGATAAAGTCCCACATGGCAGGTTGGTACAAAAACTAAAATCACAAGTGATTCGGGGTGGCCTGGCTAGATGGATAGAAAATTGGCTTGGTCATAGAAGACAGAGGGTAGTGGTGGAAGGATATTTTTCAGAATGGAGAACGGTAACTAGAGGTGTTCCACAGGGGTCAGTCTTATGTCCTTTGTTGCCTGTAGTATGTATAAATAATCTGGAGGAAAATGTGGGTGATCTGATAAGCAAGTTTGCTGATGACATGAAGATTGTTGGAATAGCTGATGGTGCCAACGATTGTGAAAGTATACAACAGGATATAGAGAGATTGGCGACTTGGGCACAGAAATGGCAGATGGAGTTTAATCCAGACAAATGTGAGATGATGCATTTTGGAGGATCAAATTTAGGTGTGAATTATATTGTAAATAGCAGAACCCTTAGGAACACTAACATTCAGACTGATCTGGACGTGCAGGTCCACAGTTCCCTGAAAGTGGCAACACAGGGGGCTAAAGTGACTAAGAAGGCATATGGCATGCTTGCCTTCATCAACCAAAGCATGGAGTATAAGAGTTGGCAAAACATGTTGCAGCTCTATAAAACCCTTGTTAGGCCGCATTTGGAGTATTATGTGCAGTTTTGGTCACCACACTACCAGAATGATGTGGAGAGAGTACAGAGAAAGTACACCAGGATGTGGCCCGGTCTCCAGGGCATTGACAATGAAGAAAGGTTAAAAAGACTAGGATTGTTTTCACTGGAAAGACAGCAGCTGAGAGGAGACCTGATAGAGGTCTACAAAATTATAAGAGGTATAGATAGGATGGATAGTCAGAGGCTTTTCCCCAGGATTGAAGTTTCAATTACAAGGGGGCACAGGTTCAACGTCAGAGGGGAAAAGTTGAAGGGAGATGTGCGAGGGAAGTTTTTCACGCAGAGAGTGGTAGCAGCCTGGAATGCACTACCAGAAGAGGTGGTGGAAGCGGGCACATTGAAAACATTTAAGAGGCAGCTAGATGGGTACATGAATAGGGAGGGAATAGAGAGATATGGATCAAAAAATGGCAGGTTTGTTTTTAGATTAGTTAGGGCATGATGGCCGGCACAGGCCTGGAGGGCCGAAGGGCCTGTTCCTGTGCTGCACTTTTTCATTTGTTCATTTGTTCAAAACTCACCAGACCTCATGGAGAGATAGCCTTCATGATAAACAAATGAAAATGAGCCTGAGCTGATTTCCGATAAATTTCAGGCCCATGTGACAGTACTTGAAGAAAAGCAGGAGTTCTCCCAAGAACCTAGCCAATATTTATCCCTAAACCAGTATCACAAAGATGATTCTATGATACAATGTGCTTCTATGGTGAATATGCAAGTTCATTTAATAATACAGAAGAAAAACAGCATGAAGAATGATAAGAACATAAGAACTAGGAGCAGAAGTAGGCAATTCAGCCCTTTGAGCCTGCTCCGACATTTGATATGATCATGGCTGATCTCATCCTGGCCTCAGCTCCAATTTCCTACATACTCCCTATTATCCTTTACCCCATTACTAATTAAAAATTTGACTCTTTCCTCCTTAAATTTACTCAAGTCCCAGTATCCACCATGCTCTGGCATAGTGAATTCCACAGATTCACAACCCTTTGAGAGAAGTCATTTCTCCTCATCTCTATTTTAAATCTGCTAAGATTATAGTCTGATCCTAAAACTATGACCTCTAATTCTAGATTGCCCCACAATAGGAAACATCCTTTCTACGTCTACTTTGTCAATCCCCTTTAGAATCTTATTTATCTTAATTAGATCACTTCCCATCCTTCTAAATTCTAACGAGTATAGGTCTAAACTAGTCACTCTGTCTTCATTAGATTAGCCTTTCATCTCTGGAATTAATCTAATGAATTCATAACATCCCAATGATGAAATAATAAGACAATGTTTTCAATGTGACTTATTCAATATGTTGTAAACACTGTAAATAATTTATAAAACTTCTTGTTGTGATGGCAGTTCCTCAGAACTACACTAGGAGTTGAGGGAAGAATTCACAGTGAAACTTGGTTTGTGATAATAACAACGACATATTTACGTGAAATTCCTTTGTTATTTATTGTAGTTGCTAGTCTAATTATTTTTCAACTCACATTGTTAAAGCAACAATGAAAAAATTCACAAAAACATGATGCTTCTTACTAATTTCTCCCAGGACTACTTCATCCCATAGGTTAATAACAGAAAACAGTTAAAACAATGGGGTATATTGTCCAGAAAAATCAGCTAATGTATGAGAAATGACAGGCACAAGCTTTCGGTAAATACTTCAGCATGTCATATTTAATGTACTGAGTTTGAGTTTGGTTTATTGTTGTCAATTGCACCTAGGAACAGTGAAAAGTGTTGTTTTACTTGCTATACATACAGATCCTACCATACAAAGCACATTAGGATAGCAGAACAGAGTGCAGATTACAATGTTACAGGTGCAGATAAGATGCATAGAGAGACATCTAAATTAACATTTGCTATGTTCATTCAAAAGTCTGATAACAGCAGGGAAGAAGCTGTTCTTGAATCAGTTCATAAATGTATTCAAACTTTTGTATGTTTTGCAGATGGAAGAGGATGAAATAGAGTACAGCCAGAGTAGGAGGGGTCTTTGATTGCTTACCCAAGGCAGTGGGAAGGAGAGATGGAGTCAAAAGACTGGACTGTGTTCACAGCTCCTGTAATTTCTTGCAGGTCTCAAAGTTTGGAGATGAGTTTGTTTGAAATCATGGTGTTGAAGGTGGAGCTGTAGTCAATAAGTAGGTATCCTTGTTATCCAGATGTTTCAGGAATGAGTGTTGGGAGAGGGAGCTGGCATCTGCCATGGGCCTGTTGCGCCAGTAGGTGAATTGCAAAGGATTAAGACAATTTGGTAGGCACCGGTTGAAGTGTTGTGAACTGTAAGATTAACGTAGAATTTCAAAAAGAAGTAGACAAAATGGCAGGATGGGTGAACAAGTGCTAAATTAAACTTAAGTTAGAGGAGTGTGAAAGTAATTCAGTTTGGTAGGAAGAATGCAGAGAGGTGATACAAAATAACAGGTCCAGTTCTAAAAGCGGTAAAGGAGAAAAAGGACCTGGGTGTATATGTGCACAAGTCCTTAAAGGTGGCAATACAGATTAAGATGCTACTAGTATGGTATTAATGACATCTTTCTGTCTTGGCTCTGTGCCAGTGGTGTATGCCACTTCTGGATTGGGCATCATCTGCTGTAGCTGTAGTTGTTAATTCATGAGTGTTATTTCCTTCATTAGCTGGCACTGAAGAACAGTGTTGAACTGAGGCTGACTGATACCTTTTCCTTTCAGCAGGCTCTCTTCTTCACTATCTGGTCAGTTCTTTCATCCTCTGCTGTTTTTCACACTCTTCACTTACCACCCTACCAACCTCCGCAACTAAAATCTCCATTTCCTTCACCTCCAGTGGGATGCCATGACCAGAGATATATTTCCCTCCCCTTTCTTATCAGATTTCCACAGGGACTGTTCCCTCTGCTATACTTAGGTACACTCCTCCTGCATTCCCAACATCTCCTCATAGCCCATGGCACATTCCCATGCAATCACAGAAAGTGTAATGCCTGCCGATTTACCTCCTCCTTACCAAGGCCCCAGACACACCTCCCAGGTGAAGCAGTGATTTACCCGCACTTCACTCAATCTAGTTTACTGTATTCACTGCTCACAATGTGGTCTCCTCTACACTGTGGAGACAAAATACAGACTCAGTGACCACTTTGCAGAGCACCTACATTATTTTTGTAAAAAAGACCCTGAGCTTCCAGTTGCCTGCCACATCAACACACCATCATGTTTCCTGACCAACATCTCTGTCTCAGGCCTGCTGCAATGTTCCATTGAGCCTCAGTGCAATCTCAAAGAACAACACCTCATATTCCACTTGGGAACCCTGCAGCTTCTAGGACTCAACATCAAGTATAATAAGTTTAGAGCCTGACTCCATCCTTCCATGTTTTTTTACCCACCCCTGCTCCTGGTCCTATGATGACATGGATTACTTTCAGCACAGCTTGCCCTTTCTCTCCTACTCTCAGCTCTGGGTATCACTTATTCAGCTACCCTTCTATCCACACTTACTATCAATAAGCCACTTGTCCTCTGTCTCTCTCTCTGTCTCTCTCCACAAATGAAGGAAATAAGACAACAAAATGAAATCTTTGTCACCCTCATCAATGGATTCCCAGTCATAGTTGAAAGAAATCAGAACAACAAAATTTCAAACAACCTGAAAAGTAAGAACATTGAAAGTCTGTGGGAAAGTGTGCACGGAAAGAGGATGGGCTGATGGAATTTGTTGTCTTTTTGCAGGAGCCTGGTACGTGAATTCTGTGTTAAAGCAGAAAAGTGCTGAGATAAGGAAGTAGAAGTCAGAAGTTATGGAAATACAGTCAAAAAAAGCAGGGCTAAATCAGAAACTTGTTACCCTAGAGGCTGTCGGTCAGGAACAGACAGTTTTCCAGTCATAAAACACTGAGTTAAAGAGAAAGGTTAAATCTCCAGAAATTGCCAGTCAGGAAAAGGTCATTTACCTCTCAAGTTATTAAAGCCAATTTGGGACAGTGAACAGAAATGCCAAGAAGGCACAGGGAGAATTTTGAGAGTCAGAAATTAAGATTCAGGATCTGGAAAATAAATGTAAAGACCTGCAGGCAGCACTTAATATTCTGCGTCGAGCACAGCTTGAGCATCAAGTGCAGAATGCTGACTATTCTAAGTGACAAGAAGAAATTGATGGCTTAAAGTCACAGCTTTCCAGCCAGAGGGTTTCTCTGTGCTTTGGGACCCAGACAGAGATTATGGGATGAAAGGTGTAATCCTGATTGGGGACCATTGAGGGTGAAGCCATATACTATTCAGATCAGGGCAGGGAATAGGATTATAATCCTGAGCCCGATACCCCCTCTGCCATACTTGGATAAATGTTCCCTGTATCCACCTACACCAGACTGGTACAAGCCCAAAGTAAAGATAAAGATTTAATAAAAATCCAACAACATAAATGAGGATACAGGCAGTCAACCAGTAATTGGCCTATAAACCAGGTGGTTTGAAATGTGAGGCAAACAAATGGCAGAATTTGAAGCTATCTTAGTTAAGGGTGTGGGTGAACTCTCGAGTCAGCCAGAAAAGGGCTAAAACCCATCTCCTGGTGTGTCAGAGAAGTCTGACGTGCTTTTCTGATACACCTTAGAGGGACTGGAACAGGAATTTACTGAAATCCAGACCCCAGCCCGAAACAATTTCAACATCCTTATGACAAGCCCTAGATAGAGGGACTAAAAAGAAATAAAGCTAAGTTTGAACTGCAGTCCTTTGTTTGTCTGATAAAGTAAGAGCATCTTGGTAAATGTAGTTTTGGAGTAATAAATTGGTTGAAGTATCTGAGTAGAATATTTCACAGGCAACAATCCTGATGAGTAAAAACTTTGGAAGAGCAAAATTCAAATTAAAGATCTGTGTAAGTCGATAAACTGTAAATAAAAGCAGGAACTATCTTGATCTTTTGATTTTGAGCTTTAGACAAACTATGAAGCTGATTTTGGGAATTGTATTGTTGGCTTGACTTTGACAAGGGAAGTATGAATCAGCAGTTGGGGTCAATTTGTGCTGAAGATATGCATAGAAGTTCAAATCACACTCGCACCTACACCAGAAGTGACTGAACTTTCCATAGTGTGTCCTGTAAGAAAAGGAGAACCCAGAGGAGAGATAATTACGTGAAAAATGGGTAAAGTGTTGTATGGAAATATCCATCATGAATTGGTACCGGTTATTCTGAATCTCTCAGATATTCGCTTCGCATCATGGTCTCTAAAACCTCTACTTACCATTTATAATGAATTGGTCAAGAGGTTGTCTAAGCAACAGGGTTACACAATTGAAGGAAAAACAGGAAACACAGTAGTTTTTTAGGAGATGCTGCAGGCCTGTCTGCAGTTAATGGTCCAGACATCAGTGTTATAAGTGAACAATTAATCAATTAACTTCTCAAGTCAAAGGTATACTGCGTGAGATAAATGATAACACTAAACTTAGGCAGGGGACATCACAAACAGCACTGCATTTCATATTGTTGACATCTTAGAATCACATGCTGATGCAATTAACAATAAAGGAAGCCAGAAAGAGCATCCACCATCAAATAAATGTAACTTTGTGTAGTATATGCAGCAATTGGATGTTGGATCAGTAACATAGAAAATGTAGATCAGATTAAAAAGAGATAATTTCCCACCTGGGTTAATGTTAATTAAGGAAATTAGCTGATGGGACAGGAACTTTAAGCAAAATCTCTATCTGTGAGTTTAAGGAGATTAACAAAAGTATGGAAGGGAATGGAAAAGGTCTTGTGTTAGGAATATCTGCCACATCTAAAGATGACAAACCATTAAATGTTACAACAGTACAAAATATTGGAGTAATCCAAAACACCATTTGGATGAGAATTGAGGAGGTTCTACCTTATGTGGTAGAAAAGTGGGGGGGAGGTGGGTGCGGACTATGAGGGGGAGGATTTGTAGGGATAGCACTTAAAGAATGCCACTGGACTGATAAAACTATTGTTTATCCCTATCCCAATTTACACAAGTGGACAAGCCACATGTGGCTCTAACTCCAGCGGTAATGAAACAGTTAATCCTACTCCCGAAATTTCAAGTACCATTTGAGACAACATAGAATTGGATATGGAGGTGAAGGAGAATACTGTTTCACAATATCTTTAAAAGAATATCATTATTATGACCTGGAGGAACACAGCGGTCCAGGCAGCATCAGAGGAACAGGAAAGTTGAAGTTTGGGGTCGGGATCCTTCTTCAGAAATGGAGAGGGGGAAGGGAGCTCCCAAATAAATAGAGAGAGGAGAGGTGGGGTGGGGGAAGGTAGGTGGGATGGTGATAGGTGAGTGCAGGTAGGGAGTGGTGGGGTTTGGTCAGTGGGAAGGCTGGGGCGGATAGGTGGTAGAGAAGATGGACAGGTTGTGACAGGTCAAGGAGGCGGGGATGAGAGGGAGGATTGGACATGGAATGAGGCCGAGCGTGGAGAGATTTTAAAGCTGGTGAATTCCATGTATAGGCCATCGGGCTGTAGGGCTCCCGAGGCGAAATATGAGGTGCTGCTCCTCCAGTTTGCGGGTGGTGTCATTGTGACACTGGAGGATGCCCAGGATGGACATGTCCAAGGGAATGAGAGGGGGAGTTAAAATGGTTGGCAACCTGAAGGTGTTGTTGTTTGTTGTGTACAGAGTGCAGATGCTCTACAAAACGGTGTCCGAGTCTATGCTTGGTCTCACCGATGTAGAGGAGGCCACATCAGGAGCAGCAGATGCAGTAGACCAAGTTGACAGATGTGCAGGTGAACCCCTGTCTGATATGGAAAGTTTGTTTGGTGCGTTTGAATGGAGGTGAGGGGGGAGGGGGTAGGGCAGGAATAGCACTTCCTGTGTTTGCAGGGAAAGGTGCCGGGGGTGGTGGGGCTAATGGGGAATGTGGAGCAAACAAGGGAATCACAAAGAGAGCGTTCCCTACAAAAGGCAGATAGGGGTGGGGAGGGAAATATCTCTTTGGTTGCGGTGTCTGATTGTCGGTGGCAGAAGCGGCAGAGAATGATACATTGGATGCGGAGGTTGGTGGAGTGAGATGTGAGGAACAAAGGGATTCTGTCTTTATTTTTGTTGGAGGGAGGGGGTGTGAGGGCAGAAGTGTGGGAAACACACGAGATGCAGTTGAGGGCATTTTCGATCACCGGAGGGGGCAAGTTACGGTTGTTGAAATAGGAGGATATTTGGGATAAAAACCAAAAGAACTGCGGATGCTGTAAATCAGGAACAAAAACAAAGTTACTGGAAAAGCTCAGCGGGTCTGGCAGCATCTGTGAAGGAGAAAACAGAGTTAATGTTTCCGGTACGAGGAAGGATCACCGGACCCAAAATGTTAACTCTGTTTTCTCCTTCACAGATGCTGCCAGACCTGCTGAGGATATCTGGGATGTTTGAGAGTGGAACATCCCATCTTGGGAGCAGATGTGGCGGAGGCAGAGGAATTGGGAGTAGGGATCGCATTCTTTCAGGAAAGTGGATGAGAGTAGGTGTAGTCCAGGTTACTGTGGGAGTCGGTGGGCTTGAAATAGATATCAGTTTCGAGGTGGTCACCAGAGATGGAGACAGAGGGGTCCAGGAAGAAGAGGGAGCTATCAGAGATGGTCCAGGTGAATTTGAAGTTGGGGTGAAAGGTGTTAGTAAAGTTGATGACCTGTTCAAGCTCCTTGTGGGAGCACGAGGCGGTGCTGATACAGTCATCAATGTAGCAGAGGAGGAAGTGAGGGATAGTGCCAGTGTAACAGCAGAAGAGGGACTGTTCCACGTATCCTACAAAGAGACGGGCATAGCTTGGGCCCATGTAGGTTCCCATGGCCACCCCCTTAGTCTGTAGGAAGTAGGAGGAGTTAAAGGAGAAATTGTTGAAGGTAAGCATGAGCTCAGTTAAGCAGATGAGGGTATTGGTGGAGGGGGACAGGTTGGGCCTGCGGGAGAGGAAGAAGCGGAGGGTTTTTAGGCCATCCGCATGGGGAATGCAAGTATACAGGGATTGGATGTCCGTAGTGAAGATGAGGTGTTGGGGGCTAGGGAATTGGAAATCTTGGAGGAGATCTTATCTCCGCTTACCTTGACTCTGTTTTCTCCCCCCGGTCCAGGAACTCCCCACCTACGTCCAGGATACCACCCATGCCCGCCACCTCCTCCAAGCCATGGGCCCCTGCATGGGCCCAAGCTATGCTAGCCCCACCACCCCCGGCACCTTTCCCTGCAACTGCAGGAAGTGCTACACCTGCCCCTACACCTCCCCCCTCACCCCCATTCAAGGCACAAAACAAACCTTCCGTATCAGACAGGGGTTCACCTGCACATCCGTCAACTTGGTTTATTGCATCCGCTGCACCGATGTGGCCTTCTCTACATCAGTGAGACCAAGCATAGACTCAGAGACAGTTTCATAGAGCATCTGCATTCTGTACGCGACAAACAACACCTTCCAGTCGCGAACCATTTCAACCCCCCCCTCCCACTCCCTGGGTGACATGTCCATCCTGGGCCTTCTCCAGTGTCACAATGACGCCACCCACAAACTGGAGGAGCAGCACCTCATATTCCACCTTGGGAGCCTACAGCCCAGTGGTCTAAACATGGAATACACCCTGTTTTAAAATTTCCCCACCGCCGGCCTCATCCCATGTCCAATCCTCCCTCTCATTCCCGCCTCCTTGACCTGACACAACCTGTCTATCTTCTCTCCCACCTATCTGCCCCTCCCACCTCATTGACCAATCCCCATCACTCCATACCTACACTCACCTATCACCATCCCACCTACCTTCCCCAGCCTCACCCCTTCTCTCTTTATTTATTTCCAAGCTCCCTTCCCCCTCCCCATTTCTGAAGAAGGGTCCCATCCCAAAACGTCAGCTTTCCGGCTTCTCTGATGCTGCCTGGCCTGCTGTGTTCCTCCAGCTCCACACTGTGTTATCACTGAACTCCAGCATCGGCAGTTCTTACTATCTCTGATTATTATAACCTATCTTGTCCCATCCCTGATTAACATTTTGCATTCACCTTAAAATGTCATGTGCATAGGAACAATGGAATTGGTTAACATCAGGAGGAGAAAATCTGTGAATTTTGACGTGACTGCTTCAGCTGGAGAAATGGTTATGAGTATTGGCAAAAATATGAGGTCCATATTGCCCTGCAAAGAGAACATTTGGAAGAACTAAAAGGGATTTTGAGAAAGGCACACAGGTTACATATTAAGGTTTATCTAGAGAATCTAGACAGATATTAAAAACGTTAAGGCGCATTCTGGTTTTAGAGTAGATCTGTAGCTCGGCTTGTGGGTGTTGTGGTTGGTTGACTCACCGAGCTGGTTCGTTGTTCTGCAGACATTTCATTAACCCTGCTGGGTAACATCATCAGTGGTGCGATGACATCTGTAATTAGGGAAGTAATGTACACATGGCTGCATGGATTCATATTATTTCACATCTTGTTGTCATTATTATTGTGTGTGCTTGGATTTAGCTTGTTTTTATTCAATCATGTTTCGCTTTTGGTGTCAGCAACAAATACAGCAGCTGAAAAGGAAATTAGTTCTGTTAAGAAATGATACTCTTAAAGCTGCAATGGTTGAAGCATAATGTGTGTTGTTTACTATATATTATTTTGTGCATGTTTATTATTTATGATTCATTTACTGATCATTATTCTGTACTTCATTTATTGATTATTGGTTTGCATATATCTGAGCATATATGGTGCATTTTAAATTGGGCATGGTGTAATGACTCGACTTGATTATGAACCGAAGTTGTGGGAAATGGCCAGTTACTAGTGTTTGTTCATCACATTGAAAATAATGAACAAAGAGGAGGGACTATGACATTATAGACATCAGAAGTTTACTAGCTGTTCATGGACTGAATGAATCAACAAAAGATAAATAATTACACACAGCAATCACTCTGTCTGGTATAAACTGTTAAGGAACAAAGACAAGCTGTTACACAGAGACTCCACAATTAGCCATGTCTTGGCGAGATTACATAAACAAAACTGCTTTAACACCTGCTTGATAAACCGGATGCTTTATGGCCACAAAGGACAAGGATTGCCCTGCAGGGGAATTAAAGGAGTTAATCACAGGAAAGCTGTGTCTTTAAGCAGTCAGTCAATGCCAAATGTAACAAGAAACAAAGCAATTACTTTCGATATGAAGGCCAGCTGCAGACTTGCAGTAACTCAGATGAAAGACTCTAAAGAAATCACCAATGTATCACCTCATAGACCAAAGGATAAAAATCTGTATCAAGATTATCTCCAGAACTCCCCTTTAGCAGAACTCTGGACAACAAGTTTGCATAAGTATCCAAAACTGGACACTTCCAGATCACCGTTGGTTAAAATCCTGTCCAGATTCCACCTTTAATTGGGTCATAACTAAGTTGGGTTGTGAGGCTTAACTTGCTGAAGAGTCTTATTTTAGTTCTTACATGCAATAAAGTTTAAATCATTGTTTCAGTTGATTGTCTGTGAGATTTCTTATTAAGCAGCCAAATTAAAGGTAACTTGCGGTGATTTACCGACAACAAGATAATTCCCTTCCCTAAAGAGCATTAGTGAACCTGAGTTTGTTCACCCGATAATTTCAGCAGGACGTTAGCCTGGTGCAGTGGATTACTAGTCCAGTGACATTATCACTGTGCTGCCACCTCCTCCTATGATGCCCTATGATAGCTTTTGCCTTTAATTTTCTTCATCCTGTAACACATGACACAGTGAAGAACAAAAACAAAGTTGCTGGAAAAGCTCAGCAGGTCTGGCAGCATCTGTGAAGGAAAGAACAGAGTTAACATTTCAGGTCAGGTGACATTAGCTCTGTTTTTTCCTTCACAGATGCTGCCAGACCTGCTGAGCTTTTCCAGCAACTTTGTTCTTGTTCCTGATTTACAGCATCCACAGTTCTTTCTGTTTTTATTAGCACAGTGAAGCCTTGTTTCCTGCCCTCGGTTAACCTTCTCTAAAATGCTGTCCACTGTACAACCTCTTTTGTTACTTGATCTTTAAAGGTTATGTAAACTCTATTTTGTTTCGACAGGTCACAGAAACCACACTTTTGCGTCACACCATTGCAGAATGTCAGGCATGCGGTGAGCATTTTAATGTTATTGCATTTTTAACTGTATCTTTGAAGTGTAATGATAATATTTGATATGAAGGATAAGATCTTGTACTCTCACAAGTGTGTTTTTATTTCGAATAGTTTCTCTTCTACCTTCTCTGTCAAACACATTTGACATACACTCCACCTTCATATACCTGGGGCTCCGAGTTGGAAAATGCACAAAGTGAATAATGTCATGTCTGATTACAAATCCCCAGTATCATAAAAATGTTCCACTTAGTCTCCCATCCAAGAACTGATGGAACTTGGTGAACACCATCCAGCCTAGTGACTCTTGTAGAAGTGGAGAGACAGGGATATTCACTGAGGCAATACCGGAAAGTTGGACCCAGTTCAACGAAGGTTTCACCATAAGGCTTTCAAAGTTAATATTTGGAAAAACCATGGGTTTGATTTGATGCTGCCCTCCAATGGGTTTGAAAAGGTACATTAAGTCTGGTAGGCACCATGGCCTATCCAGATATTTCTGTCCCCACCACAATTTTACCCTAACAGCCTGGGCATTGGGCTGCCAGCCTCTATTGAGGCCTCCTGGTGGCCAATTAACAACCATTAAGGATTTAATTCTGCCTCCACAAGGACTTAACTAGTGGCAAGACCAATCCAGCCTCTCAGCTTTCCCTACATGTGGTGGTAGCTGACAGGGGTAAATGTTTTTCCCTCCCCCCACCCCCAGGAGGCACATCTAAGGGCTCCCCCAAGGTGTAACACTCCCTTATTACCCTCCCCCTAATATCTTTATCCCAGACCCTATTTGTGCCCACTGTCAGGCCTTACTGGGGTCTGCCAGCTGAGATCTTACACATACATTAAATCCTCAATCATGTATTGGTCGCTCCTCTCAACCCTAAGCAAGTGACCAATGCTGTACACAATACTCCCGATGAGGTCACACCAGTGAAAGCACAACGTCCCTACTTTTTAATCTCCCTCCAGTAAGTGATAACATTTTATTAACATTCCTAGTGGCTTACTGTTTCTAATTCTGCCTTTTTGGGATTCCTGCACTAGGACACCCAGATCCATCTGCATCTCATTACTCTGCAATCTCTCACTGTTTAGATACTATACTTATTTTTGTTCTTTCTGCCAAAATGGATAATGACACATTATGCCAATTCACTGCCAAGTGTGTGCTATGGTATTTTGGTATCAGGGCACAGAATAAGAAGCTGTGTTCACTAAAATAACACATTTAAAAGGCATTTGGATGGGCCTATGAATAGGAAGGGTTTACAGGGATATGGGCCAAATGCTGGCAAATGGGACTAAGTCAGTTTTGGATATCTGGTCGGCACAGAAAAGTTGGACTGAAGGGTGTGTTTCTGTGCTGTATAACTGTGCTGTATTCTATAACTCTGTGACATTAGTGCAAATCGTAAGACACTATATTCAGATCAAGACAAAATGCCTGGCTATTGTTTTTGCTTATGAACATTTCATCAGTACCTAACTGAAGAAGCAAAATGACAACCGAAAGAACTGTGGATGCTGTAAATCAGGTACAAAAACAGAAGTTGCTGGAAAAGCTCAGCAGGTCTGGCAGCACCTGTGAAGAAAAAAATCAGAGTTAACGTTTCGGGTCCAGTAACCCTTCCTCAGAACAAAATGACAGTCTTGTCTGCACACAAACCAGGAGATGCTTGAAGGTACCAAGATTCCTGATAGTTCAGAGCCAAGAGCTGGAGTATGCCTAGCTGCTGCAAGCAATACTGTTCCTGAGGAGGAGGTTATCTGCAGCTCAAATTCCAAGTGTTTCCTCGCACATTCCTAGGTGTCTGTATGCAAGGCCCTATGGGTAAATATTCCCTTCACCTTCTCCTTGTACACCCTCCAAATAAGGGAGGATTCTTTATTGGGCTAGTCCCATATTTAGACAAGTTGCCTTGGTAAATTCTGTAACTAAAATATTTGAGATAGCAACACCTAAAAGTGGAGAGCTGCCCAATGAAAACCAGCAGGGGTGTTGTTGGTTTGAAACGTTCTCTACCCCCTACCCCGCAACCCATCACTGCCACCTCCAGCTACTCCCTGTGTGTCACTGTAACTGCAAACTAGTGACTGTCAGAGCCTACACCCTCCCACCCCCCGGAAATGGTGTAGGGGACAATGATCAGGTGTTATACCATTTGCCAAAGTAATCCACCTCATGGTGATGACTGTGAAAACATCTTTCCAATTACATGGCCAAAATCCATTTTCATGCAAACTACAGACTATCCCTCCCTAGTGCTGACTTTATTTTGCCATGCAGAACCTACGATCCCAAATTTGAACTCAGTGTGTGGGAAATGTGAGCAATACTTGAGAATTTGATGTTCGTCTTCTCAGCTCACTGCATACTTGTCCAGATTGGTTTCCATAACGGTATTGAATTCATTCATCCCATGTTCCGACAACACTATTTTTAAAATTATGGATCTGGTTAATAATATTGGCACTGACATAGTTGGCAAGTAATCTTGTTGCTCTGTGTGACGTTGATTGAGCTGGGACACTCGCTCTTATTCCAAGTAGTGACATAGAATTTTTCACATCCACCTGAATGAGTAGATGCACTTTAGTTCAACATCTCACCTTAAAGTTGGCATCTCCTGCAGTGCAATGGTTCCTTAGCACTGCCAGCTTTGATTTTCATATACCCGACCCTGGAGTAGGACTTGAACTCAAGACGATGAAAAACAGTACAACTAAATCAGGATAGTTTGTAACGCAGAAAGCAATTTGGAGATATTCCCAATGACATCTCAGATTTTGTCCTTCTCAGTAGGGAATCTTGTGGGGCTTGTAGGCAATAGGAACAATAATGTTGACAGTGCAATCCCAAAAAGAGCATTCTTGAAATGCACTGGACAGCAGATTTAACATAGTAGAAATTCAATTTAAAGTATGACATTGGTTAGTTAACTGGAAGACCAGTTTGCAAGACAGGGCGCTGCCAATAGCATGGGTTCAATTCCCACATGGGCTGAGGTTACCAGGAAGTACTCTCTTTTACAACCTTTTCGTTCACCTGATGCATGGTAACCCTCAGGTTAAACCACCACCAGTCATCTCTTTAATGAGAGAGCAGCCTGATGATCTCACTATGGTGACTCTACCTATTTATTCACAGTTCAAATATATTAGACTAATATTCGTTTTTAGCAATATAATCTTCCACAATTAACAGCAAGTGTTCAGGATAGTTGTCCATGCATGGTACATATTACTTAGGTACAATATTTGTGTTTGAAATCTTTTTCCAGCACTTCAAGTAATTTTCTGGTAAACTGGCAAATAACAACATTGAAATGTAGCCAACATAGTCAGTGGGCATTAACAATAGTCAGCACTCCTTAAAAAGTAACTGATTGCATGAAGCACTTTGAGATGTTTCAACATGTGGGGTGTAATGTAAATACAAGTATTATAACTCAGCATTGCTCTGTGACACTTAAACCTTGATAAAGATGAGAGCAAGCCTCAGTCAATTTCTGAAAATCTGCTTTGCAGTACCAGTATAAATCTAATATTCAGGCAAATGCATAACTGATAATTTTTTGAAGAAGGGTCCAGGCCCGAAACGTCAGCTTTCCTGCTCTTCTGATGCTGCCTGGCCTGCTGTGTTCATCCACCTCTACACCTTGTTATCTCAGACTCCAGCATCGGCAGTTCCTACTATCTCCATATATTAATTACTGTTTTTCTAAATTTTCTACTTTAGGTGTAGGATTGATTGACTTGGAAGAAGAAATAGAACCCCCAGTGGTCCCCACTGTTGCTAAACCCAGATGTACTACTCAATCTTGTTTCCGAGGTGTACAATGTACTGAGACTCAGGAGGGAGTCCAGTGTGGCCCCTGCCCCACAGGGTATATCGGTGATGGAATTCACTGTACCGATGTAGATGAGGTAGGTAAACCTGCGATAATATCTATTCATTATAGTTTATAATCATTCCACTTTTCATTACAATTAAACAAAATGAGTTTGTTTCTCAATAGGTTTCTCTTTCTTTGTAAGTATTTATCTGAATAATGGTCAGTCTAGATTTGTATGTTTTGATGCTAATCAGTAATTTTTCGATGTAGTGTCAAGTGAATCCATGCTCTTCCGGAGTTCGCTGCGTGAATACCTTCCCTGGCTTCAGGTGTGAGGATTGTCCAGCAGGTTATACAGGACAGAGAGTCCATGGGGTGGGATTGGAATTTGCAACACTAAATAAACAGGTAAGGCATGGGCACAGCATGAAGGCCTGCATGGAAGCACAATTACATGGATATCGCAAATCAAGAGAGTAAAGGGATTGGGGGTAAGCAGGAAATAGGAGTGAGATCAAAGAGGTTGGAAACAGAAATCAGGCGAAAGTAGAACAAAAGTTAGAATTAGTTGGAATGGGAGTCAAGAGCATGGGGAACTGAAAATTTAGGTAGCATGGGAATGCAAGGCAGAAAGAGATGGAACTTAGAAAAGGATACAGAATGAGATCCAAGGGAAGGTAAACCTCTAGATCAAATGAAGTGGTAATGAGACTGGAAAGGGGAATAACTCAGGGGAAAGAATGGGAATGGAGAACAGAGAGTGAGTTAGGAAACAAATCAGAGTCAAATTAAGTGAAGAATGTTGTTCTGATGCCATTCACAAACTCCTGACTGAGAGACAAAGAGCCATTTCGGTAGGAAGCCATTGCATAAGCTCAAACTCAATGATGACAGGTACTTGCAGCAGTGATGGCCAAAATACAGCCGATGGGGAGATGCGGGATATCAGAACACATCCTAAGGGAACAACTTACTATTGGGTCGCAAGGGAACTCTATTCCAGCTGCCCTCAAGAAGTGGTGTAAAAGCACATCTCATGAATTTCAGGCCTTCTCACCTCCTTTAAGTTGCTGAGCTTTGTGAGACATGAGAAATGCAGCCACCTGTAGTTAAAAAGACACCCAGATTAATATGAAAACATATCGTCTCTTCAGAATATTTAAAAGATCAACCTACTTCCCACAAGTGAATGCCTTGCCCGCCCTTTGTTCCATCTTCATGCAAGTGGATGAGTTCAGTTCCAGTTGTAGGATTTTTTTTGCATTGTAACTTTTGATGGGACCCTAATCCAATCATTTTTGAGCCTTAGTTTCATCAATTGATGCAGGACTGAAATCACATGTATGTGAAATTGTGTGAGGGTCGACATCAGCTTCCCCAAGGATAATACTGATCTAATTGAACCTTTGCAAAAATCCAGCAAATTTTCAGTGTCTTTTTTTCACCTGTTTCTAGCCACAACCTATTCAGAATTGGACGCATTGGAACTGACAGGTGCCTACTTTAAAATTTTGAGATAAATGTAAAAGATTTCTTTCTTCCCCTCGTTCATTCCTTATGTTTGCAATTACACATGAGTGCAGTTTACAATGGCAGAAAATCTCAGAGTAACAGCGCAAACACCTACAAAATTCGTTATTGGTTTCTAACAGTCTTCAACTGTTTACTTGCATCTACTTGGAGGAAATGGCTGATGCCTTTTTGTTTACAGAATCATAGAATGGTTACAATGCAGAAGAAGGCTATTCGGCCCATCATGCCCGTCATGTTCTTCAAATAAGCATCATGACTTAGTGCCATCCTCATAGAATCCCTACAGTGTTGAAACAGGCCCTTTGGCCCAGCAAGTCCACACCGACTCTCAGAGCATCCCACCCAGACCCATCCCCTATAACACACCTAATCTACACATCCCTGAACACTATGGGTAATTTAGCATGGCCAATCCACCAGCCTACACATCTTTGGACTGTGAGAGAAAACCAGAGCTCCCAGAGGAAACCTACACAGACACAGGGAGAATGTGCAAACTCCACACAGACAGTCACCCAAGGGTGAAATCAAACCCTGGGTCCCTGGTGCTGTGAGGCTGCAGTGTTAACCACTGAGCCACTGTGCCGCCCGATCCTCTCACCCTTTCCTCATAAACCTGCACCTTACTTCTATTTGAGTAATCATCCAGCACACTATTGAATGCCTTGACTGAATTTGCCTCCACCGCACTTTCTGAAAGTTTCTTTCCAGTCCCTAACTACTCCCTGCATGAAAAAGTTTCTTCTCAAGTCACATTTACTTCTGTTGCAAATCATTTTAAATCTATGCCCTCTCATTCTTGATTCATTTATGAGCAATAAGTTTCCTCACATTTATTCTGTCTGGAACACTCATGGTTTTGAAAACTTCAATCAGATCTTTCCTTATCCTACTCCTGTCAATGGAAAACAGTCTCAACCTCTCCAATCTACAAATTTTTATTTTCAGTCCAATAGTGAAGTTATTTTAAATAGATTATCAGGTCAAAATAGCATGGAATGAAATTTTATAGGTCTGCTTTATCCTGAGATGAAAAAAATCAAGTGCTATGAGGAAAAGGCAGGAGAGGCAGTCAAAGGTTATCAGCTCAGCTGTGATCTCACTGAATAGCAGAGTAGTCTCGAGGGGCTGAATGGCCACTTCTGCTCCTATATCTTATGATCTGATTGCACTAAATGTTGCGCTGAGTGCAAATCAAATCACAAAATTGTGAATAAAACATCTAGAAGTGTGAATTTGTAGAATTGTTGTGACCAAGAACTCAGTCCAAATAGCTGAAGATTTACTGACTACATTCAAGCAAGTCAGAAAGGCTAGGAAATAATGTTCATGGGGAACTGTAATGCATTATTAACCATGAATTGTATCTACAACAGGTCTGCATTGATATAGATGAATGTAGTGACGGAACGAATGGAGGCTGTGCTAAAAATTCCCAGTGCATTAACTCTATGGTAAGGATCCTGATTAAGTCCACTACCTCCTAAATGCATTTCATTCAAAAACCTGAAAACTGCTTGTTATGGAGAGTAACATTTTTCTGTTAAACTGTGAGAAAAATGTTCGACAAAGTACTGCAAAAAAATGGCTGGTTAATGAAATTGAGACTCATGAAGGTCTGCATCAGCTAGGATAAAAACACTGACTTAATACCAGAAAATAATGATTTATAGTGAATATTCACTTTATAAATTGAAGGATCGTAGACAGCAATATTCCTTAAAATGTGACAAATAGAGATGAATGAATGATTGATTTGATTGATTGTTGTCACATGTTTTGAGATACAGTGAAAAGTGTTGCTTTGCATGCTATACAGGCAGATCGTACCATACAAAGTAGCAGAACAGAGTGCAGAATACAGTGTTACAGCCACATAGAAAGTGCAGAGAGAGAGAGATCAGAATTAACATTTGACAGGTCTGTTTCAAAGTCTGATAACAGTGGGGAAGAAGCTGTTCTTGAATCTATTTGTACACGTATTCAAACTTTTATATCTTCTGCCTGACGGAAGAGGGTGGAATAGAGTACAACTGGGATGGGAGGGGCCTTTGCTTATGTTGGTCACTTTCCCAAGGCAGTGGGAAGTATAGGTAGAGTCAATGGATGGAAGGCTGGTTTACATAATGGACTGAACTGTGTTCACAACTCTCTAGTTTCTTATGGTTGAAGAGCAGTTGCCATACCACGCTGTGATGCATCCAGATAGGATGCTTTCTGTGGTGCCACCAGAGGCCTAAACATCCTTGACCATTGCTATCGTACCTTCAAAGACGCCTACCGCTTCATTGCCCATCTGCATTTTGAAAATCAAATCACAACGCTGTGCTTGTCCTCCTGGCCTACAAGCAGAAACTGAAGCACGACGACCCAATACAGAAAGTAGTGCAGTGTTGGTCTGAGGCAACAGAAGGACTTCTACAGGACTGTTTAGAGTCAGTGGACTGGGCCATATTCAAGAACTCAGCAGCCAAAATAAACAAGTATGCCGCTACTGTCACTCACTTCATTAGTAAGTGTGTAGAGGACTGCATGCAAGTGTTCCCCAATTGGAAGCTATGTAAGAACTGGGAGATCCACTCACTAGGAAAGGTTAAAGAAGTCTGCAAATGCCTCTGACAGAGTGCATGGCCAGGGACTCCATCTGGGCCAGTTGTTTTCTGTGGGTTTACGCCCATGAAGACTGATCTAACGTCTGAGGTGCTGACTATGGATATAGGTACAACTGAGGCTGTTGGGATAGGTGACATCATTTCACTGACCTTTTGTTCAAAGCGAGCATAGAATACAGTGAGCTTGTTGGGCAGAGATGTATTGTTGCCTGTGATTCTGTTCGACTTCACTTTGTAGCCCGTTATGTCATTTGTGGCAAGGCTTACAAGACATGATTGGTCTGGGTCTCCAGCTTAGTTTGGTATTGCCTCTTGCCATCTTTGTTGGCCTGACAAAGGTCATACCTGGATTTCCTGATAGGTCAGTACTCTGCAGCAGGATATAAATACGCTGGCAGTCAATTCCCAGATGGAATTTAGTACTCAGGAGTGTAAGCTGATACATTCAGGAAAAAGGATAGGGGGAAACAATATGTATTTAATGGTGCAGCTCCAAAGAGTGTGCACAAAGACCTGATAAGGTAGGCACATTGATTTTTGAATGCAGTGGGCCACAATAGCATTATCAGCATAGCATTTAGGATTTTGGGTTTCGTGAATACAAAATCAAGGAGATTATGCTGAGCTTTTATAATGTTCTGCTTAGACCACAACAAGAGTATTGTGCCCAATTTAGGAAGGATGTGAGGGTCCTTGACGAGTTCAGAGGAGCATTACCCAAGTGTGATGAGGGATGTTAGCTACGAGGTTATCTTGGAATTATCCTTGAAGTGAAGGAGATTCAGGGAGATTTAATAGTGGTGTACAACATTATGACAGGCTTAGGTAAAGTAGACAAAGAAAAGCTGTTCCCATTAGCTGACCGTACAAGGACAAGGGGACACAAATTCAAGGTTTTGAATAAAAGCTATGGTGGGGGGGGGTCAGGGTTTGTGAGGCAAAGCCTTTTAAACAACAAGTAGTAATGATCTGGCATTCACTGCTTATGAGATGATGGGTGCAAAGGTGATCAATGAATTTAAAAGGAAATTGAATGGGCACTTGTTTTAAATACACTTACAGAGAATGAAACTGATTGGATTGTTTTACGGAAAGGTACCATAGACTTGATGGGACAAATGGCCTCTTCCCATGACATCATGACATTGTCATCTTTACTAATGGAGACAAATGTTTTTATCATCAAGATTTGAACAATATGGTCCTAATAATAACTCAGATGCTGAGCAAAATAAGGGGAAGTGATCAAGATTTAGGGGGGTTGGATTATAAAGTTTAAGCTTTTCAGAATAGGATGTTCAAAGTGAGAGATTGGGGTGAGATTGTCATTTTTGATGGGATTTGAGCCAGCGATAGATTAGGATTCTCGTGATCCGAGTTAAGAGCCATTGGGATTTCAACTGGGAATATATCAGGGTCCTCAGGCTTGGATCAGGGAGAGATCAAGATCTTCAGCGTTTGGGTTATAAATAAAAACAGAATCTTTTGAGATTGCATTGGAGGGATTTTGGTCCTTGAGATTTTGGAGTTGGGAAATATTGGAACCTTTGAGATCTGGTTCAGGAGGTGATACTAGGCAACGTGGACTCTGTTAAAATATCTCTCCTACGTATGTGTGGAATTTCCTACTGTGTTGTATCTCTGCCTCCCTCCTGTAATATGTTGTGCCATCTCTCCCCTAAATTTAGTCAGTCTCTCTTACGCCTGCATTTGCTGTCTCTATTCATAGTTCTCTATTGATAGTTCTCTCACATGCTTTACCCTGCATTTCACATCTCCCTCACTCTGTAAGTTTCTTCTGTGCTGTACTGCCCTCACACCCATACACTTTCTCTTCTGGAATGGCGTCTCTCTTTATATTGTATTTATTTTAATCAACCTGTTTGGACATGTAATGACACACCCTGGGAGCATGTGGGACTTGAACCTGGACCTTCTGGCTCAGAGTTAGGGACATTGCCACTGCACGACATAATTCTATCACTGGACTGTGTTGCTTTTAATCTGCTTTGCACATTGTATTTATCTCACACTCTGTCCTGTTTGCTATCTTTCACTGTCTCCAATACTGTGTGCCTCAAGCTGCTTCTCTTGTACTGTAACTTTCACTTTTTTCTTTTTCTCGTCTCAGTCTTTCTCTGCCCTCATTCACCACCTGCTAACCAAAAGGAGGAAACGATGAATGGTAATTATATTAAAAATCAATCCATTCACAGTTAAAATGAATATTGATGTTTATTTTTCAGTAAATTACCATTCTGCTGATGGTCATATACAGAAAATAGAATATCAGTGACGATTCACTCCAGTCTGTTTGTCTATCAGATTTGTAATTTATTTTGCTGTTTGTCTTAGGGATCGTTCAGATGTGGGCCCTGTCAGTCTGGATATGTTGGAGACCAAGAGAGGGGCTGCAAGCAACAGAAGAGCTGCAGCAACGGTCTCCTGAACCCCTGTCACTCAAATGCACAATGCTTTATGGAAAGGGATGGCATCATTTTGTGTACTGTGAGTTTTCAGCATTGACTCCATGTGAATGAATGGCATTGAGTGCTATGGACTGACTGAGGAAAGCAGCGCAGTGACAGAAAGCACTCTATGACTCAGTCAAATCTAATGTCCTCTGTTTCTCTTTCAATTGAAACTGGATGCTTCAGTGTGTTGTGAAATTAGAGATGTCGTAGGATGTTTCAAGGTCTCAAGAGATACAGTGGCTGAGGTAGAACGAACAAAAGAGTGGAATCTATCTGCTGTGTGAATGAAGCAGTCTTAATGAGTGAATGTTTGCTCAGTTTTTCTGAACTTAAATTAAATGCATACAGTAATTAACAGTATCCAGTCCCAGGCAAGCCTTTGTGACTAAGAGCATTAAGACCAGAGGAAATTTTCCATTACCTAATTCCAGCAGTACCTGTGTTAATTGTGGAATAAATTGTTACAAGGTCAGTTTCAGTGACTGAATAAAATATTTTGAAAGTAATCTTCCCACAATTAAACTAGTCTGGTGTATGTAGAAGATGAAATTGCCTTTTCTTAACTTTAGCTTTAATGGTATATTGCACACAAACTTTTATCTTCTGAAAATCAATGCATTAGTTGTCAATTAACAATATATAGCTTGTTTAAGTGTGAATGAACAAATATCAACTCAGATAAATGAAACAAGGAACAACGGATGCTCGAAATCTGAAACAAAAACAGAAATTGGTAGAGAAATTCAGCAGGTCAGGCAGCATCTACGGAGAGAAAACAGTTAGTGCTTTGAGTCCAGTGACCCTTCTTCAAAATTCAGTGTGTTTGTAACAATTTTGTATGCATCTCTCCAGATTTGTTTCTTCTTTCACCCCATCCCTATCCTGAAATGTTGACCCCCCCCAACCTAATGAGGTGTGGTTATCCAGCATCTTGTCAATGTTTGTCATGTGCCCTACGACCTACACCCGTGAACAGAAAATGACTGCGTGCACTATTTTAGGACAGACTCCTCCTCACAGCTGCCTTTGTTTCTTTCTATAGTGTGGAATCGGCTGGGCTGGAAATGGTTATGTATGTGGCAAAGATACAGACATCGATGGCTATCCTGACCAGGAACTCAGGTGCCCAGATAACAACTGCAGGAAGGTTAGCAAAAATTTTTGAAAAATCACTGCGGCCATGTCCAGTTACTGTAAAAGTGTGGGATTCATTCACAGCAGAGCACAAACCAAGTATACATTGAGTATGTTTTACTGTATATTTAAGGGATTCATGGCAATAAGGAAGGAAAAGAGGCAGAATGGAGAGGGCTTTAGAGCTTGGAAAGACAAAATCCTGATTTATGTTTAGCATCTGATGGTTGTTACTTTTTTTTTCCCCTGTGTACTCCATTTGATGTATTGCTTGCATTTCTCTGGTAAGTTTCCAGCATCTTTCCCTGTGCAGCTATGAAGTAGCATCCCAAAAATGGAAACACTTCAAAGTCTTTTACATTCAAACTGAATTTGCACTCATGAAGTTCGCAAAAACTGTGTAGTTAGTGTGTAATTTGGAAAACCAATTGAAACTATAGTAACTAGAGAAGGTGATCAATCCCAGCTAGATCTCAAATTGATGAGATTCCCACTAAAGCCTATTTGAAATCAACAGGATCTGGAGTTTAATGTCTGCTATGGAATTCTGCCACAATGTAGGTAGGCAATGGCCTAGTGATATTACCACTAGACTATTAATCAAGAAACTCAGCTAATGTTCTGGGGTTGGGGGTTCAAATCCCACTGGGGTCTAATGATGACCATAAAATCATAGTTGATTGTTGGAAAAACCCAAGAGTTTAACTGATGTCCTTTATGGTAGGAAATCTGGCATCCTTAGCTGGTCTGGCCTGCATATGATTTCAGACCCACAGCAATATGATTGACTCTTAATTGCCCTATGAACAATTAGGGATGGGCAATAAATGTTGGCTTAGCCAGTGATACCCACATCCTGTGACTGAATAATTCAAAATATCCAGGATTCATTTCAAGTTCTGATTTCCAAGGTAATTTTGAAGTTTTGGCCTTTTTTTTCAATTTAATTTCTTAACCTGAGACAAAGCTTGTTTTGTTTGTGGAAATTCATTCCATGGTTTGCTTCAAAGCAATCATTAACTTATTCACTTATCTGAATATGCTACAATGGAAGAGAAAAATACTCCCTTTGTCTATTGTCCTTGAAGCATTTCTCATGCTTTGATTTCATAGAATCCCTACAGTGTGGAAGCAGGCCATTCAGCCCATCGAGTCCACACCGACCTTCAAAAGAGCATCCCACCCAGACCTACAACCCTACCCTATCTCTGTAACCCTGTATTTCCTATGGCTAATCAAACCACCCTGCATATGCCTAGACACTATGGGCAATTTAGCACGGCCAATCTACCTAAACTGCACATCTTTGGACTGTGGGAGGAAGCTGGAGCACCCAGAGGAAACCCACACAGACACAGAGAGAATGTGCAAACAGTCATCCAAGCCTGGATTCAGACCTGGGTCCCTGGTGCTATGATGTGGAGGTGCCGATGTTGGACTGGGGTGGACAAAGTCAGAAGTCACACGACACCAGGTTATAGTCCAACAGGTTTATTTGAAATCACAAGCTTTCGGCGTACTGCTCCTTCATCAGGCGAAGTGACTCACTTTACCTGACAAAGGGGCAGCGCTCAGAAAGCTTGTGATTTCAAATAAACCTGTTGGACTATAACCTGGTTTCGTGTGACTTCTGACCTGTTGCTATGAGGCAGCAGAGTTAACCACTGAGCCACTGTGTCTCCCTTTCTCTCCTGCTATCTGACCGCTTTTCTTTCCGTTTCACCATTTTAGGTGATTCCCTATTTGTTGCCTTATGCCATATATCCTTCTCTTTTCCCACTATTTGATTCCTCTATTTCATCTCTTGTGTTATTTAACTTTCCTGTCCCTTTTGACTCTTTCACATTCTGGGGATCTATTGATCTTTATAGCATTTGAGGGACTTTGGATTGAATTGATTAGGGGCCCAGCCTCCAAAATGGCAGGCAGCAAAGCAAAGGTCACAGCCACGGCCTGTTGGGTTGGTGGATAGCAGGCAGTGGGGAAGCAGCAGCATCAAAACTGTGTCAGAACTGGGCAGGAGATTATGGAGTGGAGATTGATTGATCAGCACAAGGAAGGGAGTGAAGCTACAAACGCAGGGCCATGACCTGCAAGGGGGGAGGTGTGAAAATCTGATCAGTGGAGGCAAAAGCTGAAAACTCCCCTGTAAGGCCGAGGCTGAGCAATCCAGCTCTTCCCAATGTACAAGAAATGATGTAAGAAGCCAATCTTGTACTTAATCAGCATCTCCCACATTGTTTTTCTTATTGAGCGTCTAACAGTATGGGCCTTCTCTAGAGAAGGTGAGCTTTAAGTAGCAATGCTAACTATACCATTGGGCTGTGAATCCTACCTGTCTTTTGCAGGAGCCTTGTTGGGGGCTTTCTTTTAATTTAATCAACTGAGAATGGAGTTGGTTGCTGGATCCCAAAATGTTAAGCATCTTGCCCAATTCTTCGACTCTTCCCTGACTTTTCTGTATAATTCAGGAGATACAATGCCTGCAGTTTCATCTTCTACCTTCAAGTTATCCATGGCCTAAAACAGTGACTTACTAGCACTTTATTCAACTTAATAGATGGTATTTGATGCTTTCAATGCAGTCTCCTGAAGAATCCAAACACAGATTGGGTAGTTGCACAAATGTGACTTTAAGTTTCCAATTACTTGCTGTTATTCTTCTCTGCCTCACTCCCATTATGATCTCTTTGTCCTGAGCTGAATCTTTCCAATCGGTGTCTGCCCCCGTCTGTAGCCTGGGCAGTGTTACTGGGATCGATGGCATTGCTGAAGCCTCCTCAGAAACATGGGGCACCTCAATGCTCAGGTTCTCAAAACCATACGCAATTTTCGGAGGACGTTTGGACCAGGTGGACATACCTGGACTGTCAGGTTTGGGGGAGTAGTTGCTATGGCATCTCCTACAGCTGGGGAACTCCCTGTAAACACCCAGGGTTTATTTGGCAGTTTCTCATTGCGGCATTAAGCATGATTGATATGGGTAAAAGTGCCCATAAAGGCCATTTATTTGATTTGCATGCAGCTCGGTGCCCAGTGATACTGTGGTAGTGTCACTAAGATTTCTGTTCCAGCTGCTGGCAATAAGTCATGGTGACAAGAAATTGTCAGACTCCCTTCTCATTGCCACCTCCCACCATCTTTTTGCAGAGACCAACTGCTAGTCTTGCTTCTTGGTTTATCACTGTTTATTTCCAGCTCCTCCAGTATCATCTTTCATTCCTTTATCTATCCCATGGCCATCCCTCTCTCCGTTTCTCCATTATCTTTTTCATCATTTAAATGAACTTGAAAGATTGGCTAGAGTTTTTAATTGCCCATGGAGGCCAGAGAACCAGCATGCGGCACTTGGAAAAAATAAGTGTTCCCAGATGGTCTGTCAGAGCCCCAAAGTTTCCGGGAAGCACGAGAAAGGATGGGATGGGACTGTCACTGTCTAGGCCAGCATTTGTTGTGCATCCCTAATTGCCCTTGGCCTGGGCAGTTTGCTAGGCTGTTTCAGAGAATGGTGAAGACTCGACAACCGGAATCTCACAAATGCTAAATCAGGTAAATATGGCAAACTTCCTTCTGCCCTAAAGGACCTTAGTGAACCAAATGGATATTTATGATAATCAATGGCTCATGGTCACAATTACTGAACCCAGCTTTAAACTGAATTTAAATTCCACCAGCCACCATGATGGGATTTGGACCCATGTCCCTAGAGCATTAGCCTAAGCCCCTTGATCATTAGTCCAGTGACACCATCTTTTCACCACTATCGCTTCTGGCTTGTCATTCTTGAAAAATAACATGGCAAGTGAGAAAATTTCCAAAGCAAATCTACTGTGCTTAAATAAATTGGAAAAATATAAAGGAAAATTAGGAATTGGCACACCATTTTTCTTCAAAAATATTTAAACTTTGTATTTGACAATAGACCATGAGGATTGCAGGGCCAACGTTCCCCCAGCTGTGTACAAGTCAGGTGGAGTGCCATGTCTGATCTGATTTTACCCTGGGCCCTCGATATCCCAGACACAAGCTGTAGCAGGACTCTGTGCCTGGAAATGGCTGCAGGCCCCCAACTGAGGGAATGGCAGCCAGCTGCAAAATCTTGTGAGTATTGATCAAAAACAGCAGCTAGACCAGCCTCCAGCCCTGAGAATAAAAGTTGTCTTTCCGCTCCTTTACTTTGAATAAGGTTTGACAGAATGTTTACACTTTCCAAACAGATGTCACCAGTCATTCAGGAAGAAATTAGATGAAAGGTGCAGTTACACTCCCTCCAACTCATTTTCAAGTTCACACCTTCATCCCTAATTGATCTCGAACTGAGTAGCTTTCTAGGCCATTTGGAAATATCAGAAATTTAAAATGGAATAGACATCCATTGTTGTGAGTCACAGACATTTTCTCCTTCCGCTTTGTAACCAGTTGATCCACACAAACTATTAATGATATTTTTCTGAAATAGTCATGCATATGGTGCAGTAGGACAAAATAATCTGAGGCACACATCAAAGAGAGCTATGGCCTTATTTAATCAACTGAAGTAGATGTTTAAGGCTGAAATTATGAATCTATAGTGCTGGCTGGGGGTCTGAATGGGTACAAATGTTGCTTACACTTCTGGTACTCTCTCCATTTCTACCACCTATGTTTGCATCAAGCAGTGACTCCTGTAAGCAATGAGACTTTATCATTTCAATCCTTGTAGTGTCTCTTATTTTGGAATCTGGGTAGGAAACAATGTGGAATAAACAAGTATCATCTAGGCCATTACTTCAGTGCATCGCCAACTGTGAAAAGTTCCGTGCTGCTGTTTGAGCCCACACTGTTATTTGTGAAAGTTGCAGTAGGGCTGAAAAGCAAGATAGTGGAAAATGTATTGACTGGTAATGTTAGATTCTGTACTATACTGGAGACTGGATAGATTGGAAAACTTTCTAATTTTCAGTCTTATTCTTTAGATCCGTTTGTCTCATTTTCTCAATAGTGAAAATATGAAGCTACTCTTTGTAAGTGATTTAGAAGTGGACATATATGCTGTATCTTTTAAACATTTTTTTCTTGCTTCTTAGGATAACTGCATATTTGTTCCCAATTCTGGACAAGAAGATGCTGATGGTGATGGGGCTGGAGATGCTTGTGATGATGATGCAGATGGAGATGGCATTTTCAATGCACAGGCATGTGCTTAAATTATAACACCAACATTTCTTTCTTAGATTTGTAACCATTTAATTGGAGGCACTAATAGCTGTGTGCAGCTTTGGAGGTGTGTAAAAGACATAGTAACAACAACAGAATATTTCAATCAATGGTATTTTGGATAAACAAATAACCATTCTTTTGCAAATGTGAACTGTTCCTTAACCTTTCTGATTAGCCAATTTCCAATAATTATGTTTATTGCTTTTATGTTTTCTTGAATTTGCTGTTTCCCACTTGCCTGCTGATAGTTCCTGCTCAGGCAAGTTACTCCATATGGGCCACTGAGATGGAAGGCATTAACAAGTCATTGCGGAGATGTAAACAGTCAGTCAGCAGATTTTTTTTAGTTCAACTTTTCAAAGCAGATGTGCTCTGTGCTCAAGTAAATTGGAAAAGGATAAAAGAAATTTAAGTTAGAGTGTTTCAACCCAGGTTAGTACCAGGACAGCTTGAGGAGCAAGACAGTGTTTCACATTGTGTTGTGGGCTGCTGTGGTGTCCAGGAGCACCTGTGCCTGGTTCAGCTTGTTAAGGAAACCCTTTTAGATGTAGGTGGTGAATGCCAGAACTGGATCACATGTGCTGTGCCTCTCATGGAAATCAGCCTGAGCAACATTAAAGATGGTCCCAACTTCCAGAGAAATGTATTGCATGGTAGAACGCTTAGAGTTCCTAAAGCACACAATAACTAGCGAAGCAGTTGATACAGCTGGCTACCAATGCGAGACCTTATCTGGGTTCAGAGTGGCAGTGATTTTTCCATATGTCACACCTTCAGGAGGGAGCTTGAGCTGATGATTCTTGTGTAAAATTGAGTTAGGCAGAAACAAGCTCAGGTCCAAAACCGTTTCAGAACATCGAATGCACAATTGTCATATCTTGCTGCTTTGTCACATTTCAGTGTGGAATAAAGCTACAGCTGTGATTATGGGTGAGTTTAATCTGTGTATTGATTGGGCAAATCAAATCAGGAACAATACTGTAGAGGAGGAATTCTGGACTGTGTACACAATAGTTTTCTGATTCAATATGTTGAGGAGCCATCTAGAGAACAGACCAAAAACAGAAGTTGCTGGAAAAGATCAGCAGGTCTGGCAGCATCTGTGAAGAAAAAAATCAGAGTTAACGGTTCAGGTCCAGTGACCCTTCCTCAGAACTGATAGTAGCTTGTAGTATTTTCTGCATATAAACTGACATTTTCCCAGCTACCATCAGGTCTGGGGAAGAGTCACCAGACCCGAAACGTTAACTCTGATTTTTGCTTCACAGATGCTGCCAGACTTGCTGAGCTTTTCCAGCAACTTCTGCTTTTGTTCCTGGTTTACAGTATCCGTACTTCTTTTGGTTTTTATTAGAGAACAGACCATTCTAGACTGGGTATTGTGTAATGAGAAAGGAATAGTTGACAATCTAGCTGTGCGAGATGCCTTGGGAGAAGAGTGACTGTAATATGATCAAACTTTTCATTAAGATGGAGAATGACATTGTTGTTTCTGAGACTAGGGTCCTGAATCTAAACAAAGGAAACTATGATGCTATGAGGTGCGAGATAGCTATGATAAATTGGGATGTGTTGTTTGATGGTGGATAAACTGAAGATTGTTGCGAATGCATCAACTTTAACTTTTGCACTGAGGTGCTAGGCTCTCCCATCGTTGAGGATGGGGATATTTGTGAAGCATTCTCCTCCAGTGAGGTGTTTAATTGTCCACCATCATTCACAACTGGATGTGGCAGGACTGCGCAGTTTAGATCTGATCCCTTGGTTGTGGAATGGCTTTGCTGTATCACTTGGTGCTTATGTTGTTTGGCATGTAGTCTGTTTTATACGTTTACCAGGTCGACACCTCATTTTAGATATGTCTAGTGATGCTTCTGACATTCCATCATGCACTCTCCATTGAGCCAGGGTTGATCCCCTGGCTTGGTGGTAATGGTTGAGTGGGAGATATGTTGCACCATGAGGTTGCAGATTGTATTGGAATACAATTCTGCTGATGCTGATCACACACAGCGCATCATGGATGTCTGGTTTTGAATTGCTAGATCCGTTCCAAATCTATCAAAGGATGGTAGCTGCTTGGAACTCTCTTCCACAAATGGCAGTGGATCATAGTTCAGTTGTTAATTTCAAACCTATCTTTGCTTAACAAAAATGTACCTAAGGGAAATGGGTCAAAGGCAGGTATGTGGAGTTGGCCACAGAGCAGCCATGATTTAATTGAATGGTGGAAGAAGCTCGATGGACTGAATGGCCTATTCCTGTTCCTACTTAGTTGGGTGAGATTACCACACAACATGTCTTTCTCAGTTTCAATTTCTAATTTACTAATCTCCATAATCTTCAGTTCATTCAAAGCTCTGCTTATACATCACCCTTCATTGAGATTTTTGGACTCCTAGTCTCCCAACAATTAAATGTAAAATTTTCATCTTTATAAATAAATCATGGCCTTACCTGCCCACATGTCTGTGACCTTCTCAGAATCCTAAAACCTATTATTTTCAGATAGTGTGGAAGAATGTATGAAGAAGTGCTGAGCGCGTCAAGAACTCAGCTAAGGGTTCAGTGAAGCCACCAATGTTCTTTTTGTTTAGCATTCTGGGCATCACTGCCAAGGCCAACATTTACAGTTAATCCCTAATTGCCCTTGAAAAGGTTATGATGAGCCACCAGCCTGAACCACCGCACAGTCTTTGAAGGGAAAGGGCTTGCCCAGTGAGGTTCTGAAGAAGCTGTACGACTTTGGTCAGTGATGAAGGAAGGGAGATTAAATGTACAGAAAGTGATGGCAGGATATATTGACTACTGCAGACAAATTCCTAAAGTGCCATTCAATGATGTGAAGGTTTGCACCTCTTCCTCCCTCACCCTGGGTAAAAAGTTGTGAAATCTACCCCAGTGAAGATTTCCCTTATGTTTGAGCAAATACCACAAATATTTGCTGTAATTTTCTCTGTCAGGAGCTGTAGATTTCTATTTGTATGAACACTCAGTGAACGGTAACAATTTCAAGCAACTGCACAACAAACAATGGAGGAGCTAATGGCTTTATTTATAGCATTTCCCGACATAAAAGAAACAACTGCGAATTGGAGAATTTCTGAAAGCAGAAAGCATTTGTTACCTAGTGATGTCTGCACAGAATGAATCTGGTAGGCATTCACAGCATCAATAATAGCAACTGGAACAAATTTCACCAGGGTCAGCCTCGGGTCATGTCAATCCCAGCCAATAACTTGCCAAGTCTGAAAGCTGCTGCACAAATGTCTGACTTCATAGTTGCTAGGTTGGCTATTGGCTATAATACATCGATAGACAGTCAGTTTGAGACATGTCAGTGGGAAAACTATCCTGCAATTTACAATGAGGAGCTCAGTTCAGATATACACAACCACAGATTGAACTCAGTAGAATATGTTCCAGTAGTTCTATGGCTGCACAGTTAAGCCTATCCATTTGAAGAGAACAATTATAACCTGTAATTTACTCCCATACTCTTTCCATTAGTTGGTGTATTAATTCAATGATTGATACTGTTCACTTTATTGGACATATAATCTAACACAGGGTTTTCTCGTTAAATTAAATCAAACCATAAATTATGTGCAAAGCAAGCTCAATATAAATCCCATTACCCACTGTCTAATTTTTCTCGCAGTATCTCTAGACATTAAAACATCAAGGGATAGCAAGATGGTGTGAGAAAATGGTATGGAGGTAGAAATAAAGCCACAATCTTATTGAATAAGCTTATTCCTGCTCTTAGTTCACACATTTCTCTCTTTCTTTTACCAATATGCAGCCACAGAATTGACTGTACCTTATCTCTCCACTGGATGATTTTACAGAAATGCAGTGAGGAGTGTGGAATCCGCTATTTGCACCAGCTTGCAATTCAGCAACTACAACCTGTATTTACATACAATGCCTTTCACATGGTAAATCATCACAAAGTGCTTTACAGGAGAGCTAGCAAACAAAATTTGATTCTGAGCCGCATAAGGAGTTTTAAGATCAAGTGGCCAAAAGACAGCTTTAAAAAGCAGGTATTTACGAGCATTGCTAACAAAGAGAAAGATGGAGAGGTACAGGGAGGCTATTTCATGTCTTAAAGCTTCGACAACTGAAGGCACAACCACAAATGAGAAGAAATGAAAACTGGGCTGAAAAAATAGGCCAGAATAATGGGGAGGAAAGGAGCTCATGCAGGGCTGTAGTGTTGGAAAATGTTGTAAGGGTTGCTGGTTGGTTCAACGAACCTGACTGGTTTTTGTGCAAAGTTTCATCCCCCTTCTAGGTGACATCTTCAGTGCTGTCTAGCCTCTGTTGAAGCGCTGTTATTTTGTTCCATTCTGAATTTATCTGGTTCAGTTATGGTGGGTAGTTCTGTTTTGCTGTACAGTGGTATGTGGATGGGGTCCATTTCAACACATTTGTTTATGGTACCAGTGGTTGAAACCCAGGCTTCCAGGAATTCTTGTGCTTGTCTTCGTTTTGCTTGTCCCTAGTTCTGTTACGTTGTCCGGGTTAAACTGATGTCCTTGTTTGTTGGAATGAATAGAAACGAGGGAGAGTTGGTTGTGCCATTTTGCAGCGAGTTGATGTTTGTGTATCCTGGTGGTGAGTTTCCTGCCCATCTGTCTTATGTATTGCTTATCACAGTTGCTGCATGGATATTTTGTATATTACATTTGTCCTGCTCATTGTGGGTATGAGGTCTTTCGTCTTCGAGAGCAGCTGGCGAAGTGCGGCTGTTGGATTGTGTGCTGTCATTATTCCAAGAGGTCGTAGGATTCTTGTAATCAGTTCCGATATGTTTCTAATATAGAGTAAGGTGGCCAGTGTGTTGGGGCATACAGTGTCTTCTCAGTGTTGTTTATTTGCCAGGCATTGGCGGATGAAGCTATTAGGATACCCATTGTTTGCAATGACTTTGTACAAGTGTTCCTCTTCATTTTTGCGTAGCTCTGGGGTGTTGCAGTGCGTTATCGCTCATTAAAACAGAGTCCTGACACAGCTGGAGTGGTTACTGTTGTAATTCAGGATTTGGTCTGTGTGTCGTCTTCCTGTATACACCGGTCAGGAATTCACCATTCTTCGTTTGTTCCATCATTATGTCCAGAAACGGGGGTTGATTGTTGTTCTCCTTTTCCCTGGTGAACTTGATCCCGGTGAATATGCTGTTCGTAAGATAGTGTGTTTCTTCTAACTTTGCTCGTTTAATGATCAAAAAAGTATCATCCATGTACCTGACCCATACTTTAGGCTAGATCTGAGGAGGGCTGTGCGTTCAACTCTTTGCATAACAGCTTCTGCTATGAGACCCCCAGATGGGTGAACTCATGGGTGTCCTGTTAAGATTTGTTCATATACCTGGCAGTTGAAGACAAAGTGCGTGGTAAGGCACAGGTCTAGTAATTTCAAATGTTGTAGGTTCCAGAGGGGCAGGGCCATGAAGGGGTTTGAAAACATGAATGTGGAGTGAGGATATCTGGAAGATACTCAGAATGCAATTCAACAGCTTGGCTTTCATATTTGTTTAACCAATGCATTCTCATAAGGAGTTTTCAAACAATTGCAAAAGAAGACGTAAGGGAGAGAGATCTATTATTTCTTTCTCGGAAAATATACTTGCAGCTCATGTTTTAAACTGGATTGGTCATCTCTCCTTTGCCATTATAATACAAAATCAATATTTTCCATTGAAACATCTTGAAGAATTTACATGTAAACCTCACTCCCTTGATCAGATTATGCCTGGGAATTTATCCAGATTTAATTCTACATTTACTAAAGTGACATTTAGCTCTTAACTCTTATTTAGAGCCAACTGAATCAGAAGTAGTTCTCTGATTCCCAGATTTTTTCATTTACTGTACCCTCTACCTAACCCACACAAACATAGCTGCTAGATCAGGTTTGTAGCGGGTGGTGAGGGAACCAACCAGAGAAAAAACACTTGACCTCATCCTTACCAATCTGCCAGCTGCAGATGCATCTATCCATGACAGTATTGCAAAGAGTGACCACTGCACAGTCCTTGTAGAGATGAAGTCCTACCTTCACATTGAGTATATCCTCGATCATATTTTGTGGCACCATCACTATGCTAAATGGGACAGACTTTGAACAGATCTAGCAACAGAAGACTGGGTATCCATGAAACACTGTAGGCCATCTACAGCAGCGGAATTGTACGCCAGTTCAATCTGCAACCTTATGGCCTGGCATATTCCCCCACTCAACCATTACCATCAAGCCAGGGGATCAACCCTGGTTCAATGGAGAGTGCAGGAGGAGCAGCGGGCATACCTATAAATGAGCACTCAACCTGATGAAGCTACCCAACAGGACTACTTGCATGCCAAACGGCATAAGCAGGAAGTGATAGGCAGAGCTAAGTGATCCCACAGATCTAAGCTCTACAGTCCTGCCACATCTAGTCATGAATTGTGGTGGACAATTAAACAACTCCCTGAAGGTGGAGGTGCCACAAATATCCCCATTCTCAATGACGGAAGAGCCCAGCACATCAGTGCAAAAGTTAAGGCTGAAGCTTTCACAGCAATCTTCAACCGGAAGTGCCAAGTGGATGATACATCTTGGCCTCCTCCTGTAGTCCCTAAACAAATGTTAGGCAATGACCATCTCCAACAAGAGATTATTTAACCATCACTCATTGGCATTCAGTGGCATTAGCTTCACTAATTCCCCACTAATTACCATTAACCAGAAGCTGAACTGGTCTAGCCGTATAAATACTGTGGCTGCAAGAAAAAAATCAGAGGCTGAGAATTCTGTGACAAGTAACTCAACTCCCAACTCCCAACTCCCAACTCCCAACTCCCAACTCCCAACT
>NC_063334.1:101520146-101595398 GCF_021869965.1 Rhincodon typus
CAACTCCCAACTCCCAACTCCCAACTCCCAACTCCCAACTCCCAACTCCCAACTCCCTTAAGCCTGTCCATCATCTACAAGGCACCTGTCAGGAGTGCGATGAAATCCTCTAGACTTGGCTGGATAAATGCAGCTCCAACAGCATCAGGAGGCTCAAAACCACCAAGGACAAAACAGCCCACTGGATTCAAACCCCATCTATCACCTCCAATATTCACTCCGTCTATCACCGATGCTCTGCAGCAGCAGTGTGTACCATCTACAAGATGCACTGCAGAAAATTACCAAGGTTCTTTAGATAGTACCTTCCAAACTCACAATTACTTGGAAGGACAACGGCAGCAGATGCACGGGAGCATTGTCACCTGCAAATTTTCTTACAAGTCACACACCATCCTGACTTGAAACCATATCACCGTTTCTTCATTGTTCATGGGTCAAAATTCTGGAACTCTTCCTAATGGCACTGTGGGTGTCCCTAGACCACATGAACTGCTGCAGTTCAAGAAGGAAGTTCATCAGCAACTTCGAAAGGACAATAAAGGATGAGAACAAAGGTTGATCTGTTAAATGACCACATCCTGTGCATAATTTTTTTAAAAAGTGGAAAGTAACAGTCTTGTCCTAAACTCCTTTTCCTCATTGTAAATGTTTTGTGTTGTCATTGCTAGTAAATGCCCATTTCTCAGTTCAATAATTCCAAGCAGGCTGTTTCAGTTGTTTATTTGTCTGTGGCTGGTTGATTATCCTTATGACTGTATTTGCAAATAATTAAACATTGAAAATGAGCTGAAGTCTGCAGAAAACCAAACCAAGTACAGCGAATAAAAGCAAAATACTAGGGATACTGGAAATCTGAAACAAGCACACAGAATGCTGGAGAAACTCAGCAGATCTGGCAGCAGCTGTGAAGAGAGAAAGAGAGGTTAACATTTTGTGTCCAGAATGACTCTTCTTCAGAAGTTCCTCCAGCATTCTCTGTATTTGTCTAAGTATAGCTGCAGGACAGGGACAAGTCTAAGAGGGTGGGCTGTAACATTTCTGAGGCACTTTATCCCATGACAGGATAAACATCCTCTTTTCAGGATAACTGTGTGTTGGTTCGTAACATCAATCAACTGAATGCTGACGAAGATAACTATGGAGATGCTTGCGACAACTGTCGAATATCAGTTAACAATGACCAGATTGACACAGATAGTGATGGGAAAGGTGATGCCTGTGATGATGATATGGATGGAGATGGTAAGTACTTACCTCAAGCAAAAACCTCTAACACTCGTATTATGATCCCAGCTGATGGTGATGCAGGAGAAATCAGACTCCAACGTGAAACCTGGTGTTATTTTTGCAATTTGATTGCCATGGTAGTCAGTCACTGAACGTGTTCACAAGAGGCTGCCAATGTACTTTTAACAAAGCAGTATAAGTTTGCTATGTAAACGAAATGTGAAATAAATGGCCAAAAGAAAGATTCATCCCTCTTCCCAGCAATACTCTTTACAGACACTCAACCCTAGTGATGTATCAGGCCTGTTCTTCATTCTAAAATTTCATACACAACTGACAGGTTTGCAAGCACTGCCCTTTTGGCAAATTCTTGCACATTCACCAGATGTGATTCTCGTTATTACTGTCTTGTTCCCGAAGCACGTAGACATAAGTCACTTTCACAAAACCAAAAAAGATCCAATTTATATCTATTTTACACGTCAAGCTTTCAAATAATAATAATATATTATAAATTTTTGACCCACTTGTTACAACTCATTCAAGTGCTTATCTGTTCATCCCTATTTCACTGATACGTTGTAGCTCCTTGTGTTAAACACTGATTGTTAAACTTTCTCCCATATAAAACTCAGTGCTCCAGATTTCCTCATCATTGAACCATAAAGGTTGCTGTATTTAATGAAAATGTCAATGATAAATTAGAACGAGGAAGTTGCTTCATCCCACATGAGGTCATCTATTCAGAAAATCAGACCAGAGATTTAGAGACGTATTAGAAATAATTACGGAGAAGTACATTGTAACGCTTGTTGTTTCTCAGGCAGTTTGAGTTGGACGAAACCAACTCACTGGTGCAGACTTCAGGCAGGGAGTCTTTAATTTTCCTGTTTTCTCTGGTACCATGGTCGCTGCACAGCCCTGAGTTAAAACATAATCAAGCACTGTCACATCAGTGGTTTAGTGAGCACAGCCGGTTCCATGACTTTTCTGTCTTCTGTCGTCCACCTTGGATTCCATGTGTGCAGTTTCTTTTTGGCTTGAACAGATATTAAAGTAACCTGAGCCTAAAGTCTGTACAGGAGAGATTGTTCGGCCCATCGAGTCTGTACCCCTAGAAATATACTACCACCTGCACTATTCCCACTTTCCAGCATTTGGTCAATAGCCTTAAATGTTATGATACTTCAATTGCTCATCCAAGTACTTCTTAAAGATTGCATGTTTCCTGCTTCAATTACCCTCCCACACAGTGCATTCCAGATCCCCACACTCTTAGGGTGAAAATGTTTTTCCTCAAATTATCTCTAAACCTTCTGCCCCTTCTTATTGATCCTTCAACAAAAGAGGACAGCTGCTTTGTAGTCACTCTGTCCTTGCCCCTCATTATCTTATTCACCTCTCTCAGGTGACTCCTCAGTCTTCACTACTCCAAAGAAAACAACCCAAGCTTATCCAGCCTCTCTTCACAGCTAGACTGCTCCATCCCAGGCAGCATCCTGATGTATCTCTTTTGCTGCATCCCATCCAATGCAATCACATCCTTCCCTCAATGTGGTGATCAAAACTGCACATAGTACTCCAGTTGTGGCCTACCCATTTTTGCGAAGAAAAATTTCCTTCCCTCACCGCTCACTAGTTTGAACTTGTGTCGCTCTTACAATTCAACTTTGAAGCAATTTTCCACATTGATCAGTTCCTCAGAATTGCCATTTAATATATTTCAATAAGACCACTTTACCATCAACTCCTTCACAAGACTGAAAAGCTCATGTTTTTCAACCTATCCTCATAGCACTGACATTAGGATTCATTGTCATGGTTTTCTTCTGAATGCTTCCTGAGTGCTTCCCTTTCTAAATTGTTGATGGCCTTATTCTGGTAACTGTTTATTGTCCCAAGAACCTCAGTGTGAATGAGTTAGGGGGTGAATGTGAGAGTGTGTGTAGGTAAGGTGGATGAGTGAATAGTATGGAAGCTGGATAGGGTGATAGATGGGTGTTATGTGTCGGTGTGGTTGGTAGTTCTTGGGCAAGGATGGGTAGTCATGTGGTTGGGGCCACAATGTTGAAGATTGATAGGGATGCTGGTGGGCACTGTGTGAGTGACTGGGGGAGTCAGTTGTATAATTACCAAGGAGTTAGATGAAGATTTTCTTGTCTAATGTTTCCCAGGGTGCAAGTGACACAGGGTGGGGGGGATTGTGGGGAATGAGTGGCAATCCAGTTATGTTTTATCGGAGGTTCTGGGTTAGAAGGGAAATTGTCCTCCAGAATTCCTACAGAGTCAGTATGATGGGACATTTGTAGACTCCTGACATGCATCTTGGGTCCTACATTTGGGGTGTGACAATGTCGTAACTGGAAAATCTGGCTCATCATCTAAGATGAGGTTCTGGGCAGAAATTCATTCGTCGAATATCACCTAAACATGGTGCTATGCAGAATTTATAAATTCCCTGAAGGCAGACAACATCATAGTTCACACAGGTAGCAACTGACTCCAATGTCTGCCCTTGGGGAACCTACATTATCTCCGCAGCTCTGCTTTGAAGCGCCATTTCCCAAAAAAATGAAGAAACAGGAATAAGCACCAAAAATAGTTGATTTAAATGACCAGTATTTTAAATGACTGGGATCATAGAAATGTTATCACTGAGAGAAGTCATCCTAAACAACATGCCTGTGTCAGTGCTGAGAAATGAAGTGCTACAACTTATGCTATCAACCTATTCAAATCCCATTGACCCTGATCTCTCATAACAAGCACTAGATATCTTTTGAGTGTCACTTCCTCTGCAGTAATTTTTGAGATACATAGTTTTATATTCAATTTATTTATTTGGTTGTTTCAGTGCGGTGACTGGTTATGCTGAGGATCGTATATAATAGAGCTCCCTAGCTCTTTTTCAACTTCACTATTAGCTATTCAAATAGCTTTCCCGGATGATGTGTATATACCATTTTTTTTCCAATCTTCACTGCTTTATACTTTGTCAATATAATATCTTATCTTCTACTTTTCGGACAATAGATTATTTTCAGCACGGAAAAACACAATTTTGGTCCATTTTATCTGTGCCGAGAGCAGATCTGAACTAAGCCCACCCCTGGGTACTCTCCCCATAGCTAGGTTTCAAATGTTTATCTAAATGATCACCACCCCAACCAGTCCCTGTAATGAAGTATGCCATTTAAATAGATATATCTGTTAACCTCCTACTTTACATTCAGTGGCAACAAGCAAAGACTGAAATGATGTGACGTCTGATGTTCTATAGTGATTGGTATTGGAGTTGACGTTATTTTCTATACACGTATATAATTTAGGATTCGGCCTTTGAAATTTGCCAAAAATACCAAAATAAATTATGACATTCAATTTGAGAGATTGAAAGATTGTTATGGGAGGTCGGAGTTCAGTGGGATTTGAATAGGTTGATAGGGTAAGTTGTAGCACCTCTTTCATCTGCTCTGACACAGGCATGTTGTGCAGGCTGATGTCTCTTAGTGATAACATTTCTATGAGTCCAGTCATTGAAGATACTAGTTGCTTAAATCGACAGTTTTTGGTGCTTATTCCTGTTTTTTTTAAATAGTCTTCCAATTTTATTTTGCATTTTCATCCTGTGTTTATCATATCCCAAAGTATAAACTCATCCTGCACTCTATTGAATCTCAGCATTAGTCATTCAGATAAACCAGGTTTAGTTAATGTGCACCTTTTGCATCTTCCTCCAGGGATTAAAAATTTCTTGGACAACTGTCAAAGAGTTCCCAATATAGACCAGAAGGACAAAGATAACGATGGTGTCGGCGATGCTTGTGACAGCTGCCCTGATGTCGTCAACCCTAACCAGGTCTGAGAGAGCAGCCTTGTCATTATCCTTTGCAAACTGTAATACTTTGTTAAATGCTGAACAACATCTTTAAGAGGTTGCACCCTGTTACAGAGTAAGCATGCTGCAACAGCTCCTATTTTTATTTTGCATGCTTCATTTGATTGCAAGTGCTTTTCGCTGAAACAAATTGTGTTCGTCAGAAGTGAGAGATATGAGTGCAGCAGGATGGAATCCATTTCAGGTTTCAGGTTCAACAATGTTCCTCTTCAAACAGCCCCTTCCCCTTTTGAAAACACAGCTCATCCAAAACTCAGCTAACTGCATTATACTCTACCCTAAGCTGCAATTACCTATGACCCATGTGTCATGCTGCCCGCTTCCAGAACATCAATAGAAACACAGAAAGTAGGAGCAGGAATATGCCATTCAGCCCATCCAGCCCAGCCTGTCATTCCTCTATCTCAATGCCATGCTCCCACATTCTCCTCATATCCCTTGACAGAGTCATAGAATCATACAGCACGGAAACAGACCCTTCGGTCCAACCAGTCCATGCCAAATATAATGCCAAATTAAACTAGGCCCACCTGCCTGCTCCTGGCCCATATCCCTCCAAACCTTTCCTATTCATGTACTTATCTAAGTGTCTTTTAAAAGTTGTAACTGTGCCCACATCCACCACTTCCTCAGGAAGTTCATTCCACATGCCAACCACCATTTGTGTAAAAGAAAATGCCCCCACATCTTTTTTTAGATCACTGTCTTGTCACCTTAAAAATATGCCTCCTAATCTTGAAATCCTCCATCCAAGGGAAAAGACACCTACCATTGACCCTATTTATACCCCTCATTATTTTATAAACCTCTATAAGATCACCCCTCAACCTCCTGTGCTCCAGTGAAAGAAGTCCCAGCCCTTCCAGCCTTTCTTTATATCTCAAATCTTCCATACCCGGCAACATCCTGGTAAATCTCTTCAGAACTCTCTCTAGCTTAATGATATCCTTGAAATCCATCTATTTCTTTCTTAAATATATTCAGTTACTTTGGCTCCACAGCCTTCTGTGATCAGGATTTCCACAGGTTCATCACATTTCAAAAGATCAAGGATTCTGATAGACACCAGCCACATTGAAATTCTCACCTCCTTGCTCAATTTGCTTCACAGTGACTTTAATCTTCTCCAGCCCCATGCCTCCTTAATACCATGATGTAGAGGTTTTGGACTCGGGTGGATAAGGTCAGAAGTCACATGAGACCAGGTAATAGTCCAATAGGTTTATTTGAAATCACAAGCTTTCGAAACACTGCTCCTTCAGCTGAAGTGAAGAGAAGCACAGGCCTGTGTCCCTAAGACTGCAGAATTGTTACCTTTGCCCCAATCAGATGACTGTGCCTTCGGTCACATGGGCACACTTTTCATTGCATTGCATATCGTGACAGTGACATCCCCTCATCTATGTGACTGAGACATATCATCAATGATTTTCAGATTCCCACTGTGTATTGCACTTGAAAGTAAAGAGGATTGCTGCTTGTTAAAATATTGTTACATTATCACATCAGCTCTGTATTTCTCTGTCACGTAGTTTCTTGGGGCAATAGAACTGAATGAGTACTACTAAAATCTACTTTTAATCATAAAATCATAATAGCACTGGTATTGATAACTTAATGACAATAGCAAGTTCATAACATGCACGGTAAATTCAAGCCCTTGTCATTTCTTCTTAAAGATGCAGACAGCATTTAAAGTCCCTGAATAGCTCACCTGTAAGCAGGACAATTTACTTTTATACCAGTTGTCCTCTACTGGTCTGAAATTAGAGTGTAAACAGAATAAATACAATAGTTTTTGATGTTGCTGTCTTAGAATTCAATCATGAAGTGAAAAGCATTTCTCTGTACTGTACCTGAAGTAAAAATGCTTACTACTGAATGCATTAAATTGGAAAGTATGTGCAAAGTATTGTTCTTGATAATCACAAAAAGTTATCCAAAAAATTCTGAAAAAATTACTCGTAAATACAATTTTTGTGTATAATTACTTCAAAATAAGTATCACTTAAAGATATGAAACTCAAGTCATCCACTTATAAAAATCCAACATAACATGTTAAAATACATAACTTGTCTAGTTACTGGTTGTCTTTTCTAAAAGAATATAATCTGTTTCGACTTAACAGAATAATTTCCTCAGTCTGTACACAGGATATATCTCAGCCTCCATCACAATCTTAGATCATTATCAATAAATTTTGCTTTGATTTGCCTGTTTCCTGTTGACTTACATTAAAAACGGAAGTTGTACTTTGGTGAAAATAGTTTACTTTGATTTGCATGTTTGTTATGTTTCCTATGGAGAGACGAAAATGACTTTCTGGCAGAATTCTGATATGGAGGTGCTGGTATTGGACAGGGGTGGATAAGGTCAGAAATCACATGACACCAGGTTATAGTCCAACAGGTTTATTTGAAAACACAAGCTTTCGGAGCCCCAGTCCTTCTTCAGGTGTTAGTGAGAGAGGTAGTACCAGACACAGAATTTATAAGTAAAAGATCAAAGGGTCACACAACTGATGAGGATGTATTAAACAAATCTAAGATGGTGTTAAATCTTTAATCAGTTAGAAGGTTTTAATTGATTAATATGTACATGTAAATCCTTGAATTCCTTTCAAGTCACTGTCCTGAGAGAACTAAAGGTTTTATCAGTGTAAAGAAGAGGTGACATTTTAGGTCAAACAATGCATGTTAGGTGTGAAGCCTTATTTAGAATCTTTTTGTGTTTTGGTTTGGAGTCAGACTGTTTTTATTTCTAAAGTAGGAATTTAGAAAACGCCACATTGACTGTCTATAATTTGTGTGCTTTTTGAACAAAATAGAATTCTGAAATTCCTTGTTCAGTTCCTACAGAAAAAGGTTGTTATTCTTTGGAGTATGGCTTGCAATAACTTTCACAAATTGTAACCTGTATTACTTTATGTGAGGTGCTATGTGAATTTCTCTGAATATCAATCTTATTTATATGCACAGTGTCTTTTGACCTGTTTGCTTTACCTCTAACACCCACTGTTTCTTTCTGTTTACAGTCAGACATTGATAATGATCTTGTTGGAGATTCCTGTGACACAAATCAAGACAGGTACCTTACTGCAATGGTTAGATATTTCTGAAATGTACTGTCTCTCCTTGGTAAGAAAAGGGACATTGTCCTCCCTGTGCTATTTGAAAGGCTGCATAAATTTATTTTAACAGCTCGGGAGAGGTTAATGAAACATTAGATGCTTTTTGGAATTCTGTAACATACGTATAAAAATCACTGATATAATTTGTTCAGCACAATAAGCTCTAAAATGATACTTAGCAATTAAAATTAAAAAGATGTCTATTATATCTAATCCAGACTTCAATATTTGAAGTTTAATGGTTGAACGTTTAAGGAAAAAGAAGTTAATATCACAGTCCATTGGAGGATCAGTCCTTGGGCTATGTGAAATGCTGTCTGCCTATCTTCCACTGGTCTTATCTCTCTTTGGTGATTTACTCCCTTTTTACAATCTGCTGTGTCAAACATAGTACTCCTTTTGAGTGAGAATAATGAGTCTACAGGGCTCTGGCCATGACAGTCTCTTAAATACCCACTAGAATACTCTTTGAATTGGTCTAACATAACATTTCCTGTTTCTGGCAGAGATAATGTGTAACAGTTACTGGAGGTGTAGTGGTTTTGATCACAGCTTAAGCCAACCTATATCAGCGCCTTGCTAAAATGTGAAAGTCACTATAAACTCTGTAGGCAAGAGTTCACATCTCAACATTGTGTACTTCAGTATAGGTATCTCAATAGACTACTTTAGCATTTTAATCTGTTTGGGTTGAAATAAGATAACAGCATAGTTCTGATGAAGGGTCTCTAGACTCGAACTGTTACCTTGCTCTCTCTCCATGGATGCTGTCTGAACCACTGCCATCTCCAGCATTTGTTGTTTTTAGTACAAATTCCAGCATCTGTAGTAATTTGCTGCTAACCGCATAGCATCCAGTTCAATGTAAGTAATTCCCTCACTCCCAAACAGTATTTAATAAAGACCACAGCAAATACTTCATCAAATGCTAGCAGGCAGTGCTGAATCAGATAAACATGCAAAAGATTTCTCATTCTTCCTGAAAATTATTTTCACTACTTCAGTGTTGAAATCATCATCAGGGTGCAACTTGCAGCCTTTACAAGCTTTTGCACTGTTTTCTGACTAGATGTTATACTTCATTATTTATTTCAATTATAACAAAATTGGAAATTAAAGCCCAATATCCTGCCAGGATATCAAATGCTATTAAAGCATGTCTACCTGGGAAAAGATTGCTTGTTAAACTATGCAAGTCCTGAATTTAATTGGATTTTTCCTGATGTCCTGCCGTAGCTACTGAGAGAATTGGTGGAGCCTGTGGAGAAGTGTTTCATTTGGTCAGAATGATAGTCTACACCATTTCCATGGAGTTCGGCTGAGCTTTCTTTACTCAGAGAGTAGTAAGGGCGTGGAATGCCCTGCCTGCAAAAATAGTAGACTCGCCCACTTTAAGGGCATTTAAATGGTCATTGGATAAACATATGGATGATAATGGAATAGTTTAGGTTAGATGGGCTTCAGATTGGTTTCACAGGTCGGCGCAACATCGAGGGCCAAAGGGCCTGTACTGCGCTGTAATGTTCTATGTTCTATGTTCTATGAGCTTCCAAAGTTGTGGAAGTAGATTGAGAAATAAGGATGGATATTCAGGGACTAGACACGCTAAAGTGCTGTCCAGTTGACATGTTTGTGAGCATCCTTTTTTTCAGGCTGTCTTTAGATGTCAACACAGTTGACATAGATACGCCATATTGATGGCAAAATCAAGACAGAGTCTCAAACAAAAACAGAAATTGCTGGCAAAACGCAACAGGTCTGGCAGAATATGTAGGGAGAAAACAAAAGTTAACATTTTGAGTCCAGTGACTCTTCATCAGAATGGCTGATGTAAAAGAATATATTCTTGGTTCAATTTTTACCTAATTCCATTAACATTTGAGGATAGTGTACCTTACAAGAGTCTATTTTGGAATGAGCTGCTGGTGGGAAGGATCCTCTACCAGGGCTGACCATTTGATATTTGGCTACAGGAAGATCATGTACATTGTACACACAAATTTGTAGTATGTACTTTCACTGTTTCCCACCATGAGGTGGAAAATTATGCCTATAAAATACACTCAAATATCAATGGGATTGGTTCATGATCAGCCCATGCAAATATTTGGTCTGGCTACCCAATGGTCAAAACACACTTACCATGAGTATCTGGCAGCCATTTAAAACCACAGTGGCAGCAGTAATATTATATGTCTTTCTTAAAGTAAGTGGAAAATATGTAACTTGACAAATCTTACAACGTTTCAACAGCTAAAAGTTCTAAAAATAGAGTAATGTTGAATTTTCCCATATTGACACTTCCATTCATATCTGACGATGTTCTGTCTTATAGTGTAACAGACCAAGTTCATCAGAAGGTATGCATGAGTGTATGATTCTGAGCTTGGGTTCTACAGTTTATTTCCGGTGATATAAATGTAAATGATAAAGAAAAGTGTCTTTTAAAGTCATAATGATTTATAAAATATTTATAACGGCTATTTCAAACACAACTCTAGCAAAAAGATAAAATGCTATTATACTTCAAAACACTGCTTTACGTTACCAGTGATGGAGATGGGCACCAAGACAGCAATGACAACTGCCCCACCGTCATTAACAGCTCCCAGTTGGACACAGATAAGGATGGGCTTGGAGATGAGTGTGATGACGATGATGACAATGATGGAATTCCAGATGTATTTCCACCTGGACCAGATAATTGCAGGCTGGTAGCTAATCCAGGGCAGGAGGATGATAACTGTGAGTCTGAATGCTACTTGTGTTCAAATTTTAATGGGACCGTACTCAAATCAAGGAAGTTTTAGACCAATGCGTCAACTATCTTACTAGCCACTTCTTCTAAGGGCCTGGGATGAGGTCCATCAGAATCTGGGCACTTGTCAGCTCATGGGTTGAATAATTTACTCAGTGTCATTTCTCTGGTAATTGTGATTTTCCTGAGTTATTCCCTCCCTTCTATGTTCTGATTTAACTCTGTTTATGGAGGCAGCCAGATAACACATACCAGAGCCACTACCAAACTGATCATGTTGGTGGACTCCTCCATCCTTCAGTCTAGCATATGGAGTGCCTCTGACAAACCTGCCTGCTGCTCCTGTGCGTGCCTGTGCATTTTGTCAAAGAGTGTAAGTAGGAAGCACAGAGGGCAGGGAGTTTTGGAGGATGAAATGATGGCAGCCAGTATGCAAGCAATAGTGAGAGTTATAGTCTACGAGCATTGATGAGGGCTGTGTGCAGTGGGACAGTTGTGTGAGTGCTGGTCCTGTGACTGTAAAAGTGGCAGAGAGAAGATTGTGGTACTTACTTTGCAAAGCACAGAAGATCATGGAGCTTCTCAGGGGCAGTCAGTATGGCTTTGGGCAGGGGAAATCTTGTCACACAAATTTGATTGAGTTTTTTTTAGGAAGTGATGGAGATGAGTGATAAGGATAAAGCTGTGGATGTTGTCTATATGGACTTTACTAAAGCATCTGACAAGGTCCCTCATGGTAGATTGCTCCAGAAGATTAATGGAATCCATGGTGAGTTGGTAAGTTGGCTTGGTCATAGAAGATGGATCATAGTTGTGGAGGAGAATTTTCCTATGGAGGTCTGTGACCAGTGGTGCTCAACAAGGATCAGTGCTGGGACCTCTGTTGTTTATAACATATATAAATGATTTGGAAGAAAATGTAGGTGGTCTCATTAGTAAGTTTGCAGAAGATGTGAAATTTGATGGAGTTGCGAATAGTGAGGAAGGTTGTCAAAGGATACAGCATGGTATAGATCAGTTTGAAAGTTGGGCGGAGAATTAGCAGGTGGAGTTTAATCTGGACAAGTGTGAGGTGATACATTTTGGGATGTCAAATGCAAGAGGAAACTATACAGTTAATGGCAGGACCCTTAGGAGGCTTGATATACAGGAGGATCTTGGGATGCAAGTCCATAGCTCCCCGAAAGTGGCAACACAAGTGTATAAGGTGGTGAAGAAGATATATGGCATGCTTACCTTCATCAGTCAGGGCATTGAGTATAAAAGTTGGCAAATCACATTGCAGTTGTATAAGACTTTACCAGGCCACATTGGAGTACTGTGTGCAGTTCTGGTCCCCACACTATAGGAAGGAACTGAGGCTTTGGAAAGGATGCAAAAGAGGTTTACCATGATGTTGCCTGGATTAGAGTGTCTTAGATATAAGGAGAGATTGGATTGTTCTTGCTAGAGTATCAAAGGCTAAGGGATGACCTGATAGAAGTATATAAAATTATGAGAGACGTGGATAGGGTGGATAGTCCAAGTCTGTTTCCGAGGGTGGAAATGTCAAATACTAGGGGACATAGGTTTAAAGTGAGAGGGGAAAGTTTAAAGGAGGTGTGCAAAACAAGTTTTTACACAAGAGGTAGGTGCATGGGATAGGAGCAGATTACTGCAGATGCTGGAATCTGTACTGAAAAGAACAAATGCTGGAGATCACAGCGGGTTAGACAGTATCCATGGAGAGAGAGCAAGCTAATGTTTTGAGTCGAGATGACTTTTCACCAGAGCTGAAGCGAAGTGCGGAGGGGGCAGCATTTATGCTACAGTTTATTGTTTTGGGGGATATGGTAATGCAGTGGTGGGGTGTAGAGTGCTTGTGGAGAAAAAATGTTGATAGTTCAGATTAAGTGATTGGAATGGGAGAATGACAGAACAGTGCTGGACTTGAAAGAGAAGACAGTCCCACTGGATTGGGGGGAGGGGAGAGAGGACATGGTGACAGAGAATGTAACAAGTAAAGCTAAAAGAAAGGGAAGGAATAGGAATTGGTTCACAGTTTGAAGCTGTTGAACTCAGTATTAAATCCAGAAGGCTATAAAGTGCCTAGTCTGAAGAATGGTGCATGTGATGCCTGGGAGGTGGTAGAAGCAGATGTAACAACTTTGAAGAGGCATTTAGATAGAGACATTAACAGGCAGAGTTTGAGGGACATGGACCATGTGCAGGCAGATGGGGTTAGTTTACAATGGCATCATGGACAGCACAGACATGCTGGGCTGAAGGCCCTGTTCCTGTGCTCTCAGTTTGTTCTTACTACACTGCTGGGTATCTTGCCTCACCTGAGACACAGAACTGACCTGAAATGTTATTTGAACCTAGGCTTGCTGGGATTGGTAAAGCCTCCAGTGGAGGTCAACAAGAAAAACAGCTGCCCTCCTGTCTACTACTACATCCACAGAATCTCCAGGTCCCTGTTTGTAAAGCAGAAAGTGAGCTTTGCTGTCCTCTGGGCTATAGTCATGGGGCACCACTGTGAGGGGACAGTTCCTGGTTTGCAACATCTGCAGTGATGTGCAGTTGGGCTTTACGTATGGCATGAGCTGTGGCCAGCACATCCTGCCATCCAATTCCCTGAGGGGGAATTGCACAATTAATGAAGCAAAGAGGGGCACGTTTGTGTGAGGAAAATTGTTCTGAAGCATGGCAGACTGGCCGCCACAAATCTCACACAACAAATTACTTCAACTGAAAATGGTAAAATTCCCCCAACCTATTTTAGATAGACTTAGGATGGAATTTAATGCCATCCCACCTGGTGAATTTGGTGTCAAGGGCTTTGAATGCTGCAGGAGGGTGACATATCTTACTGCCTTTCCCCAGGACCAGGAGGAGGCCATTCAGCCCATCATGTCTGCATCAAAAATGAGCATCATGACTCTCTGCTCCTTCATTATGCTATTTAAAGCCCTACCTCTTTGACCAAGTTTTCATTCAAATTTTGTCTGACAAAGCTCCCGTGAAGTGCCTTAGAAAATCTTACTATGTTAAAGCTGAATTAAACACAAGACAAAACTGTTTTCAACGACTTTGTTACCTCTATATCCAGATATTCTAATGTTCTACTGGCTGGCCTCCTTTCTTACACCTTCCATAAGCTTCCAACTAATGCCAACTTAAGGATCTTGGCATTGCTAGTAATCACTCAGAGATGGGCAGGGGACTCACTGCATGGAACCTGATAAGCAAACCTTGTCAGGGTGGTCCTTCTTTCAGAGCGCTTGATTGAGGGATTCAGCATTGGGATGGGAAGGAACCTGCTGAGGACCTGTTCTCACTTCTGACCCCGTTCTCCCATAACTCTTACCCTGCAACTTTTCCATCACTAGCCTGGGCATGGGTCTTGCTTGATAATCCTGGGCCTGGGCTATGTGTATTACCAGCAGCATCCACTGTTTTCTAATAGCATTGCTGGGCAATGAAGAGCTGCTTGCCTCCCACCCACTCAACATTCTTGACCTGGGGTGAACCTGCTGCTGCCCAATTAATGTGATGGACATTCCTGTCACGAGTTAACATGGGACTTTCCAGTCGTAGGCGTGACTCACATCACCTACAGTAAATTCCACCATTATCAGTGTACTTGTGTATCTTTAGACGCCCACGGTCTTTTTCTGTTGTAATAAGTGCAATTCTGTGAACCTCTAATTGCATCCTGTTTTGAATTTTCAGAATTGTTACTGCCATTTTTCTCTGTACTCTCAATGGGGCCAAAAATCCATGGCTCATTTGTCTTCTCCGACTGATGTCCATGTGTCAGGGACAGAGTGGTGGGGTAAGGGTCTCTAAAGCTAGAAATGTCACTATTTCTGACCTGAAAGAGCAGCAACAACCAGTGCACCCAGTGAAGAGCATCCTCCAGGGGTCTAGTTGGGATCTATATCTGGGTCTGACTTTGTACACAAAGATTTTGAAGGTAATTCATACAAACAGGCTGTGACCGTTCACCCCACTTAGATCAGCTCTGACCATTATGTAATAGTGACAAAATTTGAAACTCAAAGCTGCTCCCTGGGTGCAGCTAGTGTGTGATTGTTTGAACGCAAGTTTGAAAATTCAGTGAATTCTGAGTAAAACATGCCATTGAATGTAGCAAATATGTAATACAAGAGATTTCATTGTACTTTCTTTCTTTAATTCAGTTGATGGAGTGGGAGATATCTGTGAAGGTGATTTTGATCATGATCAAATCATTGACAGAATTGATGTTTGTCCTGAGAATGCGGAGGTGACTCTGACTGATTTCAGAGCATACCAAACAGTGGTACTTGACCCTGAAGGAGATGCACAAATTGATCCAAACTGGGTTGTACTTAATCAGGTAACTTTTTATTAAATGGACATAATGTCATAAACCACCAACACATCAGTTTTGTACCTATCCATTTTAATTAACAACTGTCTAACCCTGAAGACCTGCCCTAATCATCTCAGACACTATTAAATCCTGTAATTCCTTCCCTAAACATTTCCTTCTCTTTACCTCAGATCACAGAAGGGTTGTAGTGCAGAAGGAGGCCATTCAGCCCATCACGTCTGCATCAGCTCTCCAAATGAGTATCATGACTCTCCATTCCTTCTTTATGCTATGTAAAGCCCTACCTCTTTGACCAAGTTTTCATTCGAATGTTGTCTGACAAAGCTCCTGTAAAGTACCTTAGGAAATCTTAGTATGTTAAAGCTGTATTAAGCTTAAGATAGAACTGTTTTCAATGCCATTGTTACCTCTATATCCAGATATTCTAATGTTCTGCTGGCTGGCCTCCTTCCATAAGCTTAAACTATTCCAAAAATATGTTGCCCATATCCTAGTTCATCCCAAGTCCTGTTCACCCTTCACTGATCAACGTTAGCTGCTGGTCTGGAACCACATTGATTTGAACATTAAATAAAAACGAAAAGGACTATGGATGCTGTAAATCAGGAACAAAAACAGAAGTTGCTGGAAAAGCTCAGCAGGTCTGGCAGCATCTGTGAACAAAAAATATCAGAGTTAACATTTTCGATCTGGTGACCCTTCCTCAGTCAGCGGACCCGAAACGTTAACTCTGATTGTTTCTTCGCAGATGCTGCCAGACCTGCTGAGCTTTTCCAGCAACTTTTGATTTTAACATTCCTTGATTACAAATGCTTCCATTGGCCTTACCTTCTCGTAGCTATTTTATGTAACCTCCTCTCATATGAAAGTGAAATAAAAGTATGTGCTATATAATAGCAAATTATTATTGTCATCTGCCCTAATCAACTGATTCATTACAGGGCATGGAAATTGTGCAGACAATGAACAGTGATCCTGGTCTGGCAGTTGGTATGTGACATTATTCAGTGCATTTCAGTGTAGAGGTGTCTGTATTTTAGCTTGTACCTGCAAACCTGTCAGTAGAAGACGGACCCATATCCTAAAACATGGTCCCTCTCTATCAGTCCCAAGTACTAACCTTTATTTATCGCGAAAGTTCCCTGCTTTGAAGGGGATATTATAAATTAGTTCATAATAGGTTAATCACAGATGAATCCAATCAGGAACTTGGGAGAAACCAAGTTAGACCTGGAATTTGCTACCACATGAAGTGGTGGGGGGAATCCGCACAGGTAGATTTAATGAGGAACTAGAGAAAACAAAACGGTTTGGGGCGGCACGGTGGCTCAGTGGTTAGCACTGCTGCCTCACACCGCCAGGGACCCAGGGTTCGATTCCATCCTCGGGCGACTGTCTGTGTGGAGTTTGCACATTCTCCCCATGTCTGTGTGGGTTTCCTCCGGGTGCTCCGGTTTCCTCCCACAATCCAAAGATGTGCAGGCTAGGTGGATTGGCCATGCTAAATTGCCCGTAGTGTTCAGGGATGTGTAGATTAGGGGGATAGGTCTGGGTGGGATGCTCTGTGTGTCAGTGTGGACTTGTTGGGCCGAAGGGCCTGTTTCCACACTGTAGGGATTCTATGATATGAATAGAAGGATATGCTGATAGAGTTTGGTGAAATAAGGTGGAAAGAGATTTGTATGAATCATAGACCTAGTGCACATCTGACTTGTTCAGGTCCAGTAATTACAGTAAAATACTACATAATTCTGTGCAGTTTACTCTCTGCTGCATTTCAGTATTACTATTTTGAGAGCATTTACACTAACCAATGACCAATCTTCATTCTAAGGAAACATGGGCCAGTGGCCTGACAGCTGATTTCTGGTGATCTTACAGGTTATACTGCTTTTAATGGAGTCGATTTTGAAGGTACTTTCCACGTAAACACCATGACAGATGACGACTATGCTGGCTTTATATTTGGATACCAGGATAGTTCTAGCTTCTATGTGGTCATGTGGAAACAGACTGAGCAAACCTACTGGCAAGCTACACCATTCCGTGCTGTGGCCGAGCCTGGTATCCAGCTGAAGGTACACTGAGCCCCAAGGTCAATTGTTGAGATTTTGCCAGGGACAGTCGCATAGAATGGAAGCGGTTTTAGTAGTGTTCTAAATTTTAATAGTGCATTCTGATGAGTATGCCAGCAGGTATTGTATATGCCTACTTTGTTAATAGCAAATCCCGAAATTGGGATGAGGATATATTTGCCCTAATGCCACGATCCTGGATGTTAGGAAACCAGACATTATAGTATGGGAATGGATTGATCACCTTTCAATTATTACTCATGCACAGGCTTTGGCTGTGAACTTCCTTGCAACTACTCCCTCTCCATCACAGCAACTGCAAACACATTAATGGGAGTTCTTCTGAACATCTGATTAAGTTACGTCAGCCAAGCACCCATGTGGAACTTCCAAGCTTTTGTTATATTGTGTCTTCGTAATAGGTTTGCTCACTACTTTTTTTGGCCTCAATGACCGGGACAAAGAAGGGAAACAAGAGATTGAGACAAAGACTGGGGAAGCTGCAGATGGTGAGGAGGATTGCCAGAGGACACAGCAGGAAATAGATAGATTGGAGAAATAGTGGATGGAATTTAATCCAGACAAATTTTGGAAGGTCTAATGCAGGAGGGAAGTATACACTAAAGGGCAGAACCTCCTAGAAGCATTAACATACAGAGGGATCTAGGCATACAGGCATCCATAGTTCCCAGAGAGTGGCAACACAAGTGGATAAGGTGGTCAACAGGTGTATGACATGTTTGACATCAGATGAAGGGTCTGGGCCTGAAACGTCAGCCTTTCTGCTCCTATGATGCTGCTTGGCCTGCTGTGTTCATCCAGCTCTGCACCTTGTTGTCATAGATCTGAACTGCTTCATTAACCGTGTATGTACATAAAGATTCCCTTCTGTGAAGAAAGCATATTTTTGCAATTAAACAAAAATCAAGACCAGTATGTCCCCATATATCTCTGCTTGAAATCTGTTTGTCACATTGTTTTAACTTTGAGCTACTAACTAAATTTGCTGCAACCTCCATTCATCTTGCTGTTGTTGTGAAACATCTAAAGACACTTGAAACAGGACAGCTATGAAGTGAATCGAGTAGCAGTTTATTGATTCGATAATGAATAGGGCTCATGTGGCACAATGGTAGTGTCCCTACCTCTGAGCTAGGAACCCTGGGTTCATGTCCCCCTGCTCCAGACATGTGTAGTAAAATCTTTGAAGAGGTTGATTAGAAAATGCCCTAATATATTTGATCAATAATGGTTACTCAAGTATGCACATGGGGTAGAATGCCTTCAGCTTGCTCCAGGATAACTCAATGACTCTCTGGGACATTTATACACAAGAACACAAGAAATAGGAGCTGGAGTAAGTTGTCTGGCCCATTGAGCCTGCTCCATCATTCAATAATATCATGGCTGATCTTTTCGTGGACTCAGCTCCACTCACCTGCCCGCTCACCATAACCTTTAATTCCTTTACTGTTCAAAAATCTATCTACTTTTGCCTTAAAAACATTCAACAAGATAGCCTCAGATGTTCCAGTGGGCAGGGAATTCCACAGATTCACAACACTTTGGGTGAAGAAGTTCCTACTCAACTCAGTCCTAAATATGCTCCCCCTTATTTTGAGGCTATGCCTCCTGGTTCTAGTTCCACCCGCCAGTGGAAACAACCTCCTCGCTTCTATCTTATCTATTCCCTTCATAATTTTATATGTTTCTGTAAGATCCCCCCTCATTCTTCAAAATTCCAATGAGTACAGTCCCAGTCTACTCAAGCTTTAAGCCAACCCTCTTAACTCTGGAATCAACCTAGTGAACCTCCTCTGCACCACCGCCAGAGCCAGTACATCCTTTTCAAGTAAGGAGACCAAAACTGTACACTATATGATTTCTTGTAACATCACTTTGTGTTCCTCAATAACATCATGGAACATCTGTCCTTGCTAACACTTTCTGGTCTTTAAATGGCAGTATAAAAATAAGTTACATCTTGCTCTTGTTACTCCACCTTATCCCCCTTCTTGCACCAAAAAAATTGCAGCATCTGTTCTCTCTGACCATCTCTACTTTCCATTTCCTTCTTTATTCCTTGTTTTTTCATTCATGGAATGAGGGCATCACTGGCTAGTCCAGTGGTTATTGGCCATCCCTTGTTGCCCAAAGGGCAGTTAAGAGTCGACCACATTCCTATCATAAGATAATGATTTATCAGAGAATAGTAATGTCTTACTCTTTATAATAATTTTTTTTATTACTGTCAGCAGAACTATTCCCTTCTTAGCTCATCGTTTATGCTCATGCAGCTGTGATAGATGCCTACACTAAAATCAGTTTATTGTTCTGGAGTCATTTCTGCAATTTCAGGAATGTCGTTTTCCTGTTAAATGTTTACTTTTATTTTTTGTTGCTTCCACTGCGCCTTGCAGTGACCATGACAAGTTGGAATTTAGCATTCAGCCTGAGCATGAGAAACTTGGGTAGGAAACAATTGTGTCAAATTTAAGTAAGAGTAATTATATAGAGGTAATGGCAGAATTGGACTGGGAAAGGGGTTTAGCAGAAGAAATAGTTGGGGAACTATGAGAGACATTTAAGAAAATAGCTCATGACTCACAGCAAAGATACATCCCTACAGGGTAGAGAGATTGTAGGAAGGAGATAAAGTGACCATGGTTAATCAGGGATGTTAAGGATAGTATCAAAGTGAAAGAAACATACAATGTGGAAAAAATTACTGGTGTCTCAGCGGATATGAAAATTGTAAAAGCAAAAAGTTGAACGAAAGATATACCGAGGGTAAACTAGCAATTAATATAAAAATAAACATTAAGAGCTCCTTGAAATTTATAAGAAGAAAAAAAAGAGAAGCCAAAGAATGAGGCTGAGGAAATTATAATCAGGAACCAGGAAATGGTTGAGGAGTTGAATAAATATTTAGCATTTTGTCTTCACGCTAGAGGACATTAATAGCATTCCAGAATTACTAAATATTCGAAGGGTCTAAAGGGCGGTGGTGGTGAGGGGGCGTTGGTGGGAGGAGTTTGAGGATAGGGAAATAAACACAATAATTTATTGCCAGATAAAACGTACTGGGGAAACTAATCGGGCTAAAGACCAGTAAGTCCCCTGGACATGATAGGATGGATCCTCGGATTTTGAAGGATGTAGCCGCAGAGATAATGGATGAACTAATAGACATCTTCTGAGAGTCCTCAGATTCTGGAAAAGTCCCAGAGGATTGAAAAATGGACACTGTAACACCCTTAATTAAAAAGGGAGAGAGATGAAAGAAAAGGTGACTTAGGCCAGTTAGCCAAACATTTGTCATTTGGAAAATCTTAGAGTCTATTATAAAAGATGTAATAGCACAGCATAGAGAAATATGGAATAAAATCAGGCAGAGTCAGCATGGCTTCATGAAAAGGATAGTCTTGCCTGACAAATTAATTAGAGTTCTTCAAGGAAGTAACAAACAGTTTAGATAAAGGGGAACCAGTAAATGTAAAATATTTGGATTTCCAAAAGACACTTGATAAAGTACCATACATAATAAGATGAGAATCCATGGTGTTGGGGGCAATATGTTAGCATGGATAGAAGATTGGCTAATTAATAGAAGTCAGGGACTTGGGATAAAGGGGATATTTTCAGGAGCGTAATCTGTAACTAGTGAAGTGTCACAGGGATCAGTGCTAGAGCCACAAATATTTACTAAATATATATATATTAATCACTAGGATGATGGAAGTGAATATACTATTGCTAAGTTTGTGTATGACAGACTTGATATAGACAGGTTAGGAAAATGTGCAAAAACTTGGCAGATGGAATATAACGTGGGAAATTGTGAGATTATGCACTTTGGCGAGAAGAATAGAGGAGCTGACTATTATCTAAATTAAATGCAGAATGCTACAGCACCATGGAATTTGCAGATCCTGGTGCATTAATCACAAAAAGCCAGCATCCAAGTTCAGCAGGTATTAGAGAATGTTGGCCTTTGAAATAAGGGAATATAGTATAAAAATAGGGAAGTCTAACTAAAACTATACAAGGCACTAGTTAGAGCCACCTGGAATACTGTGAGCAGTTTTGGTTCTCTTTTCTATGGAAAGATATACTGACATTGGAGGAGGGCCAGAGAAGGAATGTATTTAAATAAAAATCGAAAGAACTGCAGATGCTAAAAATCAGAAATAAAACGAATATTGCTGGAAAAGCTCAGCAGGTCTGGCAGCATTAGTGGAGAGAAATCAGCGTTAACGTTTCAGGCCCAGTGACCCAAGGACAGTTCTGAGGAAGGGTCACTGGACGTAGAAACATAGAAGATAGGAGCAGGAGGAGGCCGTTCAGCCCTTCAAGCCTGCTCTGTCATTCATCACGATCATGGCTAATTGTCCAACTCAAAAGCCTAATCCTGCTTTCTCCCCATAATCTTTGATCCCATTCACCCCAAGTGCTATATCTAGCCACCTCTTGAATACATTCAATGTTTTGGCATCAACTACTTCCTGTGGTAATGAATTCCATGGGCTCACCACTCTTGGGGTTAAGAAATGCCTCCTCATCTCCATCCTAAATGGTCTACTCTGAATCCTCAGACTGTGACCCCTGGTTCTGAACACACCCACCATAAGGAACATCCTCCCTGTATCAACCCTGTCTAGTCCTGTTAGAATTTTATAAGTCTCTATGAGATCCCCCCTCATTCATCTGAACTCCAGCAAAAGCAACCCTAAGCTAGTCAATCTCTCCTCATACATCAGTCCTGCCATCCCTGGAATCAGTCTGGTAAACCTTTGCTGCAATCCCTCGAGAGCAAGAGCAGAAAAGGAGACCAAAACTGCACGTAATGTTCTAGGTGTGGCCTCACCAAGGCTCTGTATAACTGCAATAACACATCCCTGCTCCTGTACTCAAAACCTCTCGCAACGAAGGCCAACATACCATTACATAACTCAGATCTCTCTCCTCAGATGCTGCCAGATTTGCTGAGCTTTTCCAGCAATTTCTGTGTTTGTTAAAGAAATAAATTTGTTTTTCCAAAGTTGACATTTCACCTTTTTAATTGCTTATTGAGATTGATACAACTTGTAAACGTCCTAATTTCCTGTCAAAATTGGTCTTTTAGGCAGTCAAGTCAAACACTGGACCTGGTGAGCATCTACGAAATGCACTCTGGCACACAGGAGACACCACAGACCAGGTCCGACTACTATGGAAAGACCCCAGAGATGTGGGTTGGGAAGATAAGATTTCTTACCGTTGGTTTTTGCAGCATAGACCACAGGTTGGATATATCAGGTAGGGTGGAAATCTATTGCTATACATGAATCATGCCCAGCGGGTTCTTTTCATAGAATCATAGAATCCCCACAGTGTGGAAGCAGGCCATTCAGCCCATCGAGCCCACACCAACCCTTCCAAGAGCATCCCACCCAGACCCACACCCCTCACCCAATCCCTGTAACTCTGCATTTCCCATGGCTAACCCACATAGCCTGCACATCCCTGAGCCCAATGGGCAATTCAGCATGGCCAATCCACCTAACCTGCACATCTTTGGACTGTGGGAAGAAGCCAGGGCATCTGAGAAAACTCACGTTCCACACAGACAGTCATCCAAGGGTGGAACTGAACCTGGGTGCATGGCAATGTGAGGTAGCAGTGCTAACTACTGAGCCACCGTGCCACCCCAAGCTGGGGACCTCTGGATTACCCATCCAACATAGCCAGTAAACTACTAATAGTCACAGTTAGAAAGACACTACAGGTGCTTGCTGTGATTTGTGTACAAAGTTAGTAACTTTAGGCATCAGGCTGATGTATCATTATTCCAAACTCACCGCACAAGTTTTGGCATCTTTGTATCCGATGCCTAGAGTCATACAGCATGGAAACAGAGCCTTCAGTCCCTGTTGTATGCTTCATACAGCCAATGATACAGCATGTATTTGAATGGTAGATATAAACTAAGTTCACTACAGAAACTTAAGCATTGTGCATTCTGTTTTAAGTACATTTTTAACACTATGACTAGTGTTAATTGTTCCCAAATAACCTCATTGGCATTGAAAACCTATTTTTGCAAGTGTGGAGTCACGTTCTGTCATCTGTTTAATGTTTTTTAGAATTTTCATTCACCCTCTGTTTTTGTGCATCTGATTTGACATTGAATTCTTTTCTTTTTATTGTGTGATGCATTTTGATAAAACTATACCTATTAACCACTTTCACACCCACACCCAAAGTGAAACTATTTAGTTACCAAAATCAAATCAATTCACAATATAGAAATGCATTAGGAAGACAATTCATTATTACATAAGATAATAGAGGATATTTGCCCCCAGTTCTGTAGCTGCGAATTCATTTCACAAATTGACTGGTATTCTGTGAAGAATTTCCTGATGTCAATCCCAAACTATTCAACTAGCTTGGGGGGCTGAATGGTTTCTTTCTGTTCCTATGTTCCATTACTTCCATAAGAGCAGCCACACCTTGTACCAAATATTTCTCCTTTCTATGAATATTATTTTATACATCTGAATCAAATTTCATCAATGTTTTGATCATTTGTGTACACAATTAAGAAGGACTGTTAATATTCCAAACATATTTGAAACAAGCAAATTGAGGAAACAGTTAATGTTCAAATAGAAGCTGGCTTAGAATTACACCTATTCACTGTAATTGTTACATAAATAATAAAGGCAAGATACTGCAGATGTTGGAAATCTGAAACAAATATGGACAATGCTGGAGAAACTCAGCAGGTCAGTCACCATCTGCGGAGAGAGAAAGAGTTAATATTTACTAGTCTACAATGATTCTTCTTCAGAACAGTCAGGACTATAATTGTCACAACAGATGAGGAGGAGTTGGCAACAATGAATGTTTTAAAATTCTTTTCAAGTACAAGAACATATAGGTCTCTGATAAAAATGTAGTTGCCCAATGTCTATTGTATCAGTAAGAAGCTAGTTACAAAGCTTTTTTTTCAGTGTTGACTGAGGAATGTCAAGCATACAAAGTTAAAGATAAATAGTCTAGGACTAAAAGAAAATGAGAGCATACAAGTTCAAGTTCTTGGTCTGTCCTTATGGCAGAATGGTTTTAACCTGAGACTGTGGCTGTTTAATTGACGTTGAGTCATTCATAATAGCAATTAAACACAAACAACTATAGCTGCTGGAAATCTGAAATCTGAAACAGAACAGAATGCGCTGGAGAAACACACCAGGTCTGATAGCATCTGTCGAGAGAAAACAGAGTTAACGTGTTGAATCCAGAGAGCCTTCATCAGATCTCAACTCAGTTGAGCAAGACAGAGACAGCAGGACAAATCCAACCTGGATATTTACCGCGCTATCAATCTACCCATAAGGTGATAAAAGGTGTTGTTGACGGTACTATTAAGTGGCACTCGCACAATAGCCCACTCAGTTTGCGTTCTGCCAAGAGCACTTCACTCCTGACCTCTTTATAGCCTTGGTCCAAACATGGACACCGAGCTGATCTCGAGAGGGGAAGTGAGTGCGACTGCCCTTCCCATTAGGGCAGCACTTGATCAAGCGTGGTGTCAAGAAGCTCTAGACAAATGTCACTCAAAATGTTTGACACCTTCCAGGACAAATCAGCCTGTTTTGATTGGCTTGCAATCTAACACCTAACACTCTATCTACCACTAATGCACAGTGTGTATCATCTACAAGATATTCTACAAAAACTCAAAGGCTCCTTTGACAGCATCTTCTAAACTCACATACTCTACCATATAAAAGGTCAAGGCAACAGATACATGGGAACACCACCACCTGCATGTTCTCCTCCAAGCAACTCACCATCCTGACTTAGAGATATATCACCGTTTCTCCAGGGTCACTGGGTCAAAGTCCTGGAACTGCCTCCCTAACAGCATTATGGGGGTACCAATGAAGTCAGCTCACCTGCAACTTCTCAAAGAGAGTGTTAGAGATGAGCCCTTGCAGGTGATGCCCATGTGAATGTATTTTTAAAAATCATGCAGCTTCATAAGAACTTCTGCTGATACTGCCAGAGTACAGACCATTATATAGATCTGATCAGCCTTTTCATAGGTAAAATGTCAATCCCCCTTCCTGTTGGATCTTCTTGATAAGCCCCACCTCTTCACCTCAGCTTTGGGCGACCCCTCCTTTACGCCTCTCTGTGAATGACTTATTTGGATAATTTTCTATGTTGACAGAACAATGCAAAGTAAATGTTAAACTGTCGTTGTCATTCATGATAGCTGTTGTGCTTTTCACAGAGCAAGGTTTTATGAAGGTTCTGATCTGGTGGCTGATTCAGGAGTTACAATAGATACCACCATGCGAGGCGGAAGACTGGGAGTCTTCTGTTTTTCCCAGGAAAACATCATCTGGTCCAACCTCAGATACCGCTGCAATGGTAAGGAACTGTTGTCTGTCACTGTTTGTATGGAAGAGATAGCATCACTGTCCATTAACAAGAGGACACAGCAAGAACTGCAGATGCTGGAGTCAGAAACAACACAGTGTGGAACTGGAGGAACACAGCTAGCCAGGCAACATCAGAGGAGTAGGAAAGTTGACATTTTGGGTCGGGACCCTTCATCAGGACTGGGAAGGGGGAAGGGAGCTGGGAAATAAATAGAGAGAGGAGGGGTGGGGCTGTGGAAGGTAGGTGGGATGAAGATAGGTGAATGCAGGTAGGGAGTGGTGGGGATTGGTCAGTGAGGTGGGAGGGGCAGATAGGTGGGAGAGAAGATGGACAGATTGTGTCAGGTCTAGGAGGTGGGAGGGAGGATGGGTGGGGCTGGGGAAAGGTAGGTGGGGTGGTGATAGGTTGGATGCAGGTAGGGGGTAGTGGGGATTGGTTGGTGGGAAGGGTAGCAGGGGGGATAGGTGGGGAAGAAGTTGGACAGGTTGTGTCAGGTCAAGGAGGCGGGATGAGAGGGAGGATTGGACATGGGATGAGGCCGCGGGTGGGAAGACTCTGAAACTGGGGAATTCTATGTTCAGGCCATTGGGTTGTAGGCTCCCAAGGTGGAATATGAGGTGCTGCTCCTCCAGTTTCCGGAATGAATCATTGTGGCACTGAACGAACAACATTGTGGCGCTTGCTCGGGGACTGTTTTGTGGGGCATCTGTACACGATAATTGACAACACCTTCTGGTCAGCAATTTTAACTCCCCCTCCCATTCCCTGGGTGACATGTCCACCTGGGCCTCCTCAGTGCCACAATGACGCCACCTGCAAACTGGAGGAACAACACCTCATATTCCGTCTCGGGAGCCTACAGCCTGGCCTCATCTCATATCCAAGCCTCCCTCTCATCCCCGCCTCCTTGACCTGACACAACTTGTCTGTCTTCTTCCTATCCACCCTACCCTTCCTACCAACCGATCCCCACTACCCCCTACCTGCATCCAACCTATCACCACCCCACTTACCTATCCCCAGCACCATCCATCCTCCCTCCCGCCTCCTGGACCTGACACAACCTGTGCGTCTTTTCTCCCACCTATCCACCCCTCCCACCCCACTGGCCAATCCCCACCACTCCCTACCTGCACTCACCTATCACCATCCCACCGACCTTCCCCAGCCCCACCCCTTCTCTCTCTATTTATTTCCCAGCTCCGTTCCCCCTCTCCATTTCCGAAGAAGGGTCCTGATCTGAAACGTCAACTTTCCTGCTCCTCTGATGTTGCCTGACTTGCTGTGTTCCTCCAGCTCCACACTGTGTTGCTTCTGTCAATTAACAATATGTGCATTCTGAATCTGAAAATACACAGCAGGCCAAGCAACATCTGAAAAGATCAGAGATAGCAAGAACTGCCAATGCTGGAGTCAGAGTCAATAGAGTGTGGAGTTGGAGGAACAGCATCTGCCTGACCTGCTGTGTTACTGCAACATCTGAAAAGGTGGAAGGCAGCTTGAGAATTCCATGTAATCCTTGACCAAAACTAGAAATAAAAGTCTTTGTTGAACTTCTCAAAGCTAAGACGTCTTAGATACGGCTGAGTCATGAATGCTAACTTCTTCCACACTATATAACAGAGAGGTTTCTGTGCATGTCACGTGTTTTTCTGGTTCATCATGCGTTCCACCTGGGCAGATAAAATTGGTAGCATGATGTTGTCTGCCCAGGTGCCTGCTCCCAACATTACCTTCCTACAGGACTCACCCTAACCTTGGTGCAAGTGGAGCCAGCCGAAACCTAAAAGGCTATTTTGCTGTGATAACTGGATATTGCGTAGATTGAGATCCAGCTACATTAAAACATATTGAAGTTTTTAGTTTGGTGCACCCAGTTCCTTACTGCCTCTGAAGTGGGCACCCACAGCCAATATTGGGGTCACCTGCCCAATGACTCTATGAATTCGAACAAAATCAGGGTTGTGCTTATATGGAATGAACTGCCAGAAGAAGTGGTAAAGGCATGTACAATTAAAACATTGAAAAGACATTTGGACAGCTACATGGATAGGAAAGGTTTAGAGGAATAAGGACCAAGTGCAGGAAGATTGAACTAGCTCAGTTTAGGAAACCTGGTCGGTATTGACAAGTTGGGTAGAAGGGCCTGTTTCTGTGTTGTATGACTCTATGATTTTAAGATCAGGGCGACAAATCATCATTGGGCAGAAGATCTATTCTGCTGTTGACGAAAGGGACCTACACATTTTCTTGGGAGTGTGTGTCTTGATCTCTTTAAAGTAATGCTGCGTTCTTGTGGATAAATTGTTTTAGCTCCCATTAAAATATGAGGCACATCTCTGAAACAGGTGGGATTTAAACCCCCATGCCTCCAGGCTCAGAGGTGTGGACACTACCACTGCACAAGACTGCACCCTTCCCCTATCCCTTCAAAAGGAATAAGATTGATTCATGTTTCATTAACCTGCTTTTTGATAGGATTAGTTGAGCACTGAATGTTGGCCATGGCTTTCAGAAAATGGTTTAATTGACTGAGCTTGGTGTATTTGGATTTAAGAGGATACACATGAATTCAGTTTGAAGTCGGTCTGCTATTTTGTACTGCTCTTCCTGGACATCTCTCTTCTTTAGAAGCAAACCAAGTTTCATTGTGAGAATGGGGATTGAATTCATGATAGAAGGTGGCTCAGCATCACCTTCTGAAGTGCACCTAGGAATGGTGTTAATGGTAGTCTGCTGAGCGAAACCCGTCTCCCAAAGGTAAGTAATAAAAAGAATCAAATTCCTGGTTCCAAACACTATGCAAAAGAACAAGCCATCCAGAATAAAATACCTTCTGCCAAATAGCAGTTCTAATTGCCTCTAAAGTCTCTCCATTTTGGAGCCAAAGTCAACATTATCTTGAGTCAAAGAGGGTGTCAGTGTGTCTGTAATGCACTCAGATCAGGATGCTGGCAGCAGATTTTGCTTACAAGATAACCAATAACGTTGTTTGTCTCACAAATATAAAGGTTGCCCTTTCAGATTAGTATAATAGAACATTTAATTTAAAGAATTAATGTGACTATTTATATCTATTTGTCGTTCATATTCATTGCCCACTTGTGGTAAACTCGGCATACACAGATGTCAGAATAGTCAGTTCACTGCATATGCCAAGTTTTTGGCACCTCTATCAATGCCAAAGCCACTAGAACATTAAATGCCTAATCACTGATTCTGAAGAGATCCGAAGTGTCTGGTGTAAATCTGCTTTTGTGAACCTTTGTCTAACAATCAGTAACTTTCTTTTCAGATACAGTTCCTGAGGATTTCCAGGAGTTTCAGGCACAGCAGTTGTAGCCAGTTCTCAGAAAGAGTCTGACAGAGAAACCAAATGGAGATAGTCCTGAATATCTTGCGGGGGTGCTAAAACAGCTGTGAAAAAATGAAGTGGGTTTAACATGTAAACGAGACTTATGTCACAGAGCTGTCTCTGGCATTTATACTAGAAATTCCAATAAAACATTTTAAGAAGCCATGTTTAATCACATTGCTCTGATTGTTTGTCTTTAGTTTAACACAATAACAAAAACGTGATATCTTTCAAAATATTAATTAAATCAGTTATTATGGGCATTCTTATTTATTGTTATGTTGCTGCAAAGGAGGTTTTCCTCCATAATATGGTTCACGATATGTACAAAATGTCTACTTTCTGTTTTTAATTTGTTCTGATGAGGTCGGAATTACTGCCCTTCCCTATAGTAAGTGCACTTTTGGAAATGACACTGGTCACTGGTAAAAAAGCAAAAAGGAAGCACTACTGTAAACCTGAAGAAAATTGTACAGAACTAACTTGCAGGTGTTATGGACACACTTCAAAACTTGGGCTCAGAGTTTTCAAGATAGAGAGAAGAAAGAAATAGCTTCAAACTCCCAGCCCCTAAAAATAGCAGCTATGTGTAAGATTATTATGCAAAGGCTCATCCACATTTGAAGTTTTAAAGTATTACCCTGGTGGCTCAGTTCCTGGGAAAGCTGAAGCAAATAGGCCAATTGTTAGGCCTGTGTTGGATTGGATTGGCTGATGTCATGGATTCTTTTTCCTTCTAATGTGGATCTGAGAGTAACAGATGTGCTCTACCTTGCTGCGGCTGTACTTTCAATTTCGTGCCATGATCAGACACCCACTTTATCCCCCACAAGCCTCCATCTGAACTGAAGGACCTACCAGAGGGGCAGTGGTGAGGTCTGGTCTCTATGTAGGACCAGGCCATATGCTACTCTCAGAAACTGGTATCACTGTAAGTGACCACAGCACTGTCAAATTAATGTAAAAGTACACTGGTTCAGTAACGTCCTTCAAGATTGGAAATCTGCCATTCTTACAATGTCCTGCCAAAATGTGACAGCAATTCTGTTACTATATGTAAAACTCTTAATTGTTCTCTAATAGGCCATTGAGTGTCAGGAGAAAGGCCTACCACCTCAGCAAACAGGAATTGATATAAGCACTCACCTTGCCAGTCACGTCAACACCACAAGATGAATTATTTGTGAAATGTTAAAGCAATGCATTGCCCTGTGGTGGAATAAAATTGCAGTGACTGTATCAGTAGTACTAACAGCAGGCATAACATTCTGTTAGATTTTGTATGTCATTTATTCACAAGTCCCCATGTGAATCATTGAATTGTTTCACGACAGAAGGAGATCATTCAACCAGCAAACATTTAGCAATTTATAAACATAAATTTCAACACTGCACCCTGGAATAGCACAATAGCTGCAGGTGTTGGGTAGATTTATTGTGTTTAAACAAACCAAAGTAGAACACTTCAAGTGAAATGGCCAGTGAAAGATTTTAGTGTGGTTTTGTGTTATTATTGTGATAGTCAGCCTTAGAAAAAACTAAAATGAACAAATTTAACTGGATATTGCTTCCATTATGGACTGGATTTTGAGTTTTGGATCAGTGAAGTCAAATAGAGGTCCCAACTATAGACTGCGCATCACTATCTTTTGTTCCAGGAGGTGGTAAGTTTGGACAATAGGCAGAACACTTAATCAGATGGGGTGGCAGCAGACCCAGATATCACCTTCCCTGCCCCTTGCACCCCATAACCTTTACCAGAATTAATTTCAGGTTGGGAAAGTCCATAGCTGGCCTTCCCATCTCACTGTCAATTGAGGACCTTGTGTGGCCCCAATCCACCACTGCTGGGATTGGCCCAGCTGCAAATGGGTTTGTTACCATGCAGCGTGGCCAACATGTCAACCTGCATTTCTCACCTCCGGCAACAAAAGGCCCCAAGGGAAGAGGGGTGTATGCTGATAGCTACCCTTGCCCTCACTGCCAACCTCCTGCCCTTCTCCCTGTGATCCACAACCTCACCTTCCCCTAGATCACACCCTTGGGTTCTTCATGACTCTGTGGCTGTTATTGCATTAGCTGCCCTACTTCCTCATTGGCACTGCTGAGTGCAAGAGATGCTGGCTTTTGATTGGTTGTCAGCTCCAGCCGGCTGGGACTTCCATCCAGAGAGTTTGAATTCTAGGTGAAGGCCTGCAGGTGGCCTCTCTAATGCCTGATTAGGCTTCAGTGGGCCTTTGTAGGGGTGTGGGCATGGGTGTGTCACTCATTGGCTCCTCTGGTGGCTGATCAGTCCCCTGGTACTTCAACAACACTCCCCCAACCCCCTGTGGGAAAGAGAAACAAGAAAACAGAAATTTCTGGAAAATCTCAGCAGGCCTGCAGCATCTGTGGCAAGGAATCAGAGTTAACGTTTCGGATCCAATGACCCTTCTTCAGAAAGTCATCGACAGACCATGATTTTGGTATAACTGACTTGTAGTTAGCCAGATGGTGGGATCACTATGTAATGAGGGAAAATGAGTGGGCTATCAAGAGGCCCTCCATCACCAAAAAGCTACAGTTTGCCTTTTCAGTTGAGAGAAAGACAGCATAGAAGTAAAGATGTTATACTTCAGTTACACAGAGTATTGGTGAGATTGTATCCTGAATACCGTGTGCAATTTTGGTCTCCTAATTTAAGGAAGGATGTAAATACGTTAAAAGTGGTTTGGAGGGATTTCACTAGATCAATATCTGGAATGAGTGTGTTGTCTAATGAGCACAGTTTCGACAGACTGGGCTTGTTTCCACTGGAAGTTAGGAGAGGGGTATCTTGCTTGAAGTTATAAGATCCTGAACAGTCTTGACACGGTGAAAGTAGAAAGGATGTTTCCTGTTATGGGTGAGTCCAACTTAGGGGGCATTTTTTCAGAAATGGGGATCAATCAGAGATGAGAAGAAATAATTTTCTAGAGGGTTGTGTAGCTTTGGAACTGTCTGCCTCATAAGGTAGTGGAGTTAGGGAAATTAATTTTTTTTAATGCAGAGGTAGGTTCTTGTTAGGTAGTAAATTAAAGGCAATTGAGAAATGGGAATATGGAATTTAAAGCATAAATAGATCAGCCATAATCTTATTGAATGGTGGAGCAGGTTCAAGAGGCCAAGTAAGACCATAAGGCGTAGAAGAAGGAGAAGGACATTCAGCCCATCGAGTCTGCTCTCCCATTCAATGAGGTCCTCAATTCCACTTTTCTGCCTTTTCACTTCACTCTTGATCCCTTACTGATTTAAAATCTATCCATCCCAGCCTTGAAGATATCTAATGACCCTTTTCAGTAAAGAATTCCACAGACTGTCCACTCTGATGTATCTCTAATAGGGTCCTCCTAATTCTCAGATTATACCCCCGGTCCTAGACTCTCCCACAAGGGATGGTCTATTTCTCCCTCTATGGCATTTGTTTGTATGTTAATTGGAATGAAGACATGTGGAGAGAAGGTGGAAAAGTGGACTCATTGTGACAATCTATCAATTATTTTATTGAATAGGAGAGCAGGCTGAAGGTTCCTTATGGCCTAGTGCCTATCCTCATTTTCTGTTATGTTCTTAAACCCAAATTAAAGCGGTAGGTACAACCAGTTTTATCACTGAAGGTTGAAGCTGTTGATGGGACACCATTCAGACAGGCTGCTTTGTTAACAATAACAGAAAGGAAATGGTCAATGAGTAAAGTATGGGTGAATAAATGAAATCAACTTGGACTTCTTCAAAGCAAATTGTGTTTGACTAAAATGATTGAGTTAGAAGAGAAGAGGTGTTTGCAAGGAAAGATGTCATCTTTGTTTTCCCTGTTTTATTTCTTATTTGCATGTTTCAGTTTTCCCCTTTTATTTACGCTCTTATTTTTATTTTCAAACAGCAGCTCACTTGCTCCAGACACGTTTGTTTCTTCTCTCGTCCCATCATCATTCTCTTTGCCCCTGAAAGATAAACTCTGCTATCATCCAATCTGTCCCGTTATCCACCCTATCAAAGACCATTCTGTATGCTTGTCCCATTCAATCACTTGCTCAAAACCTATTATGCCTGTAACTTTCAAGAACATAAGAAACAGAAACAGGACTCTCCTCAAGTTTGCCCCACCATTCTATAAAGTCGTGACTGATCACTCCCATGCCTCAACTCCTTTTTCATGTTTTGAACCTCATAGCCCTCAACTTCTTGACATTTCAAAATCCACTACCTCTTTAAATACTTCCGGTGGTCTAGCCTCTATAACTGTCTCTGAAGCAGAGAATTCCAGACATCAACTACCCTCTAAGAGAAAAAAATTACTGTAACTATGTTCCCCAGTTTGAGATTCTCTGACTTAGTGGAACCACCCTCTCGCATTCTACCCTGTCTAGGAGTTCAAGAACAGGGAAGTCTTTGTACAACTGTACTGGGTGTTGGTGAAGCTGCACCTGGAATCCTGTGTACAGTTTTGGTTCCCACATTTAAGAAAGTATGCAGTGACATTGAAGGCAATTCAAAAGAGACTCACTAGGCTGATTCCTGGGATGAATGAGTTGACTTATCAAGAAGCTAAAGAGTTTAGGCCTTTTGTTCATCAGAGTTTAATGGAATGAGGGCTGATTTAATGAAACGTACAAGATTCTGAGGGGGCTTGACAAGGTTGTTTGAGAAGACGTTTCCTCTAGTAGGGGAGTCTCAAACTAGGGGACATAGTTACAGAATAAGTGGACACTCAATTAAAACTGAGATGTGAAAAAATTTCTACTTGCAGAGTGTAGTGAATGTCAGGAAATTTCCAATTCAGATTTATGGAGGCTGGATCACTGAAAGTATGTAAAGGGATGTAGATAAATTTTTGAAATATCAGGGAGTTGATGGCTACAAGGAGCTGACATGAAAGAGGAGGTGAGGCCTATGGCAGATCAGCCACGATCTTGTTGAATGGCAGGTCAGGCTTGAGGGGCTGAATGGCCTATGTCTGTTCGTATACCTTATGCCCTTATGTTTCTGTGACCATCCCACAGCTTCACAGATACCTCAACTGGTATCGGGTTTTTATTCCCATACATTTTAATACTGTAACACTAATATTTGAACTCTGTCTGCATAGATTAGTTCAGTAACAAAAACCATTTTGCAAAGTGGTCATGTCAAATACAAACAGGCATTGTTGGTATTGCCAGCATTTGTTGCCCATCTTTAATTGCCCTCAAACTGATTGGTTCTCTGGGCCATTTTGGAGGGCAGTTAACAGTTAACCACATTGTTGTGGGGTATGTAGGCCAGACCAAGTAAAGACGGCAGATTTCTTTCCCTAGAGGAGATAAGCAACATAAGGTTTTTACAACAATTGACAGTGGTTACACAGTCCCCATAAGACTAGACTAGATTTTATTTGAACTGCCAATTTTATTGAATTAAAGTTTCAGCATTTACCATGATAAAATTTAAACCCATGTCCCAGGAACATTTAGCCTGAGTTGGGATTACCAATCCAGAGACACTGCTGTTATCTATGCACGACGCTGGTGATATATATTTTATTTCTAAACTTTTAGCTAGTGAAACAAACACCTCACATAAAACAGTTTCTCGTAAATTCAGGGCTTATCATAAAATCACCGAGCACCATTCAGAGGCAACTGAATGGACAGCAGATTCTGGGAATTATATATTTTCTATAATATGCCTGAACATTATAAAAGGAAATAGAATCCGATGTCTGTGCTTACTGGAACTAGACCGTATTAATGCTAAGGGATTGCCTCCAGATTTTATTTAATACTTATTAGGTCACTAAGTAGTTCTCCTCAAATGGCACTGTGACAAATCCCTCTCAAATTTTGGGGAATTTCCCAGACAGGAAGCTAATACAATAATTTTTACAGGCAATCTCATTTTAAAACAGATCTTATCAAACTTGATGACAAATGCTGCAATAGCCAGCAAAACCAGAGTTAGTTTGGACGGGCGGTTGTGGGGGTGTTGGGCGGTTGGGAGGTGGAGGGAAGGTAGTTAGACAGGACAGGAATCTGCTCTGAGCTGTGAGTTGCAGGACCACAATGACAGAGGGCATCACAATGGCAAACTAGCAACAGAATTTTTTGCCCCCACATTTCAAGGTAGGAGGCTATGTAGAAACCAAAAGAAATGGCACTGTATATCTTTGGGAGTGTTCTCCAGGGATCATTTTCCCTCCTCTTCTGGAAGCCTCACCTCTGATACCAAACCCATTTTTCATAAATAGGTTGGAGACAACTCTGTTCAAATACCTTACAGCTTTATTACAAAATCTAAGTTTGTTCTCATCTATATAGGTGTACTTTACACTTTTATTAACCTGAACATGGTATTAATGTAAACAACGATTAAAGAAATTCATTGGCTGTTGCATATATAGGTTTTAAGAAAAAATTATCAGTAGGATGTGTTTGTTGCTGTCTAGGCCAACAACTATTACCTATTCCTAATCGCCCTTGAGAAGGTTTTATTAGATAAGAGTTCAGTTCAGTTGTAACAACTGAAGCATCTAACATCAAAAGGTATGCATTTGTCCAGAGTGGTGGCGAAGGGCAGGACTTCTGCTTTCTTTTTGGCACCGTGGTGATAGTGTAACCCAGAGGTCCTCTTTTAGTTTTCAATTATATAAATGATTTAGCACAGAAAACATTCTCATTTGTTAATGAGAACCAATTAGGGAATGTGTCAAACCGAAAAAAGTTGCAAGAATAAACAGATGGTGACTAAGCCTCATGGTTTATTTTTAAATTTGTTCATAGAATGAGGGCATCACTAGCTAGGCTGGCATTAATTCCCCATTCTTAATTGCCCAGAGGGCAGTTAGGAGCTAAACATATTGCTAATGGAGTCCCATTATAGGCCATTAGTAAACCATGTGGGCATTTCCCTGACAATCAATTCATGGTCAATGTTAGGCTCCTAATTCCAATTTTTTTTTATTGAATTCAAATTCCACCATCTTCCATGACAGGATTTGAACCTGAGTCCCTGGAACATTACCTGGGTCTCTGGATTAACAGTCAAGCGATATGACCACTAGACCACTGCCTACCCTTAATGTAATAAGAGTGTATGTAAGGAAAGAATATTGGAAAAGTAATTTGTAAACAATCATTGTACAGAATGTCAGAGATCAAGATGGAAGACTCAGTCTTTGGAGGTGCCAGCACAGATAAGAAAATACAGAAAAACATTGAACTTTCTAAGGAAATGATGCTGAATTGTTCTAAGATACTTGTTTGGCTAAAGTTGGACTATTGTATGTATCCAGTTTGGAAGAATGATGAAGGCATGGATAGGGTAAAATTAATGTTTCTTTAAAAGACCATAAGATATAGGGGCAAAATTAGGCCATTCGGCTCATCGTGTCTGACTCTACCATTTGATCATTGTTGATATGGTTCTCAATGCCACTCTCCTACCTTCTTCCCATAACCTTTGATCCCTTTACAAATATGGAACCTATCTATGTAAAAACCAGAAGAACTGCGGATGCTGTAAATCAGGAACAAAAACGGAAGTTGCTGGAAATGCTGAGCAGATCTGGCAGCATCTGTGCAGAAAAATAAGAGTTAATGTTACGGGTCTGGTGACCCTTCCTCAGAACAGTTCCAGCAACTTCCGTTTAAGACCCTAACTATCTCTGTCTTAAATACACTCAATGAATTGGCCTCCACAGCCATCAATTAGATCCACAGATCAGCCTTTCAGTAATCTGTAAATTTTAATGAGATACCCCCTCATCCTTCTAAACTCAATTGAGTACAGACCCTGAGTCCTCAACCGCTCCTCCTATGACAAACCCTTCATTCCTGAGATCATTCTTGCAAACCTCCACTGGACCCTCACCAAGGCCAACACATCCTTCCTTAGATAATGGGCACAAACCTGGTCCCTACATTCCAAATGCAGTCTGACTAGAACTGTCTACAGTGTCAGTAGTACATCTCTGCTCTTGTGTTCTAGCCCTCTTGAAATGAATGCTAAAGTTGCATTTGCTTTCTGAACTGCCAACTGAACCTGCATGTTAACCTTAAGTGAGTCCTGAACTGGGACTCCCAAATCCCTTTGTGCTTCAGATTTCAGAAGCCCTTCCACATTTAGAAAATAGTCTACACCTCTATTCTTCTTACCGAAGTGCATAACCTCATACTTTCCCACACTGTATTCCATCTGCCACTTCTTTGTCTACTTTTCTAGCCTTTCCAAATCCTTCTGCAGCCTCCCTGTTTCATCAAGACTACCTTCCCTCCAACTATCTTTGTTCATCAGCAAACCAAGAAATAATGCCCTCAAATCCTTTGTCCAGATTGTTACTATATAACATGAATATTGTGGTCCCAACACTGACCCCTGCAGAACTCCACTAATCACCAGCTGCCATTCCTGAAAAAGACTCTTTTATCCCTCCTGTCTGCCTTCTGCCAGTCAGCCAATCCCGTCTCCATACCAATACCTTACCCTAACACTGTAGGCTCTTATCCTATTTAGCAGACTCCTGTGTGGTAACGTGGCAATGGCCTTCTGGAAACTCGAATAGGTTATGTCCACTGGCTCTCCTTTGTCTAACTTGCTTGTTATCTCCTCAAAGAATTCTGACGTTTGTCAAGCATGACCGCCCCTTGATGAAACCATGCTGACTCAGCCCTATTTTACCATGGACTTCCAAGTACTCCACAATCTTATCCTTAATAATGAGCACTTAAAATCTTACCAACAGCCAAGGTCAGGCTAATTGGCCTATAGGGCCAATACTTCCTGTCTTCTGCCTCCTTCCTTCTTAAACAGGGCTGTTACATTAACTATTTTCCAGTCATCTGGCACCAGTCCTGACCCCAGTGATTCCTGAAAGGTCACCACCAATACCTTCACAATCTCCTCCGCTATCTACTTCAGAACACTGGGGTGTAGTCCATCTGGTCCAAGTGTTTTATGCACCTTCAGATCTTTCAGCTTCCCCAGCACCTTCTCCTTAGTGGTGGCCACTACACTCACCTCTGCCCCCCGATTCTGTTGAAGTTCTGATATGCTGCTGGTGTCTTCCACTGTGAAAACTGATGCAAAGTGCCTATTCAGTTCATCTGCCATTTCTTTGCTCCCCATTTCCATTTCTCCGCTCCCCATTTCCATTTCTCCAGCTTCACTTTCCAGTGGCCCAAATGTCCACTCTCTTGCCTTTCTCCTACCTCTTATATATCTAAAAATACTCTTGCAATCTTCTCTTTTATTACCAGCTAGATTACCTTTATATTTCATCCCAATCCTTTGATTTCCCACTAATCCTCACCACATTGTATGCCGGGTTTTTTTGCTTTTATGCATCCCTAACTTCCCTTGTCAACAACAGTTTGCCTCATTCTCCCTTTCTGAATTTCTGATTTCTGAAGAAGGGTCCCAACCCGAAACATCAGCTTTCCTGTTCCTCTGATGCTGCCTGGCCTGCTGTGTTCCTCCAGCTCCACACTTTATTATCTCATCCTCTGCATTGTCTTATGCAGTTTCTCCTCTCTGTGCTGTTTTATGAAGCATTTCCTTGCTCTTTCTCCATTCTGTTTTATAAATTCTCACCTCGCTGTGCTTTTTGTTTGAACTCTTGCCAGTCTCTGTACTGCTTTATTAAAACCCCTCTCCAACCTGACTTATGAAGACTCATGGCTATGTCCAAGTTGGACCTTCATGTATCTCTCTATTCTGTTTTATGCACTCTCTCCGTTTTATGAAGGGTCGCCACTTGGTCAGCACTATTTTATCAACTATCTTATGATGTGCTATTATATGGAATTGTATCTCTTTCTTCATGCATTTATAAAGTCTCACCTCTCTGTCCTTACTGTTTTATGAAGCATCTCCTCTCTCCACGCTGATTTATGAAATCCTGCCTCTCTCTCTCTCTGCACTGTTATATGAAGGTTCACCACACTCTCTTCATTGGTTTATGCAGTCTCTTGCCATTCTCATAGAACTGTAGAATCCCTACAGTATGGACTTGTTGGGCCAAATGGCCTGTTCCACACAGACTGTCTGAAGAGCATCCGACTCAGACTTACAACCCCCACCCCCGCCCAATCTCTGTAACCCTGCATTTCCCATGGCTAATCCACTTAACCTGCACATCCCTGGACACTATGGGCAACTTAGCACAGGCAATCCACCTAACCTGCACATTTTTGGACTGTAGGAGGAAACTGGCGCACCCAGTGGAAACCCACACAGACACAGGAAGAATGTGAAAACTCAGCAAACAGTCATCCGCGGCTGGAATTGAACCCGGGTCTCTGACTCTGAAAGGCAGCAGTGCTAACTACTGAGCCATCATGCCACCCTCTGCATTATTTTATGAAGTCTCTGTATTACTAATCCTCAACTCTCTCCACGTGCTGTTAGGTGCAGGAAGCAAATGCTGCTCGGGTCGTGGGCACTCAGTGCCTGATGAAGGGACCAGCCATTGGGAGGGGTGAGGAGTTGCTAAATGCAAAGCCCATTGCCCTTGATGTTGGTCCTGCCACCACTCAACAATGATTCAATCTGTGCCAATTCTCAGCCATGGGTAGGTATAGTATGGGCAGTAGTCACTGCCTCCCTTGGCTATCAATGAAGAGCTGCCAGCCTCTGGCAAGTGGACTTCCCAATATCAGGGATCTCAATGCCAGGGAGGGCCCGCTATTGGCCAGTTCACTGCTTGATGGGTGACAGGAGGCAAGGCAGGCCCCTTCACTTCATCTTTGAAGAGTCATCTAGACTCAAAACATTGCTTTCTCTCCATGGATGCTGCCTGACCCGCTGTGATCTCCAGCATTTGTTGTTTTCAGTCAACGCAGGCTTCCTGAGTCAATGGATGAGACACCTGTCACCTCTATTTAGACCAATAGATCTCGTAAGGAAAAGGACAAAAACATGAAGCAGAATCTCTTATTCAACCGAAGTAAGCTGAAGGTAAATGCTATAGGGGTTATTTACATCCATTTACAGTAAAAGTTTAGCCAACACCTTTTAACATGTAAGCTAATTGAATTACTCTTCATTATGCAATTGGCTGATATCGTTATTATAATTCTGTAAAGCTCTAGTCTACAAAGCGTATATCAACACAAGGGAGTTCTTATTGCACAGCAGTGCTGTCTACCCCTGAACCATGTCTGCTCCAGAGTTGTGTAATAACATTTCCCAACAGATTGTCATACAAAATATCTAATAACAAAGCAAGAAAACCCAGTCTTCTATTCCATCAAGCATGCCCCCACACAGAGCCCATTCAGGAACCATCTCTTGTCACCTTCCCACTGATCCCCCTAACTTGCAAATCACTAAATATTTCCTTCTAAATAAAAAGAATTAGAATCCACCAGTGTTTCTCAGGCAAGTGTGGCTTTTCAGCTTAGAAAAAGGTGAAGTGACAATGGTCTAGCATTCCATTAGCGAGAGATGAACGATGGCGAGTTTAACCAGAGGATCCCTATATCTCGATGAGGTTGAGAAGACAGAACCTTCACAATGAGCTCAGCCAGTGTGGGAATTGAACCCTCACTGTTGGGTCACATTGCTGACCACTAGTTTGTGATACAACAGGAGCTAACCACCTTGATAACACACAACCTTCTCTGATTATCTCTGATTCCAGAGCAGACATTGTTGTACCAGAAATATCATCAGGTAGTCTATTGTGGTGATATTGGTTAAGGGATAAATTTAAAGAAATATCAGACCCCATGCTCTACTTCTCCTGGAGTGTTTAGAAGAGTGAGCTTTATTCTATATCTAACCCTATGTAGTACCTATCTTGAGTGTTTGATGGCAACAGTGCAGAGTGAGATATATTCTATATCTAATGCTGTCCTGTACCTGACCTGGGAGCATTTTATGTAGGACAATGTAGAGGTTGATTTACTCAATATCTAACCCCATGTTGAACGTGGCCTGGGTATTTGGAAGGGGCTAGTATGCTTTAATCTGTGTCTCACCCTATGTAGTACATGTCCTGGAGTGTTTTATGTGTAAAATGGCGAGGGAGTTTTACTTTGTATCTAAGCCTGTACTGTGTGTCCTGCGAGTGTTTGTTGGGACACTGTAGACGAAACTTCACCTTCCTATGGTTTTAAACTGAAAGTATCAGAACGCCCTACTTTCATCCCCCAACACCTCCTCCCCAGTAGATGAGGATCTTTATCAGGAAGAAGAAAGATTTTGGTTTGAAATGTCATCCAAAAGCCAGCAGATCTGACCACACACAGAGCTACACTGAAAACTGGAGAATGCTTTGTTCCATTAGGAGCATTGTATTCATCTCACAAATCAATCTAGTGAATGGAGACAAGAAAGAGCGACAGAGATGGGTGATTCCTTCAAGTCATCATGGAAACCAATCCACAGGGCAGAGCAGAGCAGAGCAAAGTACAAACTTAATGATTTCATTTTTTTAAAGCAGAGCACTCAATGGTATGCCTCATTGGCAGTACTTTCATTCTGGGTCAGATTGACGTAGGCTCATTCTCCCCTTCCGAGGTTTTAAACTATTATCTGTTAAGTCTGATACAACTGCTGCACTGAGAGGACAGTCAGATGATCCTTCAAACAGGCCTTGGCGGCCTTCTGGACTGTGTGTAAAGCCAAAACGTATTCCTCAATGAATACCTACACCAGATAATCTGCCCATTTATTTAATTGCTATCTGTGGTGTGTGCTGATGCCTTCATAAATTCTGTGAAAGATGCTCTATAAATGCAAGACTTTTTTTTCCTCTTTCACGCAAGTTCATGCAATTTTATTAAAATAATTGAAGGAAAACATTTCTAAGTTAGTGTAACAATGGAATTGTATTTGATTAGGGGATACAAAGTTTCAGAAAAATCTCTAATTTGTTGTATTTTAATAAAAACAATGTGCGCTTGTAAGAGTATAAAGTCAGTAAAGCAATATTACATTAAAAATTGAAAAATTAACATACAATCTTTATAAAAACATTTTAAAAGGTAGAACTTTACATTGTACAACCAAGAATACATTGTAAAATAATTAAAGAATTTAATGAGAACATTTAGCAAAATTTACTTAAGATATATAACCCATAGTTGAGAAAACTCAATCTTCTCCCCTGCCGCTAAGCTGTATATCCAAGTATCAGCGATTCAGGAATTATATAAATAAAGCTTCCACCTTAAATTAGCATAGCCAATTTTAAGGATTAAATACCTGACAATAAGCAATCCATATTACAAAAATGACTGGCACAAATAACAAAATAAAACTGCTACAACAAAGTCATATCAAAAGATTGCAATAATGAGAAATACCCCTATTAGAAAACCACCTTGAATGTTTGAACAAAGTTTTTCCACAGCTTTAAGTAGTACCAGTTGCCCTTGGCAAATCTTGAATGTTAAAGTCCAAGATTTTTGTCTTTGTTTGGCGCAGGCAAAAGGTTGGAGACAAAAATCAGGCACCATTGCCTCAGACAAGTGTCTATGGTAAAAAGTTACTTAAATCTTAGATAACAGGTGTAAAGCTGGATTGAACACAGCAGGCCAAGCAGCATCAGAGGAGCAGGAAGGCTGACGTTTCGGGTCGGGGCCCTTCTTTTTCTGAAGAAGGGTCCAGAGCCGAAACGTCAGCTTTCCTGCTTGGCCTGCTGTGTTCATCCAGCTTTACACCTTGTTATCTCAGATTCTCCAGCATCGGCAGTTCCTACTATCACTTAAGTCTTAGACACTGGGTGCCAAATGAGGCACTTTGCAGAATATCCGAGGCAAGGAGGTGTAAAATATTCCACCGTATGAAAGTGTGAAGCCCAGTTGGAAAGGCAGGCCCATCTTTAGCACCAGTGTAGGAATAAAAACTCTTAGGAAACTAGTTCAGCATCCACTGCAAACCACACTCCATCAGCAACAACATTCGTACCAAATGAAGGGAGAAAGTATCAATCATAAAAGACTATTTATCTTGGAACCCCGAAGAGGGGTTAACCAAGTAGTCTTAATGCAGCCTGCACTTCAGCACACATAATTTTAAAGCAATGCTTTCATATATCTGAGTTTCCAGAATTCAACTGCAAATAGCAAAAATTGCAAAAGCTGCGTGTACATCTACAAGGGGCCATTACAGCAAAAAGCCTTCCAGTTGCAGTTTTGATCTAAACTCATTTATCCTTCTCCTACTTCAGAGAAACAAAAAGGTGCAACCTCTAAACCAAATTCGTGTCATTAATCGATTTCTCTCAAAATACACAGCATACCTTAAAAGATGAATGAGTCAGATATTTTTGCTATCTTCGTATGGAACACTGTAGGAAGACTCCAGTACACAGAAGCACTCTGCTGCTGTGATGTACATGTACCAACAGCCCACGTACAGCAACAAAATGCTTTTATATTTTAAAAACAAAAAATTGCCATAAGGTTTTGACTTCTAACACATGTAAAGCTGAAAATGTAAATCACCAACTCTGCTTTTGTGTTAACAGGGCATGTGAGCAGATCATTGATTGGACATTTGATTGTCGATGTGCTTTAGCAACAGCTGCAGTTAACTTCTTCACTTCAAGCTTACCCTCACTGGGAGTTGAAGAAAAGAACTCCACAGAACAATTATTACCAGGCAGTAAAGCTGGCATGATATTACTGAGGTAAGTAAAGATGTTCAGCTTTATCCTAGAAACATCATAAGACATTTTAAACCCCATTCCCCCACAGGACTGAGGATAGAACAAGACTCAACCATCAATTACATGCTCGGTTTCAGTTCTCAGTGTCAGCATGTCCATCTATTGGGTGGATTGCTTGTGCAGGTTTCTGTGCAAAAAAAGGGTTCTAGGAAATACAGCTTGACTTTGCACAGTTCCTGTATGAAGTAGAAAATCCTAACCTCATGTATTATTCCAGATGATTAAATGTGATTTCGTTTACTTCCTGAAACCAGACAACAAATGGCACAATCACATGTTTTGAACTTTTTAAAAGTTGTTCACTGTGGCAAAAGGCGGAGAGTATAAGCATTCTCAATGTCAATCTGACTTTGTAATGCCTAAGGGGATTTAAGGTGGGCTTCTTCTTTATTTGGCCTGTCAGAGATCGACACGTTCAACCACACAAGGATTCAGAATAGATTTTCACACTAAAACAGTTACTGCTTGGCTAAAATGGAAGAAAACATTTGCCTAAACTATGACTAGCATTTGGTAAAAAGGCAGCATAAACAATTCATTCCAATAGGTTTACAGCCATGTTGTTTACCAGGTTTAGTTTTCTATGCCAACATGGCTGTTGTAACACTAACTTACTTTGTTTTGCATTATGCTAGAAATTTCTGCATCAAATACTATATTAAAAAACCTTTCAAGTTAAATAAATATATACTAATACCCGCATCAAAACACCTCATTCAATCGACCCTTTTCCATTTCTTCATATGTTAACATATCATAGGAGGTGCAACTTTCTAATTTGACCCTAGCACCTTAACATTTTCGACAGACATCATCTTTTCAGTTCACTCTCGTTGGCAGGTTGTGGTACATCAAGCCAAAATGTTTTGGTCCCAATTGTTGCACAAATGGAACATAACCACATGGTTCTGATGCAATTATCTTAAATGGTTTCATTCCTTAGTGAGCAATAAACAAAATCATTAGCACATGGGGTGGGTGGGTGAGTAGGTGGAGAGAGGTAGACAATGAAATTCAGAAATCGGGGAGACACTTGCATTAGATTTAAAGTGATCCTTGAATAAGAACTTCACATTTTGCCTATATGTATATTGAGTAATTTACACATCCCTACTTGCAAAAATCCCCACCAGTTTACTCCAGACTACATCACATCTACTATATTTGAATGGAAAGAATTGATATTTTACATTTTTGTTATTACTAAGAACTTTCAGGTTTCCATTCCAGTTTAGAAGTTGCCCAGGTGTAGAATCAGAGCCACTCTTACCCAGACTTATAGACAAATAACACCAGTGTAAATAGGGACAGATACAAATCCAGTGATAACTTCTTAGACTGCAATTTAATTAAGGCCCTTCTTAAACCTTTAGGTTACTTTGTATGTCAATGTACATAACATTTCTATCTATAGATAATGTGGTACTGTGATTTTAACAATATCATACGTATAAACAGTAAATTACTGATCTTTCCAATGCAGAATCAATGCAAATAACATCCAGCATCATTCCCATGAATTTTCAGAACTCCCATTCAATGTAACATTCATAAATCACTCATCCTCATATCCCACTGGCCCTGCCACTTGAACTGCTAGATCTAATCAATCATTTCATGTTTTCCAAACTTAAGAATTACTGATGAGGATATCAAAGCCCACTCTTAAATGCTATCTCTGTAGAAACTTGTAGAAATGTAATTGACATAGAAAAGATTGTTTCTAGACAGGGACTATTACAGTATACTAAAAACAAATCGATAGCTAGAGTACAATGAAATAAGATGGGTCAAAAGGTATTTAACATGACTAGAGAAGATGAAAGAGGGATGTAGAAAACTGGAGTACTGGGGAAAGTAAAACCAAAATCAGACTGAGAATTCACGGCCTGGACAACACATGGGAGCAATGAGGGTCCATAAAAACAACAAGATGCACAGCCAACAGGAAGCCATTTTAATCCAGACGGTAGAGACGTTCTGAGGTTCAAACAAGTTTTCTAAATTAACTTCACGATACCTGTGAACACAGAAACATGACTGAATTGAATTTTAAAATAGGCATCATCTTTGAGGAAAGTTAGAACAAGTAAATTAGCTATTAATTACATGGTCTATTAGGCAATACGATAAATTCTCAGAATAGTTCCTTCCTTCAGATATAGTAAAAATTAAAAATACAGATGTTTGTGTTTCATTGGTGTTCATTATTTAAAATTCAACCATTTTCTCAAGACTGTTTCTTGTAACAGCAGCAAATTTCAAGTAATTAAGACATATCGCAAACATCAATTTTATCCCCATGGCCTCGACTAGTTTGCCAACTTGAAATTGACCCATTTATCCGGACTTTCTTTCCTATTAGTAAGCAAATCCTCCGTCTATTTTAATATATGTTACTTCCAACATCATGAGGTCTTAGTGCACAAGCTAAGTTTTTCTATTACACCTTGTCTTTTGGAAATCCAAAGAGTAGTACACCTACTGTTTCTCCTTTATTCAGCTGTTACATTCTCAAAAAGGACTCTAATAATATTTTCTCTTTCATAAAACCATGTTGACTCTGCCTGTGTTATGATTTTCTAAATGTCTTGCTACTGCCTCCTTGAGAAATTGTTACAATATGTTGTCAATGTTTTGAAGATAGACTAATTGTCCTATAGTTTCATGCTTTCTGTCTCCCTCCTTTCTTAAATAGTAGCATTGTGTCACATTCACAGGTTGCCAATCCACTAGGACTATTCCAGACTCTTGGGAAGTTTAGAGAATAACCAACACATTCACACTGTCTTCAACCAACTCTTTAGACTTTGACCCTGCATAACACAGGGAAGATGGGGAAAATGGTTCTTTTGCTAAGCATTTAAAAAAAAACTATGAGCACCTACCAAGATCCCAAGGCAAATAAAGTAAATAAAAAGATCACAATTTATTTCTTAGTTATTAGATATATTTCCTTCCTCAGTAAGTCTTTGTTTTTCTGACTTTTGGTGGACAATAGAAGAAAAAACCTGTAGGTGTCTTCAGAAGGAACAGGGAGGTGGAGCTCAGAGTTAGCACAGGCATTGGGCTGAATGACCACCCATTTTAAATGTGGGATTCTGCGTTTGATATCCATCAATCACATAACCCTAAATATTTCACTCCAATTTCTATTTTTATCTACAAATCACATTCTTTCAAAAATACACAGTATGGTGAACATCAAATTTCTAAAATACTGGGCAAGTAAAAGTCACCATAGTCTTACCAGACCCGAGGGATGCTCTCTCCATTAGAGAGATACACAACTGGTGGTGGATTAACTGGAAGGTCACCACACCTCTGGCAAGGGGAGAGGTTGAGGAGGAGAGTCATTCATGGTAACCTCATCCAGTGGGGGAACTGGACTCAGACTGTTGGCATTACTCTGCATTGCATCCAGCCAACTAGCTTACCAACAACCCCCAGTAATAACCTGCACAATGCAGATTCCTGTGCTACTCTAGGTCCAAGTGCATTTCACCCCCATGAAAGGGAATGATTTTGGGTAAGTGATCCATGAATCCTCAGCACAGCCCAAATCCAGACTTCAATGTAGGGAAGAAAATGCATACAGAAACCTTAGGGTTCCTTTTCTTGGCCGACTACCAACTTTTGTAGCAAAACTAAACAACATGCAGAGGGCTCCCAGGCACCAACAGATTTTGATTCATTCCACTGTTATATAAATTATTTTGATGTTCATCTATTTCTTTCCTAGTTGTATAAATAGGAGCAGTTACAGATTGATTTATTTATGCGCATAATCTGGCAGAAGAGACAAATTTATTCAGACATTCAACTGCTTTTTTTAAGAAAACATATTTCTTCATGGTGAGCACCAGAGGAAATTCAACTTGGCATGTAAATACTATCATTGTGTTCCCTACATTAAAACCATCACTACTTTTCTTCACTGCCTGCAAAACGATTTGAGGTTTAGGTACTCTACAAATGAGAGTCTTTCCTTCTACTATTACAGTAGCTTATTAAACAGAAATTGGTTGCTGTTTACTTACTGAAACCAGTTTGTTAACATCATCATCACATACAGGGAGCCAAGGAAAAAGACAAAGTGGAAGAAGGAGTAACTGTACACGACGCTGCTGTTTTCATTGTGGATCACCTTCTGGATTCCTTTCTCTGCTCCATCGATTTTATAGTTACCTGCTATATGAAAGTAGACAGGTCACTGTATGAAACCACAGAGCTATCACCTTTGTAAAATACAACAAATTAGAATGGGGGTCCCACCATTACTATTCAATCCACAAGCCAGCTCAGAGGGAACCTGGTACTATTGCAAGATTTCACAAAAAGGACACAGACGTACACTACAAGCTCTTGTCAACTGGAGGTTCTGAGCGAACATCACAGCTGCAAAGTGATCCTAGATTATTGGCTGCAAACTTTCACTCTCTAGAGTTGCAGAAGGTGACTGGTTTTTAAAAATGGGGAAGGGCCAAATGACAGGCTGTGGAGAGAAATTTAAAAATGGAGCAGATAATTATTCCACACCACCTCTTGATTGTGAATGATATTTTTGAGCCAAATTCCTGGACTGGCTCGGCTTACCTTATCAGCAAATTAAAGGAGCCAGGATCACATACATCCTGTGGGGGTAGAGATGTTATAAAAGTGACTTTGCTTAATTTTTGATAAACACGTTTGAAAGCAATTTTTCAAAGTGCTCAGCAAAAGTATATTCCAGTGAAAAGGAAGGACTGTAAGAAAAGGGGTAATCTGCCATGGGTGTCTAAAGAAATAAGGGAGGCTATCAAATTGAAAGAGAAGGCATACAAAGTGGCCAAAAACAGCATGAAACTAGAAGATTGGGAAAAAACTTTAAAGGTCAACAGAAAGCCACAAAAAGCTATAAAGAAAAGTAAGATAGAACATGAGAAAAAACTAGCACAGAATATAAAGATAGATAGCAAAAGTTTCTATAAATATATAAAACGAAAAAGAGTGGCTACAGTAAACATTGGCCCTTTAGAGGATGAGAAAGGGAATTTAGTTATGGAATATGATGAAATGGCCGAGGCATTGAACAGGTATTTTGTATCGGTCTTCACAGTGGAGGACACTAATAACATGCCAGTAATTGACAAAGAGACGAAGGTAGGTGAGGACCTGGAAACAATCATTATTACGGAAGAGGTAGTGTTGGGCAAGCTAATGGAGCTAAGGATTGATAAGTCTCCTGGCCCTGATGGAATGCATCCCAGGGTACTAAAAGAGATGGCAGGAGAAATAGCAGATGCACTGGTGGTAATTTTCCATAATTCGCTGGACTCTGGGGCAGTCCCAGCAGATTGGAAAACAGCAAAATGTGACGCCACTGTTTAAAAAGGGAAGTAGACAAAAGATGGGGAATTATAGACCGGTTAGCTTAACCTCTGTAGTGGGGAAGATGCTTGAGTCTATTATCAAGGAAGAAATAGCAAGGCGTCTTGATAGAAATTGTCCCGTTGGGCAGATGCAGCATGGGTTCATGAAGGGTAGGTCATGCTTGACAAATCTTTTGGAATTCTATGAAGACATTACGAGCAAGGTGGACAATGGGGACCCAGTGGATGTGGTGTACCTAGATTTCCAAAAGGCCTTCGACAAGGTGCCGCACAAGAGGCTACTGCATAAGATAAGGATGCATGGCGTTAAGGGTAAAGTATTAGCATGGATAGAGGCTTGGTTGACTAACAGGAAGCAGAGTGGGGATAAATGAGTGCTATCCTAGCTGGCAGTCAGTGACTAGCAGTGTGCCTCAGGGATCGGTGTTGGGACCGCAATTATTTACAATTTATATAGATGATTTGGAGTTGGGGACCACGTGTAGGGTGTCAAAGTTTGCTGATGACACTAAGATGAGTGGCAAAGCAAAGCGTGCAGAGGACTGTGAAACTTTGCAGAGGAACATAGATACATTGAGCGAGTGGGCAAAGGTCTGGCAGATGGAATACTATGTAAATAAATGTGAAGTCATACATTTTGGTAGGAGTAATAGTAAAAAGGATTATTACTCGAATGGTAAAAAGTTGCAGCATGCTGCTATGCAGAGGGACCTGGGTGTCCTTGTGCATGAATCACAGAAGGTAGGTCTGCAGGTACAACAAGTAATTAGGAAGGCAAATGGAATTTTGTCCTTCATTGCTAAAGGGATTGAGATTAAAAGCAGAGAGGTTATGTTGCAGCTGTACAAGGTGCTGATGAGGCCACACCTGGAGTACTGTGTGCAGTTTTGGTCTCCTTACTTGGGAAAGGATGTACTGGCACTGGAGGGGGTGCAAAGGAGGTTCACTAGGTTGATTCCGGAGTTGAAGGGATTGGCTTATGAGGAGAGACTGAGTAGATTGGGATTATATTAATTGGAATTCAGAAGATTGAGGGGGGATCTTATAGAAACATATAAAATTATGAAGGGAATAGATAAGATAGAAGTAGAGAGGATGTTTCCACTGGCAGGTGAATCTAGGACAAGAGGGCATAGCCTCAAGATTAGAGGGAGCAGATTTAGGACTGAATTGAGAAGGAACTTCTTCACGCAGAGGGTTGTTAATCTATGGAATTCCTTGCCCAGTGAAGTAGTTGACGCTACTTCAGTAAACGTTTTTAAAGATAAGGTAGATATTTTTTTGAACAATAAAGGAATTAAGGGATACGGTGAGAATGCGGGTAAGTGGATCCGAGTCCACGGAAAGATCAGCCATGATCTTACTGAATGGCGGAGCAGGCTCGAAGGGCCGGACAGCCTACTCCTGCTCCTAGTTCTTGTGTTCTTTATGTTCGTGAAAAATTACACAGAAATCACATCTGTCAAACAGATGATTCCTTTCAGGGTTTTATATATCCCTAATTCTGCCATTGCATGCTCAATGTAAAAGAAACTCTAGTTAATTAAACACAGCAGTGATAAACTGCATCAGAGATAGTAGGAACTGCAGATGCTGGAAAAGCTGAGATAACAAGGTGTAGAGCTGGATGAACACAGCAGGCCAAGCAGCATCATAGGAGTTTCGGGCCTAGACCCTTCATCAGAAAAATAACTGCGGCTCTTAAAAGAGAAACAGCAACTAAAAATAATGCAGTTTGCGGTTTCTACTGAACGCTGGCACTGAAACACAAATAAGTTTCTTTTCAAAATAAACTATAAACAAAACCAAAATAAAAAGAACTTCAACCTGAATGCTATTGCCTTTTACGAGGGGAATACTTAGGCTTCATGCTTGAAAAGTTTCACGATGCTGTTCCTGATGGCAGAGAATGGGATAGTCTGGGGCAAGGTGATGGTGTAGTAGTATTGTCAGTGGACTAATAACGTGCTGCAGACGCAGGTTCAAATCCTACCATGGCAGAAGGTGAAATTTCAATTCACTAGATATCCACAGTTCAAAATGTCTAATGTGATCACGAAGCCATTGTCGATTGTCATTAAAACCCTATCTGGTTCATGAATATTCTTCAAAAAGGAAACCTTTGCCTGGTAAGCTTTAGATTTATTAAACCTGATCTACATGTGGCTCCAGACCATTCAGCCAGGAAGTTGCTCCAAATGCCCTCTGCAATGGAGGAAGCTAGTTTTATCAATTGTCAAATAATCTCAAGAAAGGAACGAAACCAAATGGACCATTTGGCATCAACTAAAACAACGGAAACAAAACAACAACAATCAACAGTGCCCCATTAATCCTGCAAAGTCCTCCTTACCAACATCTGGAGACTGGTGTCAAAACTGGGAGAGCTTCCCATTGGCATACGCAGACTCACAGCATCTTATTTTACACCAGCAGTATTATCCCCAGGTTTGTCATGTCCCAGCAGCAGGTGGTGGGCACAATGGTGTACAGTCAGGAGGGAGTTACCCTGACAGCCCCTTATATTGAAAATTCATGGTGTCCAGATTCATTGCATCAGCTCAAATATTGGCAAGGAAACCTGCTGATTACCATGTACAGGCACCCATCGGAGGAGTTGAGAATACCTTACATCATGTTTTATGACACTATGACAGTTCCAAAGCAACAAACTTTTGAATAGATCTATTAACTTGAGACTGGTCATAGCAGCAGCAGAAGAATCCTACTCCAGTACAAACTGCAAACGGTGTGATGGAGCATACCCCTACTATATCATCACCCTGGGTAAATGGAGATTAGTGAAGGAGGGCATTCCACGTGTCAGGCATAAATAAAAATGAAGCATCAATCTGGTGAAACTACAAAACAGGACTACTTGCCTGCAAACAGCAAACGCAGCCAGCAGCAGACAGAGCTAAGCGTTACCACAACCAACGGATCAAGCTCATCTTTTGCACTGATGTGCTGGGCTCCCCATCATCAAGGATAGGGATGTTTGTGGAGCCTGTTCCTCCAGTGGGTTGTTTAATTGTCCATTGTGATTCATGACTGGATGTGGCTCAAAAACAGAGCTTCGATCGGATTGATAGTGATGGCGTTACTTAGCTCGGTCTATTACTTGCAGCCTACTCTGTTTAGCTCAAGTAGCCAGTTGCTTAGCTTTGCCTTCAATGAATATTAAAAACAAACAAACACTTTTCCAATATCATATCTTTGTGGCATTTCAGAGTTTCCGAACATTTAATAAAAACTGATCCTAAAACTTGTCCTTGTCTCAATTCTCTCAAAATTGTATTGGTTTTGGATGGAGCATGTAGGACAAAATTGTAACAGCAGAAAGGAGTAAACAAGGGGAGAGCCTTCTCACTAACTCAGCATAAAACATTACACAACTTGTCTGATCATTTATATTTAAACAAACAAAAGAGGATGTGAAGAGCCATGGATTACTGTCTGAACATCACTGGAAATGTGCTTATAAAATCCGAAATCCCTGATATAATGATCACCTTGTCCCCAGATGAAATAAATCACCACTAACTACAACTGGAGGCAGCGGGAGCAAAACTGCACATTGTTGGAATCATAAAGCCAACAATTTTGTATTTGCTGATTCTCGTAGATCTGAAAGTCGGGTTTGTTATAGAAGAGACAAGCAATTGTGATTTTGCCTGCTTTGTGTGTGTTCCTAGCAATGACTGTTTTCACTCCCAATTTATGGGTTTACAAATTCAAGTAATGGAGGATTGGAGCTTACCTTCCTCATCTGGTACAAAGCAGAAGCAGCAGCGAGCTTCCTGTAAGATAATGAGGAGTTACGTTAACAGACTGCTAATATATCAAACCAGATCTTGGGCAGGATTGTTATCATTCCAACACATACTAGTATTGAATGAGTCACATCACTGGGTGAATGAGTCACTCGGCAGTAAGAACTGGAGCGTGGTTAACAAAATGTTGAAGCTTTTCATAGTCATACAGACAGAAACAGACCCTTTGGTCCAACCAGTCCTCGCCAACCATAATTCCAAACTAAACTAGTCCCACATGCCTGCACTTAGCCCATATCCCTCCAAACATTTCTTTATTCTTCTACTTATCTAAATGTCTTTTAAATATTGTTACTGTACTTTCATCCACCACTTCCTCTGGCAGTCCATACCATACAAGAACTACTCTGTATATAAAAAAAAAATTTTTCTCTTCACACCTTAAAAATAAGTCCCCCAGACTTGAAATCCCACACTGTAGAGAAAATACACCTGCCATTCACCTTATCTGTGCCCCTCAGGAATTTATAAACCCCTAAACGTCCCATGTTCTAGTGAAAATAGTCCCAGTCTATCCAGTCTCTCCTTATAACTCAAGCCCTCCATTCCCAGCAACACCCTAAATCTCTTGTGAATCCTCTCCAACTTAACAATATACTTCCATTTTCATCTTGCATTATCAGGACAGAAGCTAGAATGTGAAATTTCAAGGAGTGCAGCATTTTACTACATTTTAAAAGGGTGTTGGCTGGTGGGCAAGTTGACTTTGATTGGTCAAGGGGTTGCCAAGGAGAAGTTGTATGTAATCTTATGTAGGGTCCTAACCTTTTCCTCCTACAGGCAAAAAGAACATGTCTAGGCATTGCAGCTTTTTTTGAAATTAAAAATACGCATGGGGTAGCAACAGCTGCTTGGTGCATTCGCCATGGCAACACCTCAACTAGAGTCAACCTGCCAACCAATCAGCAAACTTTTCCATTGCATATCCCCTACTTCCTTTCATTTATCCTGATGAGTACAAGACAAAAAGCTTTGACAGAATGTAGGCAGCTTTAAATTAACTTGTAATTTTTATCTTGTGTAAAAAAAAAAAGTAGCCTGAGTTTGGTGCCCTTCATTTATTCTTCAGATCAGGACACAATCCTGTAGAAGATGTACAACAGGCACTCAGTCATACCTATAAAAGGCACTGCATTGCATTATTGTGCCCCCAAACAAGACAGCACCCATCATTCAGTGCTTAATGCTCCCATTATGGAGTAGAAAGGGATAAGAAAATAGCATGTGGCTTAGGGATAAACACAAGTAAATCCGTATTCCCCTATATCACAGCACAGTGCATTTGATTCTTGACAAATATTGATAAAAGCACATTGTAGGGGCATCTCCCTCTCCAGGACTGAAACTGTTCAAGACACACTTTCCCAAGACCAAACATGGATGTTCAATCTTTTGTAGTTGAACTGCTTATCATTTGTTCTTATTTCACAAGCTCACATTAAGACTGACAGACTGCACATCAGTCCCAGAAGTGAAGACGGTGATGACAACCGTTACACAGTGATGATAACCGCTATGTATTGAAAAAGCTTACTCAACACTTTATTCAATGTGATTGCAACACTGGGACCTTTTTTTATTTCAACACCATTAACAAAAGCATCATGCAAGAGAAGCTGTGGGTAAATTAGACCTCAAGTATGCAAATGTATGTGTAAATATGCAGATTGAGTCAGTGTTTTTACAGCATGGAAAAAGGCCATTTGGTCCATTATGTTCTCACCAGTCATTAAGCGTCTATCTATTCATATGTCATTTTAGAGAACTTGGCCTGCAGCCTTGAATGCTATGGCATTTCAGATGCTCGATACTTCCCAATTGTCTTGAGGGTTCTTGCCTCTGCCACCAGTTAGTGGCAGATACCCAGCACCTCTGGGTGAAAACATTTATCCTTCAATCCTTTCTAAACCTCTGCTTACTTTAAAATTGATCCCTCTACTCAGGGGAGAAGTTTCTCCCTATCGAGGTTTCTGATGCTATTCAGTACTTGGGCACTGGCATTGGCATGACCACAAATGCATATTAACAGAGTATTTACACACACACACACACACACACACACACAGAGAGAGGAGAGAGAGAGCGAGCAATTTAGTCTATTTGAATCTGCATCAACTGGAATTTTTCAGTTACACACAATGCATACATCTATAATTATACAGACTCCACCCACCAAACCCTTAACATAAATATTTCGCAAGGAGTAAACTAATAAATTCTATTAAAATAACAATTTTAAAACACATTTCTGAAAAAGGGAACCACCAGATCATAGACAGAAACTTTGCACAGAAATGTTTGTTTGGAAATGTATAACCTTCACTGCAGCTTGAGGGAATAAAAGGTTGAAAAATTAAGACACACCCAAGATCTGCAATACCATTCAGACTTGAACTGACCAATTTTCAATCTTATGCAATTAGCAGGAAATGAAATGAAATGAAATGAAATCTCTGTCAGACCTACATTCTGAAATGGATTTAAAACTGGAAAATTCCTTCCGAAAATCAAGTCAAGGCAGATTTTTACAAAAAGTTAATTTTAAAAGAACAAGCTACCGTTTTTTTTAAAATGATAGCTCTCACTTAACTAGTGGTTATAATTTCAAATGAAGAAAGTGGTATCTTAAAATATCAACATCACTTTCTAAGATATTCTAGCCAAATGCTACAAAATGTTAAACTCCAACAAAGATGCAACTGGGTGATATACTTCATACTTATACTTCATGCATTCCACTCCCTATCCCACACCCCAATTAAATCAGTGCACCCTGGATAAATGTGCCACATTATTTGCAAGGGACATAAGTCAATGAATCAGCATTGGAATGTGTGTAAATCAACAGCATACCAGGTTGAAGCAAATATTCCACTTTGGCAAATCAGATATATACTTACAGTTGGTTTAGAGTTTGGAACAGTGCTCACCCCCAGGGTAGCTGAGCTGGAACGAGTTGTTGAAGTTAGACTAAAAGAACAAACAAAGAAATATTTTTTTTCCCCCGGAAATGAGGTTGGAGTTTTTGGTATTCCATTTGAGAATCCATTAATCAAAAAGTCTGAACAGAACTATGTGTCACATCTCCACTCCCACATTTTTCCAGATTGTAGTCGTGTAAATATCTCTCAGCATAGAGGCCAAATCCTCCCCCAAACCATGTGTTCATTGTCTACGTGCATTTCTTAGTTCCATCATTAAAACACTTAATTTACATAATACGTCTCCTCCAGCAGCTGCAATATAGCAGTGTCTCTTCTAACGCCCTCCTGCCAGCACCCTAGTCTTATTGTTTCCACTTGTCCTTTAACTCCATGAATGTATTTTTAGAACAGTCCATGACAGCCAAGCTCAGGTCATAGTGAACACCCTGAAAACTGGCTGAGATTTGGCCAGCTCAACTCTTTTTCTAAGCAGGCTGCTTAACAGTAATTGGACAGAGAGAATTGGAAGTGAGGAGCCTCCCACTAAACATTCAGTGAGTGTTGCATTTGTAAATATCAACAGCAACTTTCGTTAACACCCCCCTCCCCCGTCTGTGATAAAAGAGGGTTCTTCGACGTGTTACCAATGATTGGACCTTATGAAAATATATGTCAGTTTTCACTCTTACAATTAACGAGGCCAAACCTGAAGCCATCCAAATATTTTTAAAATAGCTGTTTTCAGACATTACCTTCTGCATTCCAACCCCAAATTTCTTTTTAAAAGATTATTTTAATTTAAAATGTTGAAAGAAAAAAAAATTTGAGGAACAGATAAAGTCAGGACTCCAAATGACTGTTGGTGTTTAGAATGCAGCATTCAGGCATTATAATGTTATTTAGCATCTTGGACCCGTTCTCACTTCACCCATCATCTTGTACATTCCATGACAATGAGATAAAATGGGCTGTACAATTACAAATTCTAACAACGCTTCAAATACCATCAGCAACATTTATATTAACTTCTGATGTGGTGGATGGGAGCTTACACATGTATACATTTATTTTAAAGACTTACAAGCTTTATTTAATGTGCCGCCTCCAATTTAGCAGCTGAAACCAAAATTAGAATTGAGGCATTTAAGAGGGCATTGGATGACTTTTCTTAAAAATTGAAACAATGTACAAAAGGTATGAGGAAAAGGCAGAGGATGACACTGAGCCATGAAATGCATTTAAACAGCCGGTGCAGATACAATGGGCTGAACAGCCTCCTGAATCATGACACTTGTGGTTCCAGGAATGCTCCGAAAGCTGGTTTGCATCAATGGACTATTTGACTGGAAGGGCTTTCTCAATCCGCGTAATAAATATGAGCAAGATCAATGCCAAAGTCTGAGCCTGTAACTATACCCAGATTCTGTTTTCATTCCTGTTTTGAAGTGCCAAACAATAGATGAACTTACCAGGCATAGAGCACACAGCCATACATGATAATGGCTCCCAGCACAGAAACAAGCTTGTCATCTGTTTGAAGGCCTTTGCCCAATAACTGAGGAATGCATATTGTAGTGTTCATTCCTTGCTTCATAACTGAAGAGAGAGTAAAAGACATTGAACACCACCAAACCTTTAGAGAAGCAACAAATCCATTTAAAAGCAATAATAAATTTATTGCACAATATATACATTTCTAAACAAAAGTTTGCAAGTACCAATTTCTGGAGGTGAATTGGCCAACGCAGAGAACGTAAGATACATCACATAACAGCTGATTACTCCTGACTGCAGGAGACCGGAGTTAGGCTGATCTGAAAGAAATGCAAACAGGGAATCATTTAAAAGAATTAGGCAAGACAAATAACTGATGTATGAAATACATGCAGCAAGGACTAATATCCTCCCTTTAATCAAATAGAATAGGGGTCAGTTAGCTAGAGAGCTAGCGAATGGATCAGATTTGTGCCAACAGCATGAGACTTAATCCCTGTTGTGGCCGATGTCAATGCAGTACAGGTCTCCTTGCCCAATTTGTAGTACTTGCTGCGGTTCAGCAAAAAAAAATAAAAAACCAAGCACTTGCCTTCAGGAAAGGAACTTAAGAAGAAAATGAAACAGAGCAGACTCCTACTCAGAATGAGTTGTGCCTTGTAAATGGTGGGCAGGTTCTGGGGAGTCAGGAGGTGAGAGTTACATGCTGCTTTTAAGTGCTGCCCAATCACATTGCCTCATGACAGATTTTATGTTTGGTGATATCAAATATATTTGAGCAGATAAGTGAGACAGAAAAAAAAACCCTTTCAAAACTGTTGCAAACTTGGGTGCAAACTGTGTTATGCTGCTGGCTGCAGTCTAAGCTGAAACTTTATAATTGGATATCCAAAGATTTTAGTGAAAAACAAGATTTGTGCTGTCATTGCGTCACATGGACGGAATTCGAGGATTATGAAAGTATTTAAATTTTTTTTTTTAAATCGAAAAAGAAGTGTGTTCTGGAACAGAAGTCCCAGTCAGTCAATTGCTGTGTTGAATATTATTTAAGAATACTTCTACCACCCCCTTTCCCAAGTCACCCTACCAGACTGTTTCACACTCCAACACCTGTCAATACAGAATCTTTAAAGATTTTTGAGCAGAGATAGAAGGATGTACAATGGAGGTTAAAATCAGATCAGCCATGACCTTATTGAATGGCGAAGCAGGCTCAAAGGCCCAGATAACCCACTCTTACTCTTTGTTAGAGTTGTGTGTCGTATGTGTTAGGGAAGCCCATGCCGAAGCAGTATAAAATGGCTGAAAGTGGTTCTGAGTTGTCATAAAATGGCAGAGGAAGGTTTTTTGCCGAAATAGCAGCTTCCATACTTTGCTGTTGGAAATTAAACTATAAGCAAGAATAATAGCTGCCTTCAAAGAAGGAGTATATAAAGGTAACTAGATTAAGATAACACACAAAGGGTGTTGCGAAATGTATGCAATGGGCCCTGTGGAACAAAAGCAGATGTACAGACAAGTAGATCAAGGTACAGCTTTGAGGAATAGGGACAGAAGCCTTGTACCAGGTAGTCCAAACTCTGCTATTCATTATAGGATAGAAGGGAAGGGTCTGACCACGCACTGATCACATGGTATTGAGACACACAGGTAATTGGATGAGCTGTTAGATGACAGCCTACTGAAACAGGCTGAGTAACTGTATTTAAACTGCACGTTTTCCTTTGTTCAGTGGTGAAGTCCCTGTACCACCCAGAGAACCTGTCCCCAGCAGTGTAAAACAATAATGTTTGATGTTTGAAGTGGGCCTGCATGTCGAATGATTTAGTCATTCAACCGCATCAGTTTGCAATACACACAAGCAAAACGTATCCTTATGCACTCTTATGTGGGGAAGTATGGCACAGATGACCATTAAATCATTGCTTTAAAATAAGTTTCACTCTGAGACTTGTACAAAAGATATACACAAAACAAAGGACCAGTCACTAACAATGTGTTTGAGACAGACAACTGGGATGTCACACACAGGATGCCGAATCACTGGAATATTGCACTGATGCCAAAACACACTGTGCCACACAAAATGGGATGTCTATTATACAACAGAAATGCTGTAGATTAGCTTGTGGAAGGAATTTCAGAACATGAAGTATTGTGCGTCAAGGATAGCAGGGAAGTGTGTTAGTACAAAGCATCATCTTAAATGGAAACACTTCTAACCTTTGGTAACAAGGGCATGCCTTATGTAGGTGAGAGCACACACCTTATCCTCACTAAGCACTGTGTGACTTTATCTGATGATTTCCCTTCAGATATGGGTTTCAAAACCTTCCCACAACCTAAATCAATTTCCGATCAGACTGGATTTCTTTCCTTCTGAACAGCAGATATGATTTTCACTTTTTGTTCTTCTAATAGAGAGTTGTGTCACCTCTCCAAAATGTCTCAGAACAATGTCCAGTTATTTCTGCATGGGACGGTGTAGCACAAACTAACAATTCATAACCACTTCTGTCACAGTACGAGCACATAATCTAGCGCTATGAATACAAGGTTTCTTTTTAAAAAAAGTAAACACTTCCCATACCTATATCACTATTGGGTGTGGGAATTGATAAGGTGCAGATTAATTATGGAATGAGAAAGTAACAACATTTTGGTCACATCACAAAATAGATTGGAGACAGGTATCAAGCACTATTTTGAATAGGGAAATCAACTACGCAAAGAGCAGCCAAAACAGATCAACTCATTCCCTACAGACAGCCATGAGACCCTGTCCTGCCCCGTCCAAAACACAAACCAGTAGGAATAGTGACATGAGAGATCAGACACACTAAAATAGCAAATAAAGAGAGAAAAATTTGACAGCATTAACATATTAGCCACTTAGCACATGTGAAAATAGAAAGGATTGGATTTTCTGAGTAGATTGCCACTCTGGGCCATTCAAAATAAGGGACTATGCATTTCTGAACAGAGATTCTGTTCAAGGACCCTTCAGAAATGCGGAGCCATACTTCCATTCTGTCAGTTCTTTCATAGCATGATAGCGCCTTTTCACACCAGTCAGTTGCCAGATATAAAGACCATGAAAGTCTCTTTGACAGCTGCTGATATTTGGTAAGTACATAACCCAAATGTGATGTTAGGGTGCAGGGAGGGTAGGGTGATAGAATGCCAGCTGAATAGACATAGGGTGCCTGCAGTAGGATACCAGACGATGTCTCCAAACGTTTCAAGCATATTGTTAAAGGCAAGATTGAGAAGCCAGAAATTATTGTACACATTGGTAGGAATGACATTTTTAGGGAAAAGATTAAAGCAGTATAGACTGAATTTAAGATGTTACGTAGAAGATTAAACAAAATAGAACCTTAAAATTAGTAATGTCTGATTTACTCCCAATGCCAAACTCAAATGAGGGAAGGAACAAAAAAGTTAAAGGAGATAAATCAGTGGCTAAAGAACTGGTGTATTGTTCAGGGATTCAGGTTTTCAGACAATTGGAATGTCTTTTGGGGACAGAAAAGACCTGCTCAAAAAAAAAAGCTGAGCCTACCCTAAACTGGAAAGGGACCAATACTTCAGTAGGGAGATTTGCTCATCCTATTAAGGGAGACTTTGTACTGATAGTGGAGGAATTCTAAGTAGCAGTGTAAACAGAAGGATTGATGGGGAAGGTTCCGAATATGAGGACACCACATTAATTAGAAAAGAACGACAAGAGAGATTCAAAGTATGTAGTAACTCTGAAGAACTAAATTGCATTTATTTCAATGCTAGCGGTCTTACAGGTAAGGCTGATGAACTCAGGGTATGTTTAAGAACATGGGATTGGGACATCATAGCTATTTCAGAAACCTGGCTGAGAGACGGACCAGACTAGCAGCTCAATGTTCTGGGTTTTAGATTCTACAGGAAGGATAGAAAAGGAGGTAAGAATAAGGAGGTGGGGGAGGGGGGTGGTGGAGTGTGCATTTGAGTAAGAAAAACAGTAATTACAATTATTGTTGTAATTAGGGAAGATATTTCTAAAAAAGCACCCAGTGAAAATATAGGAGTAGAAATTACAAATAAGAAAGGAAAGATCACTTTGATGGGATTGTACTATAGGACCCCCAATAGTAAGACAGAAAAGATTTCGATGGTGAAGAATTTGTCAAACATGTTCAAGAAATTTTTTTTTTTTTTTTAAATCAACATGTGGATGCTCGTCCTGGAGAAGGAGCAAAACTAGACCATCTTTTGGGCAATAAGGGAAGGGCAGGTGACTGAAGTAAAAGTGGGGAAACGCGTTGGGTCTAGCAACTATAATTCTATTAGTTTCAAAATGGTTATGGAAGTGGGTAAGCCTTCCATAAAAGTTAAAAGTTTTTAAATTGGAGTAAGGCAAATTTTAATGGTATGAGACAAGAATGTTCAAAAGTTGATTGGAGTGGACTGTTCACAGGTATAAGGACATCTGACAAGTGGGAGGTGTTCAAGAGTGTGATGGCCAGAGTTCAGAGGCATTATGTTCCTGTTAGACCGAAGGGCAAGGCTGGTAAGATTAAGGAACAATGGATGAATAGAGATATTAAGGTTCTAGTCAAGAATAAAACAGAAACTTATTTTAGATATAGACAACTTGGTTCAATTGAATCTCTTAAATCAATTGAAAGAATGTAGGGGCATTCTTAAGAAAGAAATCAGGAAGGCAAAGACAGGATATGGAATAGCATTGGCAGATAAGGTTAAGGATAATCCAGAGGGATTCTACAAATACATTAAGAGCAAGAGGGTAACTAGAGAGGGGCTAGCGCCTCTTAAAGATCAGGGAGGTCATCTTTGTGTTGAACCCTAGGAGATGGGAGAGAAATTAAAAGATTATTTCGCATCAGTTTTTATTGTGGAGAAAGAAATGGAGTTTTAGAGAATGCAGAGAAACAGTTCACATTACAGAAGAGGAAGTTTGGGAGGTTTTAAAGTACATAAAGGTGGCTAAATCTCCAGGACCTGATCTAACGTATCCCAGAACATTACAGGAAGTAAGGGAGGAAATTGCAAGACCTCTTGCAGAAATACTTGCATCATCTGTAACTACAGGTGAGGTACCTGATGACTGGAGGGTGGCTAATGTTGTACCTTTAAGAAAGGTTGTAAGGAGAAACTGAGGAACTATAGCCCTGCGAGTCTGACTTCAGTTGTGGGTAAATTGTTGGAGCCGATTACAAAAAGGTAGGATTTATGGGCATTGAGAGGAAAACTTTGATTAGGGATAATCAGCATGATTTGTGCAAGGAAAATCATATCTCACAAACTTGATCAAAATTTTGGAGGAAGTTACCAAAAAGACTGATGATGGCAGCGCAGTTGACGCTGATTATTTGGATTTTAGTAGAGCATTTGACAAGTTTCCACATGGTAGACTAATTAAAGTTAGGTCACACGGGATTCAGGGTGTGCTTGCCGATTGGATACATAACTGGCTCAATGGCAGGAGAACAGAGAGTAACAGTGGAGGGTTGCTTTTCGAACTGGAGGCCTGTGACCAGTGGTGTTCCACAGGGATCGGCTCTGGGTCCTCTTTCGTTTGCCATTTATATAAATGATTTGGATGAAAATATAAAAGGTATGGTTAGTAAGTTTGCAGATGACACCAAAATTGGTGGCATAGTAGATGGTGAAGAAGGTTTTCTAAGATTACAAAGGGATCTTGATCAAATGGGTCAATGGGCTGAAAAATGACAGATTGAATTCAATCTGGATAAATGTAAGGTATTGCATTTTGGTACAACAATCAAGGGTAGGGCCTGGACAATTAATGGTAGGGCCTTGGGTAATGTTGTAGAACAGAAGGACCTATGGGTGCAGGTCCATAATTCTTTGAAGTTTGTATCACATATAGACAGGGTGGTTTAAAAAGGCATTTGGCACACTTGCCTTCATTGCTCAGTCCTTTGAGTATAGGAGTTAGGAAGTCATGTTGAGGTTGTACAGAACATTGGCGAGGCCTCACCTAGAATATTGTGTCCCGTTCTGGTAGCCCAGTTATAGGAGAGATACTACCAAGCGGGAGAGGGTTCAGAAGAGATTTACCAGGATGTTGCTAGGTATGGAAGGTTTGAGTTATAAAGAACGGGTGGGACTGTTCTCACTGGAGTGTAGGAGGTTTAAGAGGCGGCCTGATAGTAGTATATAAAATGATGAAAGTTATAGGTAGAGTTAATGGTAGTCCTCTTTTCCCTAGGATGGGGGAATTTCAAGACAAGGGAGCACATTTTTAAGGGAGAAAGAAGAGAGATTTAAAAAACGAACGTGAGAGGCAATTTTTTTTGTTTTACACAGAGGGTAGTTTGTGTGTGGAATGAACTTCCTGATGGGTGGTGGCTGCAGGTACAATTACAACGTTTAAAAGACATTTGAATAGATACATGAATAGGAAAGGTTAAGGGATATGGGCCAGGAGCAGGCAGGTGGGACTAGTTTAGTTTGGGATTATGTTCAGCCTGGACTGGTTGGACCAAAGGGTCTGTTTCCTTGCCATATGACTCTGAGAATGGTGTAGAGTGCCAGCTTTGTATATGGTAGTGCGCCAAGTGGGTAGGATACCAAGTGGGAGGTGTGCAAGGTGGTAAAAGGGCCATATAAGTGATGTAGTGATTAGGGTGGGTTGGAGTGAGCAGAAATCGGGTCCAGCATGAAGTACTGGAGATTGGGTCAGATCTAGTAGGGGGCGGGGGGGTGGGGAAATCTGGAAGCCGGGATTGGATTGGATATGGTGGTGGGGATTGAAGGAGGGGGTGATTGGTACAAATGTAGAACAGTTGTGGGACAGGAGGGAGTATATCTGCCATTGGGAGATGGGTGTCAGTTCAATTCTGAGGCAGGAATAAGGGGAGTCCAGGGGGAAGAGTGGGGAACGGTGATTGGGTCCCAATGTGGGGAAGGGTTATTGGGTCATGGGGAGATACATGAGAGGGGAGAGGGGGGCAGATGGAGTATGGGATTAGTTCATGAATTAGACAACCAAGATTTAATTGTCTAATTTAGCAGGAGCAACTATTTTACTTAGTTTCAACAGAACCTTTCAATCCTCCAATTTGAATGGAGACTTTTGAGGGGTTCCAGATGTAGGGAAATTGCCAGAGCAAAATCCAATTTGCCAGGTAATTCCTTTGACGTGTACTACAATGGGGCTTCCACAAGATTCCCACACACAATTCCCATTTACACTGGAATGACGACAGTCTGACCATCAGAAAATCCAGGCCAATTTTTTTCTTTTTAAAATACTTTACAATTGTCACATTTCAAACAAACAATTGAGTTTCACATCACATCTTAGTAACTTTTCTCAAGCAGATCCGAGTTGAACATAAAAACACTAGTTCATTGGAGTCAGGATTCAAAATTATCAACTCACATTTTTGTACACAGGGTGTAATTGCTACCATGGAGACGATGAAGCAGAGGCTGGTGTTGACACCCAATAAAATCTTGTTTAGTGTGCAGCCTTCAGGATCAGTGTAAAATATCACCATCAGAACAACAGCACAGACAGCAACCGAGTAAAGAATGAGTGTAACTAAGGCCAAGGCAGCGTACCAACACTTATTGTTTGCTGTTCCAGCCCACCTATTAAAAAGACAAAAGAAACAAGAAATAATTGTCATTTGGTAGCAGACAGGAAACAAAAGCCCACACATTATAATCAGACAGGAGATACAGTGCCTACGGCCTTAGAAGTTTATTAAAATGCTGCAGAGAGAGAGCACCTTTCACTTCAACTAATGCACTGTAACCCTTTATATCAGGAAGTAAAAGCTCTCTATTTTTACTCAAAAAGAGATGGTATCCCTTGAGAGCTTTCCATTGTCTCCCTTCATCTTGGATTAAATAAGCCAGCCAGTGTCTATTCTAAACTGCTGGCAATGTTGTTCCGTAATCATTTGCGAGAGACAGCCCACAAGCTATTTTCAATGTCACTTCAGGGTTCCCCTTCAGAATGCAGGAAAAAAAACATAACCTGCCCTTTCAGTCGCCATCCTGCCTGACACTGGAAACTAGTTCATGTGGAACTACTGGTGAAGCCACACCACCAAAGTTGTAGGGTAGATAGCCCATTCCATGGGTTAATTATACTTACACTTGAGAAATGCTGACACCTATATACAATATGACCATGTATCCTGTTTGCAGGAGAGAACAGACATACATTAAATATGTAGGCTCATCTTTGACTGTGCTGGAAGCAATAGTTTTAAAAGCCGAACAGCTCATTCATTCATTCCTGGTCCTTAAAGAACAACTGTCCTAAGGGATGTGAGGAAAAAGGAGAATCCTTCCTAACTGGCCTTCCTGCTAATTGGGCAAGTAGTCAGGTGGCTTGTCATTGTAGGCTTATCCCCATCCTTAAATAGCTTTCTCCTTCCTAGTGAGATGTTTGCACTTAAGTAAGTGAAAGGTACTTTAATGCACAATATCATCCAGACACTAAAGAATAATAAAGTTAGTCTAACTTCAATGCAGCCAGCTTTGTGCCCTCCTCATCCATACAAAATATCCAAATAAGCAGAAAATGTCATCTCCAATGTAGCCAATTATCTAAGGATTGTCAATTTGTTTCATTTTTGTTGAGTTGATAACAGCTATTTGTGTGTGTATCATGACTAAATTGATGCTGAGATTTCACTGTCATGTTGAGAATGTTAAGAATGTACACACACACACACACACACACGATGACCAGAACCCAATATTCAAACTCAAATAGTTTCAAGACAGTAGATGCTAGCTCCAACTCTCTCTTAACAGGAATGGATCCCAGTCTCAGAAACAAACATTGTGACATTACAACCATCTGGTTGAAGAAAGAAAGAAGGTTTTCTCACTGTTTCCAAACAATCCAGAGCATATAAAAAACATGAGGAGTTTATAGATTATTTTGCTGTACATCTACAAATCTAGTGACAACTTTTTTGGACTTTCTATTCAAGCCGCAACGGCCTTCCTAGTCTCAAAAAAAAAGCGCTTCAAGAGAAGTAACTTACCAGGTTTTGTTCCATTTGTGTGCAAACTCCACGAGCAATATGAGCTGGATTAGAATGAAGAGGAAGGCTCCAGCAACACCAATGTATAGCCATACTGTTTTCAATAAAAGGAAAACAAATCATTAGTAACAGACTACTTTATGAAATTAATGGGTCAGAAGTACAAAATTCATTTCTTCATGGGTATTATGGTTTACAAAAAACAGTTACTGTGCAGGGCACTGAATGAGCTCTGCCATTAGTTTGAACCTGAACATGCCTGAACAAGTTTTGAATCACAAGTTGTGAGTTGATAATTGCAGGGTAAGGCAAGCAGAACAATCAACTACCAATACATCTCCTTAACAAATCAGATGGAAGAATTAAGAAATAAAGCGAGGATGGATGTACAGTAATGTGTAAATTAGAGTGGGTAAATTCAATATTAAAAATGTACAAAAAGAACAATAAAGGAGGAAATAAGGGGGAAAAAGACAGACAAAACAGAACACGTTTTTAAAATTGTCCAAATACATTTAAAACCTGAAGGAATTAATCTCCACACTGAATATTTAATTTTCACTGTTGGCAGTAATTGACTATTATTTCATTTAGTAATTTGACAGCACAGAACTTGAGTATAGTTGAAAAAATATATACATTTGGTGAAACTGTGTCTTGCACTCATCAGGACAATTTGCAATCCAAGTAAAGGGAAAACAACAGTTGTATTGTATTGTATGAGAAAAGAATGTTCATTGGTTGGTAAGTTGACACTGGTAGAGATGTTATTATGGAACATGCATCAGTTTACAATGACTGATAGTTAACTGCTAAATTTTAAAATGTGTTCTAAATTTTAAACTAAGCAGATTGACTTTGATTGGCTATAGCATTCCTCTGAGAAATGAACCAGAGAATGCTGTCACCAATTTTGCCGAGTTGAAACAGGCACGATGTACGCATCTTCTTTCTATCTCGAAATAACAGGGCCCTATGTACTAATGTATGTAGCTTTTAGTACACAGGTGTGTCATATTGTCAGCCCTACACAATCCTATAGGGGTGGCCAGCATATACATAGGATTATATAAAGAATGTTACCCAATTGTACAATTGCATCTCTAATATTGGACAATATATTTTCAAGTGAGGGCATTTGAGTAAGTTCAATACCTTACTTGTTGAGAATGCCAAAGAGCCCTGCGGTTTGAGGAGATCTGCCAGTTTCTGGGAAAGACAGTCTATATAACAGAATCACATTGGCCCTGAAGTTCTTACACCACATTTTGTATTTGTGCAATAGAATGTCCTTTGACTTAACAGCAGCATCCTACCAGAGGCAAATACCAGTCCTGTTACTACTACATTGTAGCAGCATGAAAATCCTGTTTATTACTTCCTCAAAAAGCTCCAATTAATTTTTCCAGGCATTATTACCCCTTTTATGAAGCCAGGACTCTGACTGATTGTATTATGCATTTATTTCTAAATGTTCTACTGTTACATCCTTTATAATAGACTAACATTTTCCCCAATATGCACAGACATTATGCTAACTTGCCTATAGTTACCTCCTTTTATTGTCTCTCTCTCTGTTTAAATTCACATACTTGGGAATTCTAAAAGGTATACTGAGCTCTCTTCAGGACCTTAGGTACATTCAAGAGCTGATTGCTGTTAAATCCAAGAAACCAAGGATTTTGGAACAATAAATATGATTTGCTGTCTTGTTATTTCTTCTCTTTTGTTTCACACTGTGTAACAATCTTTACAAAACTCCCCAAACTAGGAGAAGCTTAGTCATCCTAAAATCGACTACATTTTCTGGTTCAAATCAGGACATATAGAGAACAACAAAAGTAAACCAAACTTGGGTAAATTCCAAAATTCAAGATTTCACAATGCGTTACTGCCTTCCCTGTCTTAATATATTCAAATGTATTCTTTGCCCTTGACTACAAAGTTGTGACTATTTATTGATGTATATCAAAAAAAAATTTTAAACAGGAACAGTTGCCACTGCTATTTTCTATTGCTGCAAGTCAACCAAAGCAGCCCTGGCTTAAATCCGGGCAGTTCTGAACTGTCTGCAGTCTATTCTCTCAAGTGGGCTTAAGAGATTTCACAACATTACAGAAGCACAGAATTGCTACACAGTGCAGAAGGAGGCCACTTGGTCCATCAAATCTGCACTGGCTCTCCGAACACTAACTTGGTGTCAATTTCCTGCCTTTATCTCACACCCTGTCCTCTCTAATTCCGCAATTGAATCTTCCTCCATCCCATGTCCAGACAGTGCATTCCAGACCATAACTACTCGATAAGCGTAAACAATTTTGTTGTTATCTCATATTTGCTTCTTTGCAAAACACTTTAAAACTGTGCCCTCTGGTTCCTAACCAGCTTATGGGAGGCAAGGGTTTCTCCCTATCTACTCTAAGTCTCTCATGATTTTGAAAATTTCTAGTGAAATCTCCTCTTAGCCATCTTCTCGCCAATGAAAACAGTCCCAACTTCTCTAATCTGTCCTTGTCACAGAAGTGTCTAATCCCTGGAACCATTCTTATTAATCTTGTCTGCACTTTGTCCAATTCATTCTCATCCTTCCTAAACTGTAGTGTCCAGAACTCTACAAAAAATTCCAGCTGAAGTCTAACCTGAGTCATTTAAGTTCCTCACAACGTACCCTATGCGGCAATAATGAAGCCTAGAATACTGTATGCTTTATTCACAGATGTCTCTACCTCTCCTACCATTGTGTGCACGTATACACCTAGATCGCTCAGCTCCTGCACACCCTTCAGAATATTACTCTTAATACTTTTCAAAGAGCAATAGGGAATGTCTGATCATTACTTATTCCTCAATGGGAGTCAGACGATTCAATTAGCCATTTGATCCCATCACTATTTATGAGCTTGTTCACAAATGGGATTGCCTACATTATAATAGTGGCCAGAATTCAAAATAATTAAGTCAACTGTGAAGTGCTTTGGGATGAACTGAGATGGTGAAAAGCTCCACATCCGTGCAAGTTCTTGATTATGGTTAGAGTGGTTAAGAGGTATGCAGAACATTAACCGAGGCATGGAATATAAGAGTAGAGAGATTAGGCTGAAAATATTGTTTAGGCCACAGCTGGTGTACTGTGTACAGTTCTGGTCACCTCACTATAGGAAGGACATGAATGCATTAGAGGGGGTGCAGAGGGGATTTACCAGGATGATGACTGGGCTGGAGGGTCTGTGCTGTGAGCAAAGAGCAGATAGGCTGGCATCGTTTTCTTAGAGCAGTGAAAGCCGAGAGGGGACCTAATAGAGGTGTATAAGATTATGGACGGGCATATATTGGTGGCTAGGAATGCACTTTTCCCATTAGATGGGTCAATAACCAGAACCAGAGGTAGAAGGTCAAGAGGAGAGTTGAGGAGAAATTATTTCACCCAGAATGTGTTGAGAGTCTGGAATTCATTGCCTTAAAGTATGGCTGAGTCAGAAACTCTAAGTATTTAAGTAGCATTTAGATATTCATTTGCAGTACCATGGGCCAAAAAGGTGGAAAATCGGATTATAGTAGTCAGATTTCTGTTGTTTGGTATGGATATGATGGGCAGAATGGACTTTCCTCTAACCTATAAATGCCCCTGAATCTATTATTTTGCACACGATTGAATACTGTTCATCTGTGAAAGAAATGTACTTGTGGTGATCTTTACCACTGAGTGATTCAAATTGGGAATGCACAAGAGGCTAGAATTGGAGGCCTGCAGGTTGAGAAGCTTTTTAGGGCCATACGTGGCTACAGCGATGGAACAGAGAGAGTTGCATTTTTATAGCTGCATTCAGAACCTCAGGGCGTGCTAAAACACCTTACAGCCAAGAAAACACCTCCGGACGGTGTATAAGCACCCACAAAAACAGTAATGTCACCATTAGGAACAAAAAACAGAAGTTGCTGGAAAAGCTCAGCAGGTCTGGCAGCATCCGTGAAGAAAAAAAATTAGAGTTAACGTTTCGGGTCCAGTGACCCTTCCTCAGGAACTGAGAAACATTAACTCTCATTTTTGCAGCCAGACCTGCTGAGCGTTTCCAGCAACTTCTGTTTTTTTGTTGCAAAAATAACACTGCCTGAGATTGCCACAATGAATAACTCCCATTGGATAATGTAAAGCAATGCATTGTATCACAGCTTTCAACAAATTGACATGCACAAAAGCAGTCTGCCTCAGAGATATGGTAATAAGATGAAGTTTTAATATTCACCTGTACCTTCAATCTGACCAGTTTATCACTATTTACACATTTCTCATGATCATACCATACTGATTTATAAATGCACCTTTTGGAAATTGGTATAATCTTGAAACTGCTAAGTTAATTCAACACGATAAAACACAGTGTACAGATTTGATAAAAAAAAGAGTAACAAGCGCTTAGCTTAAAAAAATTACCATCTACAGATAAGAACAACATTCTCATTGTTCTACTTGAATTGTCACATGGAATTGTAAATACAAAGCGCTTACTGTCCTTTAGAATCAATGAACTGAAGTCACCACCACAGCTGAAATACAGTGCATAGCACTTACAGACTCCTGCAAATGGTAGATGCTGCCCAAGCAACTAGCTCTTGCTCCTTTATTGCTTCAAGTGCTTGCCATTCATTCAGAAACCTTATCCTGATTATTATTCCAGAAGGCTCACATCAATGCTAGTGGGTAGTCTATCTGCTGCAATTGGATTGGATTGAACGAGTGAAACAAAACAACCTCAATAACTGCAAACTTTCCCAATTCTAAAACCCTGGTGTTGGTTAGAGAAAACCTTTGTTGTGGGGCTGCATTAAAATCAGTCTCTTAACTCAAATAACATTATACTGCTCACTTACAGAGATTTGCTGTTGGCAAAGCCATTAGTACAGTACTATGCTTCATTTTCAGTTCCTGAATTGTTCTTAAACATTTTCTATCTCAGCATCCAAAACAACCGAAAGATGGTTTTCAACTGAGCTAAGAAGTGGAATGTTAGTGTGACAATCATTAACTCTTCACAATCCAGAGATTGAATTCCTAACAAATTCCAATAGGGACCAGGTTAATGGTTAAATCATTAAATCGCTCAGCATTTTTTCAGGAAAGACACCCAGGAAGAATTAGAGGTGAGATGAGAATGACTGCCCTTGAAATCAAGGCTGTATTTGACTGAGTGTTAAACTGAGGAGCTCTAGAGAGAAAAAAAAAGGAATCAATAGGTATCGGGGTTAAATCTTGCAGCTGGTTAGAGTCATACATGGCACAAAACAAAACAGCTGTGGTTATTGGTGATCAATCATCTAAGCCCAAGGACATCACTGTAGGAGTTCCTCATTGAGGTGTCCTAGGCCCAACCATCTTCATCAATGACCTATCTTCTATCATAAAGGTCAGAGGTGAGGATGTTAAGTCACGATTGCACAATGTTCAGCACCAGTCACAACTCCTGAAGTCTTGAAGCCATTTGCGTTTGTGCACATTAAGACTAGGACAGCATTCAGACTTGGCCTGATGGATAGCCAGTAACATGTTGTCTCTTGAGTGCCAGGTAATGGCCACATCCAAAAATCCCTTTGATAATGGCAATACTATTGCTACATCTCTCACTACCAACATCCTGGGGCTACTTTGCCCAGAAACTAAACCGGGCATAAATCCAACAGGACAGAGACTAGGAATTGAGAAGTAATGCACCTCCTGATTCCTGAATCCCTATTTATCCTTACATGGTACGAGTTGGGAGTGTGATGGAATACTTCCTACTTCCTTGGGCAGTGCAGCTGTAACACTTTGATGTTCATCCAGATCATAAATAAATATTAACTCCCTCCATCACTGACAAACAGTGGCAGCAATATGTCTCACCTGCAATCTGAAATGCAGCAACTTGCCAAACCTCCTTTGACAGCACCTTCTAAACCCACAACCTCTATCACTCAAAAGGTAGGGCCGCAGGAACATGACACCCCTCCACACACCATCCTGACCTGGAACTACTTTGCCATTCCTTCACTGTTGCTGGATCAAATCCTGCAACTCTCCTCCAAACAGCACTGTGGGGATATTTACACCACATGGACAATTGCAGTTCAACAGAGTGCCTCACTGTCACCTTGAGTCGATGAGGGATAAGCAGTAAATGCTTAAACAGCTTCACCTACTAACCATGAAGATTTTGAAAGTTAGAGAATGCTGGCTACAGAACTAGTTCTTTTTTAAAAGGCTGGAAAAAGATAAAAAGGGCAAAAGAGAAAGAACCAGTAGCAGATGTCAATTCTTCAGATTGTTGTTGATTTTTTCTAAAATTGCTGTATCTGTTTTACATGTGATTTTCAAAGTAATCTGCAACTATCAGATTATAGTCTATTTTAAATGTCTCTTCAAGAAACCTTTAAGAATAAATGTACCCACTGCTCTTACAAGATACATTCCTGATATAAAAGAAACACATTAAAATTATGTTGCATTAGATAAAAATCAGAATTGATGTGAATGCTCCAAAAGGACTATACTTAAACAGTAACTGGTTCTAAGCTTTACCTTTGTGAAATGTGTCCTGATCTGGTATAAAAAAAGCTCCAGCACACATTCCAGCCAGCACTACGAGTTTCACAAACCAGAACCTAGGCACAAAATACAGCCATTAACATCTCAGCACAGAATAAACCTTCTTCTCAAATGGACAGGTTCTAAACAACACCTACCCATTGTGGAGGTAAGCTCGGCAATCTTTACTGGTCTTCACATTGATCATTATCAGGAAGAAGATGAAGAAGAATATGGCCATTCCAAAGCAGACCTTATAAACAGCAGAGTAGCCCACAAGCCTTTCACAATCAGTGCCTGCTTTAATAGTTCTGCAAAACTCTCCATAGAAGGTAACCTAGAAAAAAAGAGGCAAAGTAAAACAATTCCATTGTTTTCTTACATCATTGATCAAATAACCCTGAAAGTGACCTTATTTGCTGTTTTTAGGCATCTTTGATTGAACGTAGGCATCTGGATGCTTGGCCCCAAGTGTCCTTGTGAAAGTGGTTGGACAGTCACAATCTGAAATCATTGCAGTCCAACAGAAACATACAAACATTGGACTAGACAACAGGACTAGACCATTCAGTAAGATCCTGGCTAATTTGACTGGTGTCTCAGCATACGCAAGTATACCCACAGCAAATATTGGGAGGGCAATCCAGGATTTTGACCCAGTGACAGTGAAGGAAACTGGTGATATAGTTCCAAATCAGGATAGTACGTGGCTTAAAGGTGAACATCCAGCAGCGGTGCTCTCGTGCAGTCACTGCTCGTCATTTTAAATGGCAGAGCCAGGTTCAGGCCCTGCTGCTGGTCCTGGATTACAGCACTCAACTCAAACCACAAGTTTGGAAGGTGATGTCAAAGGGGCCTTGGTGAGCTGCTGCAGTGCACCTTGTAGATGGCATACATTGCCGCTACGGAGTGTTGGTGGTGGGCAGAGTGCAGATGGGTTACCAATTAAGTGGGCCGTTTCATCTCTGGGATCTGTCTCTATGTACTCTATACACTCCCACCCTCACACCCCCAGCCCTGGTGTCAGGATAAATACCCACCCTTTCCTGACTATTCCCAGTGCAGAAAAAGGGTCACTGGACCTGAAAATGTTAATTGTTTTTCTCTCAACAGTCTCTGCATTCTCTAGCACTCTCTAGTTTTGTTTCAGATTTCCAGCATCTGCAGTTCTGTGCGCTTAGTTCACAGAGAGATTCTTGTAATTTTGAACTAGTTCCTTTCCGTATACAGAGAGTATCATAGAGTTATACAGCATGGAAACAGACCCTTTGGCCCAACTCGTCCATGTGGACCAGGTTTCCTAAATTAAACTAGTCCTATTTGCCCGTGTTTTGTGCATATGCCTCGAAATCTTTCCTTTCCTTGCCCCTGTCCCAATGGTTTTTAAATGCTGTGACCGTACTTCCATCTTGTACCCCATCTGCACTCCATGTACTTTCCAAGGTGATGGGGTCGTAAAGAAGGCGTATGGTGTGTTGGCTTTCATTGGCAGGGGAACTGAGTTTAAGAGCCATGAGGTTCTGCTGCAACTCTATAAAACCCTGGTTAGAACACACTTGGAATATTGTGTTCAGTTCTCGTTGCCTCATTATAGGAAGGACGTGGAAGCTTTAGAGAGGGCGCAGAGGAGATTTACCAGGATGCTGCCTGAACTGGAGGGCAGGTCTTATGAGGAAAGGTTGAGGGAGCTAGGGCTTTTCTCATTGGAGCGAAGTAGTATGAGAGGTGACTTGATAGATGTTTACAAGATGGTGAGAGGCATAGATAGAGTGGGTAGTCAGAGACTTTTTCCCAGGGTGGAAACGACTATTACGAGGGAGCATAATTTTAAGGTGATTGGAGGAAGGTATCGGGGAGATGTCAGAGGTAGGTTCTTCACACAGAGAGTGGTGGGCGTGTGGAATGTGCTGCCGGCAGTGGTAGTGGAGTCAGATGCTTAAAAGTCTCGAAAGTGACTCCTGGATAGGTACATGGATGATAGTATAATGTAGGGTATGCAGGGTAGTTTGATCTCAGTAGGATAATTGGTCGGCACAACATCGTGGGCCAAAGGGCCTGTACTGTGCTGTACTGTTCTATGTTCTATGTTCTATGTTCTATGTTCTATGTTCTATGTTC
>NC_063334.1:101595408-101601667 GCF_021869965.1 Rhincodon typus
TTCTATGTTCTATGTTCTATGTTCTATGTTCTATGTTCTATGTTCTACTACTTCCTTTGGCAGCTCGTTCCATACATGCACCATCCTCTGTGTGAAGAAAATGCCCCTCAGATCCCTTTTAAGTCTTTCCCCTCTCACTTTAAACCTATGCCCTCTAGGTTTGGACTCCTCCACCCTAGGGAAAAGACCTTAGCTACTCATCCTATCTTTACCCCTTGTGATTTTATCAACCTCTTATAAAGTCATCCCTCAGCCTCCTACGTTCCAGGGAAAAAAGTCCCATCCTAACCAGCCTCTCCTTAAAACTCAAACCTTCCAGTCCCAGTAATATCCTTGTAAATCCTTTTTGCACCTTTTTCAATTTAATAACATCCTTCCTATAGCAGAGAAACCAGAACTGTATGCAGTTGTATGATTCTCAGAGAAAGCATTATAAAACAGAACACACTCCAATTTTATTAAATCTTTATGCCTCCCCACCCAAGTTGGTAGATAAACAAATTCAGGATTTTGTAAAATAGAACAGTTCAGTGAGGTTTAATCTCCTCTGAATATAACCCCAGCAGTGTTCACCACCTATGGAAGAGCAATGATTACTCTGTAAGACTATCAATCCAACATCCCGAATTAATAATCTGGAGAACAAATTCAAATTGAACTGTGGCAGTCTGAGAATAGGAATTCAGTTTTTTAAAAAAAAAAATCAGAAAATAAAAAAAACAAACAGCATTGAAAATGACCTTGGAACTGCTGGACTGTCCTTTAAAAAACAATAAATCCCAAAATATCAAATGAACTATTTCAATTATTATGTCACTAGTTTGGATTCTATTTAGGTGATACAACTTCCATGTTTTTGCTCAGTTGGTAAGTGTACGGTTTTTTTATATATATAAAAGTATAAAACTCAAAAAATGCTAACTGGTGTTAAATCTACTAAGTCACAAGTCAGGATGTATTGGAGATGAATGTGATTGCAGAGACTGTGGAATCAGCACAATAGGAAATTATAGCGGAGCATAGAACAAGCTGCCCTCAAGGACAAACTTGTATGATTCACTACTTACATGCGTCTTCAGCATTTCACCCACACTCGGTGATAACATGAGAAAGCAGACAATGGTTCCTAGAATGTGGTAGAGAGTGTACATGACTCGAGTACTTGTAGAGGTTTTAATATTTGGGCAGCAGCTGCAGCAGAGAGAACAGTCGCTGGAACCACAGCAACAGGCCAGCTGAGGGCAGAAACAGAAAAGAAAGGTTTTTAATAACTTATTGAAAAAAAATACATCAGTTGCAAATATGAACCAGCTCTTTACAAGATCAACTCTGATGGTATTAGCCAATTTGCCCATTTAATGATCTGATTTACACCCACTTAATGGTGCCAGGTTGTTACTCACTGGTATAGCATTTTCTGTGGGGAAAAATAGTTACTGGATGTAACTACATATTATGCTCTGTATCTATTCTCGATCACTTCTCTTATCTCTCCAGTTTCTCAATGGTTTGTAAACAATTGTGAACTACTAACTATATTTATGATATAGCTTGTAATCAGTAACCAAGGCAGCAGCGTCTCTTATTCTAGAAACTTTGCAATCTTTTAAGTCAGACCCAAATGGTTTGTAAAATACTTCCATTGAAAACCTTAAGTCTTGCTCAGGCTGCTCTATACCATCGATCAAATATCATTTCCTTTGGTTCAGCAAATTCCACAAGAGTCTCTGAATATAACATCTAAAACTTCTAAACACAGCAAACTTTATAGAATCAGTCACAAGACTATCTACCTGAAAGGGTCAAATAAACCTCCAACACATCCTCTACAAAAACACTGTGATAAGATTGTCCAATTTTCTCCTAGCCTTGTAACAATTTTCTCAAATAAGTTAAAATACATTTTAATTCCTTCTGCCTTGAATTTAGCTCCTCAGCAAAGATTCATTGTCAAATCAAAATCACGAACTTAATCGGCACATCTTGCTGCTTCTCCATTTTTATAATCGAATTCTTTTTCTGTCCAGTTCAAACTTTCAGACTTCCCTCTCATTGCAATTCAACGCTTTCCATTTCATGCTCTTGGCAATTCTAATTCACATTTACATATGTCTATTTCTTTCTTCCTTTTGTGTCCCCTCTCTCTCTCTCTCTCAAGGTTACCTCTCCTCATTTCCTTTTCTTTCTCTTCCTTTGGAATTCTGTTTCCAGCTATTTTATTCACAACTGTATCCTGGCTAACAACCTGCATTTTATTTTGATTGCCTTTTCCTTTTCAATATTGAGTCAATACTTCAATAACCCTCTCAACATCAATTTTTAAAAGTTTATTTCAAACTTCTCTGCTACCACTTACAAATTTACCTTTTTGTTAACTGCAGCAAAACATTCAAAGACAGGTGCTTTCTTTGAAGAAAGATGAAAACAGACATAACCATGTTAACCTTTCAAAACAGCACAGAAACATAGAAAATAAGAGCTGGAGTTAGCTAGTCAGCCCTTCCCACCTGCTCTGCCATTCAATATGCTCATGGTTGAACATCCAACTCAGTACCCTGTTCCTGTTTTCTCCCCATGCCTTCTGTTCAGTTCAGCCCCAAGAACTATATCAAACTCCTTCTCCAAAATATTAAATATTTTGGTCTCAACTGCTTTGTGCGGCAGAGAATTCCATAACTAAAGCCAATGAATTAGCATTTGAACTCTGACAAATCCCATGTACTTGTGGATTCAAAGTTGTACAGCCGCCAGGTACGAAGCCCAAAGAACCTTATACCTTTTAAAAGTTATGTGAACTTCCAGTAACTGACTGGAATGATTAGAGAAAAAGTCTTAAAAGTTTTGCACCTCTGGGGAGAATCACAACTGTTACAATGCAGGAAGAGGCCATTTCACCCATTTGCCTTCACTAGTTCTATTCCCTTGTGCTAATTTCCTGCCTTTTCCCCATATCAATGCAGTCTACTTCTATCTAAATAATCATCTAATACCCTCTTGAATCTGTCTCCACCACATATCCAGTTAATGTATTCCATACCCTAATTGCTCGCTGCATGATAAAAGGTAACCCCCCTCCAAGTCACACTTGCTTCACTGACATACACGCCCTCTCATTTCTTTTCTTTTACAAGCAGGAATAGGTTCTTCCTATCTACTCTATTCAGCTTGCTCATGATTTTGAAAACCTCTATCAAATCTCCTCAGTTTTCTGCTTTCCAAGGGGAATAGTCCCAACTGCAAGAAACAGTCTCAAAGCACTGACTAAACACTATTTGCGTAGGTAATTTATTCTCTAAACTACAGAAAAGTCCCATATTTAAGTTCAAAAAATATCAAAAATCCCTCTCCACGGTTATTTTTTTTTCTGGCCTTTAAATGTATACTTCAATCTTCAGGAATCAGCCCATATCTATTCTCAGCTCCTTATGGCTTGCATTCTTTTTCCCCTTTTCCAGATGGATAATTTCTAATCCCTGAACTGATTTTCAAGGTAAGGGATATGCTGAACCTTCCTATTCTTAGCCGAAGCTAGACAAAAATTTCCAGCGTTGTCTAAACTCTTGCAAACTTGGTTATTTGAATCTCTCCTTCTCACCCTCCGTATAGTGAATAATAAAGACATCTCCATCTTTCTGTGTTATATCTCTTTCTGACTCTTGCAAACAGACTTATCTGAGAGGTTCAGGGACATCTTAAGAAAGCCCCACAAGCCAATCTACAATGGCTTTCTACGACTTACTTCCCACATTCAAAAACTGAACACCCTGGCAACATCGATCACATGGACCCTGTATTTAGGTAGAAATGCTGATGATCTAGCTCCTAAATCCATTCTGCTTTGGAATTAAATAAACAGCTTAAAACCTGACATGCCCAACACCTCCCTGTAAATCCTGGAAACCATGGGTCAGTTCTTCCTTCAAGTTGTAAGAAATCCAAAGCAATGGTGGGCAGGATTTGATTCTGAGATTCCTGCCTCTTTTCTAACACTCCTAAATTTTTGAAGACATGGGATAAGGGTGCTGATGGTGAAAATCCTTTCCTAATTAGTCTACTCAAATTCAGCATAAATGGTTTTCCAATTGTCTAAAGGTGTGAACATCTTAGACCCTCTTTTCAATTAAAAGAGCTTGAGCCTCACTGTCTCTAGAGCATGATCCCTGTTACCATGATAGTTTTCCATTCTTCAATTAGAATCTCAAATGATAACAAATTTCTCAACTTCATATTTCTTATACTCTTTCAGATAAAGTGTATCATATACGAAATAGATGAATTTCCTCTCATGCGTCCCTAATTTGTACCCCGTTGAATAGTCAAAGGTTGTTACAGTAAATTGTGATACCACAGTCCTTCGACAGGGCTACTAGTCTCAACCTGTCAAAATGTACAAATGGTTAGAAGTTGTGAACAAGAAAATAAGCTGTCAAGTTAAAAAAGGTCAAACATTTGCAGTTCGAGTATAAATTCAGTTTGTCCGGTAAACACAATTGCACGTGTTTGTGGGTTCTGGGTTCTGGCTTCTGGCCAATATTCATGCCCCAATCAAATATCGGGGAAGAAACATATCGGTTGGTCATTCAAACCTCATTCAAACGTGAGAGATCTTGCAAAATAAGTTCTGCACTTGCTTCCATAACAAGAAACATTCCACTTCAAAACAAAGTAATATACTAATGTCACTTTAGGACAGCTGCGAGAAATGTGATAAAGGTATAATAAAAATTTTAAGCATTTCTTCAAAGAAAAGCTACAACACAGTGTCAGAGCTCTAGGAACGTTGATAGAACCATTTTGCCAAACCATAGCCCACTACTGAAAGTCAGAGATAAAGCTCCAACAGGGAATGGAGTGACAAATGGTGAAAATAATACCCTCTTTATAAAAGCTTCAAAATATTATGCAATCAAAACATAAATACAGACAGTAAGCATTTTATCTCCATTTTATCAGAGATAGGGGTGGGGGGCAGGGTCCAACACTGCACTGCAAATCTTTATAATTTACTTTCACTTTGGTCTCTAAATCATGTGACTGGTGGATAGATTATGACTGGTTAATAATTCTACACATTTTAAACTCTAAATGTCAAGAAGAAAACCCTTCATTCATATTTAAAAATGCCCCAAGGAAGTGGAAGTATAGCGATAATACCACTTGATCAGTAATGCAGAACCCCAAGCTAATGCTCTGGGCACACTAAATTCAAAATATCACCATTTGCCAATTAAAAATTTGGAATTAAAAATAGTCTAATGGTAACCATGTAACTACTGTCGATGTCAAGTAAACCCATCTGGTTTACTAGTGCCTTTTAGGGAAGGAAATCTATAGTCATTATCTTGTCTGTGCTATGCAACTCCAAACCCACAGCAATCTGGTTAGCCAAGAGCAATAAATGCTGGCCTAGCCAGTGTTGCCCACATTCAAATGAATAAATTACAAAATAAAATGTCAGTACAGTAGCTGGAAATGTGTAATCACTATCCCCCTCATGCTTTCCCTCTCCCATCTCCTGTGAGTTTCACACTAGTTTGTTCTTGCAAATCTCTTAACATTTTATCAGACAGTAACATTGGAGGAGCTCTGGGCTTAGAATACCTGATGACCAGAAATATACTGGTGAGCCCATTTTTGATCATGGCCAGTATAGGATCGAGTGAGACTAGGGAAGGACACGTTAAGTTTGGAAAATTCTATGCTTCAAGTAAATATAAGCTTCCACCCAGCATAGAAAAACTTTAAACATTTCAAAAGGCCACAAATGAAATCCATTTTTGGCGTTTTGTATCCATGCAGTAGCAATAAAGGGGTGGGGAGACCACTTGTTTTTGCTCACTACTTTCATCTATTTCCATACGTTGTACATTCACATCAAGTGTTTGTTTTTATTTAATAACTTGCTCCTGGAAGAAACACACTTTCTTTTGAAATACCTTGCATAAAAAGGATGTTTATTTAAGCATCCAGCTGCATTAATTACACCTTCCACTTCCCGTTCCAGCCTCTGCACAGTATGTCAGTGTCCAGTCACACAGCGGAGTGGTTGGATGACAGATGTACAGTACAGGTTTTGGCATTGGAGGAATCTGCACAGTAACTTAATAGTTTGTATCTGAGTTTCCACTCTTTTCCCATTTTCCTTATTTAATATGAGAAGAGAAAGAAGGAAGCTGTTTTTTACTGAGATAACAAGATATAGAGCTGGATGAACACAGCAGGCCAAGCAGCATCAGAGGAGCAGGAAGGCTGATGTTTC
>NC_063334.1:101602067-101652990 GCF_021869965.1 Rhincodon typus
TGCCAGACCTGCTGAGCTTTTCCAGCAACTTTGTTTTTGTTCCTAATTTACAGCATCTGCAGTTCTTTTAGTTTTTGTTCAGAAGTAGGTTGTAAAGGAATTTAAGAGTGGTCGAGAAGCTGAGAGGTGTAGGGAGGAAATTCCAGAGCTTTGCGCCTAGGTGGCTAAAAGCATGACCACCAACTGTAAAGAAAACAGGGTCGCACAAGATGCCAAAGAAATGCAGAGATTGCAGAGGGTTTAATACATGTTTTGTTATGAGTGCTAACAGATCCTTATATGGCTTGGTGTCAAATTTTGTTTCATCATATGCCTCTGAAGTGCCTTGGAACATTTTATATCATAAAAAGGGGGGTACTAGAAAAACGTGAGGTATTGCTGATATTGGTTATAGGAATGGAAGAGGTTACAGAGATAGGGAGGAAGGAGCACCTCATTTATCCTCTCTATTGCCTCGGGGCAATCGCAGACAATGGCTCGCCCACAACATCCCCCCCACCCAATCTTGATATTTGACAATTGCCGGAAAGTACAAGATTTTTGTTTCTGTTGAAAGCCCCCTGTTTAAAAATCGCAAATCCAGGTAGTTCAGTCAGTGTTGTAACATATTTTCAGAAAAAGTTCCTAAGACTCATGACTTTGCTTTAACTAATCTGCTAATTCACTTTAGCTAGTTCTGTTTTTATACCCTCATAATTCTCCAGATTTAAGTTTTAAAAGAATGTATCTCAGACTCACTCCCTCTCCCTCAAACTGGTTGTAAAATTCAATCTTGTCATGGTCTCTGGTACCCAGAAGTGCCTTCACTACGAGATCAACTGATCCTCTGTCATTGCTCAATATCAAGTTTAGTACAATGTGCTTTCTAAGAAACAGTCAAAAACATTTTATGAACTCATTAAAGTTACCTTTGCCTATCTGAATTTTCCAGTTGACACATTGATTACCATCTTCCACAATTTTCACCGTGCCTTCCTGACAAGCTCTCCATTTATTCATTTATGCCCCACCTTACAGTAAAAAGGGAAAGAGGGAGTGGGGGGGGGGGGGGGTGGGGGGAGGCGGTGAGGAATACTTCAGTGGAGTCATCCTTGTTGGGTCCTGGGGGTGCGTTTGCACGGGAGTGGTGGGTTTAATTACACTATTCATCACACAGATAAACTAGAGATTAAACAATGTAGCAACACGGAATAAGGAGCACATATCTAGCCTAGGTTTCTGACAAACAGAAAATGTGAGACTCATTCACAGGGTGTCCCAAGCAACCAAAATCAGCCCAGCAGAAGTTTAAAATTTCTTGGAGGTCAGACAGGTCCCAATGGAGCATAGTCATACAGCACGGGAACAGACCCTTCGGTCCCAACCATTCCATAATCCCAAACTAAACTGCCTGCACTTGGCCCATATTCCTCCAAACATTTCTTATTCACATACTTATCTAAATGCCTTTTAAATGTTGTAACTGTACCTGCATTCACCACTTCCTCTGGACATCCATTCCACACACAAACCACTGTGTAAAAGAAACAAAATTGTCCCTCATGTCTTTTTAAGAAATATCAGTCTCCTCTCACCTTAAAAATATTCCCTATAGACTTGAAATCCCCCACCCTAGGGAAAAGACACTTGTCATTCACCTTATTGATATCCCTCATTATTTTATTTTATAAACCTTTAGGGTCACCCTCAACCTCCTACACTCCAGTCGCTTAAATTCTGTGCACTGCTGATCTCAGTGCTACACTATCTGGTCCATTTATTCTGTCTGCATCTCTCTGAACTGTTCCACTGCCATTCATACCACTTATTGTGCCAAGTGTCAACTTCAACTTAGATATACCATACTGTATTCCTTCATCGACATACTTCGTGAAAAGCTGAGACTCCAGTACAGATCCCCAAGGAACATCATGCTAATTACAGCATCAATCCTTTATCCTTACTCCTACCATTCTTTCATTACACCATGTCACACACACACACACTCACACACCATTCGCTTCAGGTCTGTGCATTAATCTCTGAGCAGAGTCTTATCAATATCTTATGGACACTGTGGATAGACATTCCCCAGCCACCTTGTTAGTGACCTTGTAAAACTCAACTGGTCAGACAAAAGTCTAACTTTCACTAAATCAGTGCCAACTCTTTCCTAAATTCAAATTATTTCAAATAATCAGTGGATCAATCAATTATGTTAGGTTCCAATAACCTCTGCACAATTGCTGTTAAACTGACAGGTCTGTAACTATTTGGTTTCTACTTAAATTCTTAAAAACATTCACACCCGTAAACTATGAGGTCATGTGAACAAAACACATTCTAATCTTGATATGGTGCACGTTTACATGAGGCAGTAAGCAACAGCAGGTGTTCAGACTGTAGGCAGCAGACAAAGAAAAGGGGTGAGACTTTCCTTTCGGCAGATCTGTGAGAAAGCCTTGAAGCAGCAGGGTGGGAACGTATGCAAAGGCTTAAACAGAAAGTATTTGGTTTTGCTAGGTTATAGGTTTCCCCATGCGTAAAATGTGGATGGCAGTTAATAACAAGCATGTAGCTTATCATACACAAGAATAGGCCTCATCAGAAATCTCTGTCTATACTTATTAAATGATCCCAGACTGGAAGTGAGGACAAACTGTCTCTAAACCTGATCACTGCAGATGAAGAACATTTATGATCCAGCACAGTGACTTCTACTTTAAATGCTATATCAAAATGCACCGACAGTTGGACTTAAACCATTTCAATTTTAATTGAATTAAAAATTTCCCTTGACATTGAGATAATTGCCAAGGAAATAAATAAATAAATAAATAAATAGAAAGGATTCACAGAGAACAGCCTGTACATATACCCTCACTTTTTCAGGTGACGCCTACAGTTAAATCACTGAGTAATGCTACAAATGCATATTCAACCGCTCATGTTATCAGGTAAATAATTTGAAAATAAAAGATTGAATTGTAACTAGATACCATGAGACACAGCCGTCACTAATTCTATTCCACTTAGGAATCCAACACTGAGAAACAGCAATAATCATGTCATTAATATTTCACAGAATTGTGTCAGTCCACAAACATAAATAATATCTCCAATCCAGGAAAACACACAAATAGACTTCCTCTCTTTGCTCTGTTTCATTGTAGGATATCCCTCAGCGACAGCAAATGTAGTAAAAGAAAGAATTCCAACTCTTGCTTACAAATGGAACTGTTCCCAAGTAATCTTAGCAATTAGGAAAAGGGCTTTTGAACAGAAGAATGATTTTAAAAATCCAGGCAATTTATCTGAGATTTATTTTCAACCAAAAAAGTTTTATGAGGTGGTGGGGAAACCAGAAAATGCTGGGTAAAGTCAACAGGTTCCCCCCCCACCTCAGTGTTATGGGGTACTTGGTTTCAATTGCAGTTTGTTGTATACCCATATGGGTGATTATTTGCATGGTAGCTCTTCGCAAATCGCCACAGTCCCATCACATCCAGTTGACAACGTGCTGGACGATGAGGTAACCAACGAGAGTAGTTGGTTCCATCTCCATTTCCACCTTTCAACAAGGTAGAACCCAGGACATGAAGGAACGAGACTAGGATAAAGTGCTTCTGTCAACTTCACCGGCTGGACAATTCTACTTGACCAAGTGTCAGCAGTACATTGAATGGCCATGCATCACTTCAGCTAATTGAAATGGTCAAAGTTAATTGGCTTAGTCATCTCACTGATGCAGCAAATTGACAATGAGTCAACTGAATCCTGACCAGGTACGTTTCATGCTGTAAGTAGTGTGTTACAGATTATTTCCAATCAGCCTGTTCAGACACCTTATGACACAACTTTGGAGCAGACTGGACTTGAACCTGCCCCCCTGGTTCAGAGGTAGGAACACTACCACCGCACCACAAGACCCTAATGTGGTACAACCTCCTAACTAAATAAGTGAGGGATGGCCATGTTTTAAAAATATTACCGCCTGTAGAATTTTAACTGGAACAGAACAGCAACAAAACAACTAATTTTGTTACTATCAACCTACATGTTTGAAGTTTTGTGTCTCTTATCTTGACTCTACAGATCTTATTTGAAGCTAAAAGCTTTAATTAAGTCTGAGAATCCATAACAGCATGATGACAGATTTGTGGGCCCAGTGGCTTTTCTTCGTGCAACTCTGCTTGATGAGAGTTTGGTTAATCTTAGAAACATTTAATCCCTCAAAGTAGCATTTGATTGAGGGTTTCCATAAAGCAGCTGCTGACCAGAACACGGTGTGCTGTAAAAACTGTCGGCATTCACCACACATTTTAACAACAATAACAGACTAAAGACTTTATTAAATCAAGGAAAGTCTATACTTCCTTAGAAGAAGCAAAAAAAGTCTAAACTTTTGAATCATATTGGAGGAGTCAAATATGCCCTTATGCCAATGCAGGAAACTAGCTCCTGACAATTTCAAACAAAGTTCCATCTTGTCCCCACTGACATGCGAGCATGGGGCAGCACTTTAGATCTATTCTGATCTTTATAACATTGTGCAGTATTTCAGGCTTAATTTTTCTTTGGTTTGCTATTTATAATCATCATTTGGTCAGCCAAGATAAACATCTCAATGCATCCTTGAGCTGCAGAGTCTCCAAACCAAGTCACTGAGAAATCCAACACAGTAGAATATCTATTTGCCCAGAATTTCCTATTTGCACCCACCTCAAATCCAAGACTTTACATATGGATTACTAACAGCCAAAACTTTGTATATGTACAAGGATACTGGAGAATTTTACCAGTTCATTGTGTGAAGCTGATGAGAAAGATATAGAGCAACAAGGAAGCCATTTGATCCAACATGCTGTCACCAGTTCTTTGACAGAATCATACAATTAGATGCATTTTCTTTTCCTTCTCAAAACATACATCCAATTCACATTTGCAATGTATTGAATCTACTTCTACACCCATTCCATGTAATGCATTTCAAATCATCATAAACTTTCATCTCATAATAACCGAGATGAAAGAAAAAATTGCATCTTCTTTGGTCCTTTCACCAACGTACTTTTTCCGGTTACTCATCCGTCGGCCACTGGGAATCGTTTCTCCTCATTGACTCCATAAAGGCATCTCATAATTTTTGATCACCTCCTCTTAGTTGTCACTGCCCGGAGGAGATCAATTCACTACAATGTCTGTCATAAACGTATGTTTCTTTCATTTCTCTAAGCAGGCCATTGACTTTCACTGGCACTGGGGCCAATTCTGTTCAAATGCTTCATCCTTGCCAATTCCATTAGAATATTAGCTTGAGATCATTCTGGAAGCTAAAGTGAAACGACTTCTGCCTGTTTGGGACACCTTGCTGTCTGACTGGCTGGTCAATCATCAACTGCATTATTAGCTATTGGCAGCGCAAAGCATTTGTTTCACTGAGAGAGTACAGGCAGTGCAGGTCACACAACTCCTTGCTGCCCACAGTTACTCGGTTTAAAAGGAATACAAAGGGCTGCTTTTCTTACAGGAAGGCAAGTTCGAATTGGAAGTTGTAGTTCATCACAGCCACCGAAAGTGACTGGAACACTTAAGGATTTGTAGCAATTAAACATTTAAAGCAGAGCAAAAAGAATTTCAGCTCCAAAACTTTTAATCTGAATAAAATTTGCTCCCAACACAGTCTCTACATAATCTCCCTGGGTAGACAGACAGGTTTTCACTTCTTTATTGTCTTCTGCCAACTACAGTATGGAATTAGAAGACAGTAATGATAGTATTCCCTACAGCAAATGCTAAACTACTACTTTGAAGCTAATAAGGCTAAGCAATTTCCTGTGGGAGGGGACAGAAATATTACGACAAATTCCCGTCATTTTAAAAGTACACTTCAGAAAAAAAGACTTTGTATTGGTTGCCACTTTACAGCTGTTGCAAGAAATTGCACTGGACAACTTGAGTACAATTTGGTAAAGTCTGACGTGGCTAGATTCCTAATTAAGAATCTTTGGCTGCTGCATGGATATTAATGCCAGTATCCAGAGATTTTAAAAACTGATTTTGTTTCCACTTCGCTGTCTACAGTTTCTTTAAGGACAAAATCTTATAAGTGCTACGTGTTACTATGTGGTGGAGAAGCCCTGTTGGTTTTTTCTACCAAGGAGAGAGGGCTGTGTCTCATTCATGCATTTCTACAGAAAGAAAGAGAGCATGACAGAAGGCTTCTTGTGCTCTGGCAGCTGTACAGCAAAAAAACTTTCCACAGAATTTGGCTCCCACAAAAAGAAAAAAAATACAGTGCTGTTTATGAGTCATATCTCTGGAACAATTTACAGAAGATCTACACAGAAGGGAGACTCAGCGAAGTTGTCCTGCCCAGAAGGAATGCACACAGAAAATTAACTGCATCCCAATCCAGTTGTCTTAATAAAACACACAATTTTTTCCAACACTTGACATAATACTTTTCATTTCCACATCCATCTTTATGCATCAGGAATAGCTCTAGTACTGAGAATGTTAAAGACAGCCATAATAGGTCAGTGGAGGAGTCTGATTAAATGACTGGAGAGAGAGATATAGAAGGTCACACTAACCACAAATACACAGACAACTTTGAAGTTACTAAACAACTAATTCAATGTGACTTTTTGCTTTAAAAGCAGAGTTCCTGACTGTTATGATAGTGCTAAAAATGGACTATTAGTTTTCAACATCCATCGCTTAAGATTAATACCCAGTATGAAACAAAACCACCTTTCAAACAGGGAAATGCTAACTAAAAATAGCCACAGTGATCACCAGACCAGGTTGAGCCAAGCTTCATGAAATCTGCTTGAAAACTAGTTTCAGTTCAGACTGCATCTTATGTGTCATCAAAATATCTAAAAACCAGCCATTCAAATCTCCTGTTTGATTTACATCTTTCTGGAAGTGTCCTTATTGGGATGAAAGACTCACTTGCAGATTATCTAGCAAAATAAATGAAGCCAAACACAAGAATATAAAAATGAACCACATTTCAGACAGCTGCTTTTGGGCTGAGATTAAAGAGAAGAATGATTTGAAAACAGCAAAACCAGAGTACTTGGTCTTTCCCTTTCCCTTTCCCTGTTTTTTTTGTCTCAACCTCTCAAAAAAAATAACAGTGACAAAGATGCATTCAGTCACCAAGAGCTCAAAAAAGACCCTGGAAAATTTCAATGAGCATACAAGTTATCAACTAAATAACCACAGTCTTGGGTTTAGCTTAACACTTCAAAGACTCCATGGATTTCTTAAACAGCATATTCTTAACACTTTACTAGGCACGCTCCTCAGTTAAAAATGTTGAGTGTGTTGATGCTGCATAACTGTTTTATTCTTGGGGTTAGTGGGTAATAAAATTCCTCTTTCTTCTGCTCAGGGAAACATTAATTGGCTCCTGTATTTTTGAACTAGTGAGCGACACTTTAATTGTTAAAAGTAATTTTAAATCTTTGTTGCGACCACCTGAAGGGATTTAAAGAAGAGTTGATTCACCCTTCTCACCAGGCTGTAACACTGATAAACTAGCCCGCTATCATTTTAATTCTTTAGTGTATCCTGGTCAGTGGATGCCGAGGTTTGCTCAGAGAGAATGATACTTTCAGATATGTCCATTTACTTGGGCAGAGCTTGGTATATTTTCCAAATGCTACTTCCTGGTTACTTGGGATCGCACTGAAAACATGCATATTTGGACCAGACTAAAATAAAAGAAGTTTAACTTAGGTTTACTGCGTCTTACATTTCCAATGTCCTCTTCCTGCATTCTGGGCACTAGTTTCTCTAATTTCCTCTTAAAAGCAGCATTCTGGCAAAGGGCTGCAAATCAGGACTCATGCCATGAAAAAACTATGGGCAAGGTGAGGGTGTAGGCAAACTACTGGCACTAGTTTCAGGGAATTTAAAACAATAATAAAAAGAAGGTATACTGAAGATATGTAATAAAATAATAAAAATTAATGGTATACTAAACTTCACTGTATTCTCTGATTGCTTTATTGATCAAAGCAATGATTCAAAAAGAACATGTCCTTTTCAAAACTGGCTCTTTTAGCTGAATATTGCATTGTAGATTTTGATTTAAAAAACAATATGAACAGTCAGGAAGAATAACTTATTTATAGAGTCAATAGAATTATTTACTATTATTTACTTATAATTTTATTAAAAATCTACAGAAGTAAGGTGTGTAACATCACACTAGCTTTCAATAACATAGAAACATTGACTGTTTTGTGCAAATTATTCAGCAGCAAAACATCTTGGCACCAACACGTTTGAAAAACAGACTTTGCCATCAGGATAATGTGGTTTTACTTCTAAAAGCGAAATTGCTGGCAAAAGTCAGCAGGTCTGGCAGTGTCTGCAGGGAGAAAGCAGAGTCAATATTTCAAGAGTGGTGACACTTCAGAACATGTTGCCAAACCTGCTGAGCTTCTCCAGCAATTTTTTGCTCAGATCGCTAGCATCCACAGTTCTTTGTTCTATTTATGCTTTTACTTCTAGACTTCATATTGCTGCGATGAGGTGGAGAAGTTTAAGGGCAGAGGAAAGTGGGGGAAAAGCAGGTTTCCCAATTCAAATATCTTATTTTTAGGCAAGCCATGTTAATTGATTGGTCATGTTGTATTGTTGGAGCCAGTTGGAAAAGGAGCATAATTTCCAAAGTTTGGTAAAAGGTCAATCTTCTCATATGTGTTAATGAACAATAACCTGGAGCTCAGCACACATAGTCATCGAGCTTGTAAATGACACTTGGTTGGGGTGGGGGGGTGGTGGGTGGTGGGGAATGATTTTGGTTTTGGTTCAAAAGTGGTGAAGGTTTCCTGTATCCTGTTCTGTACATAATCAGCGTACCTGCAGGCAGGTTTCAGAAGGTGGCATGCACTATTTTGACAAGGTAAATGGAGAGATATACAGCTTCACACCTCACTATGCTGGGCTCTGTGGTTACGTTGTGCTGGTGAGGATCACAGCTTACATGTCATTGTGAAGTGTCCGAAGATAATAACAAATTTCTGAAAGCGACCAAATTTAAGAAGGATACTGCATAAAGCCTTCACGATTGGACAGAGTTAAAGGCTTTCATAAGATTGAGAATCAGGTCAGAAATCCGATGAGACCCATCTCAATGTCGAGACTGTGAAACGCATAAACACGGTGCAAAACAAATGAGGTGATAAGATTTTCGCTCAGCAGTAACAAATTAACAGTCATTACTGATTGTTAAATGCCTTGTTAACTCTACAACACCTTATTAACATTCAGACTTCCATCTTATCAAACAATTGCAACATTGGAAAAACTCCACAAAAAAGTCGAACTGGGCACCTGGTGGATTCAGTTCAACATAAGAACTGGGAGCAGGAGTAGTCCATCTGGCCCCTCGAGCCTGCCCCGTCATTTAATAAGATCATCGCTGATCTTCAAGACTCAGATAAACTTATCCGCCCACTCACCATAACCCTTAATTCCTTTACTGTTCAAAAATTTATCTAGCCTTGCCTTAAAAACATTCAGCAAGGTAGCTTCAACCGCTTCACTGGGCAGGGAATTCCACAGATTCACAACCCTTTGGGTGAAGAAGTTCCTCCTGACCTCAGTCCTACATCTGCTTCCCTTTATTTTGAGGCAATGCCCTCTAGTCCTAGTTTCACCTGCTAGTGGAAACAACCTCCCTGCCTCCACTTTATCTATTCCCTTCATAATCTTATATGTTTCTATAAAATCTCCCCTCATTCTTCTGAATTCCAATGAGTATAATCCCAGTCTACTCAATCTCTCCTCATAATCCAACCCTCTCAACTCTGGAATCAACTGAGTGAATCTCCTCTGCACCCCCTCCAGTTCTAGTATATCTCTTCTCAAGTAAGGAGATCAAAACTGCACACAGTACTCCAGGTGTGGCCTCACCAGGACCCTATACAGCTGCAGCATAGCCTCCCTGTTTTTAAACTCCATCCCTCTAGCAATGGCAGACAAAATTCCATTTGCCTTTTTAATCACCTGCAATCCTACTTTTAGCGATTCATGCACAAGGACACCCAAGTCCCTCTGCACAGCAGCGTGCTGCAATTTTCACCATTTAAAACATAGTCCATTTTGCTGTTATTCCTACCAAAATGGATGACCTCACACTTATCAACATTGTACTCCATCTGCCAGACCTTTGCCCACTCACTTAGACTATCTACATCCCTCTGCAGACTTTCAGTGTCTTCTGCACACTTTGCTCTACCACTCACCTTAGTGTCATCTGCAAATTTTGACACACCAACATCGCTTGTTCTTAATAACCCCCATGTTGGAAACAACAGACCAACATGGCACAGTCCATAGGCACTGAACGCACACATTTATAGATATTGGCATATGTTGGATGCCAATCTCTAAGAGCCCTCATGGTACATCTCCAAACTTATTACAGGATGCTCTGTACTTCAATGCTTTCCCAACAATTATCATTGTAATGCTACAAGGACACTACGCGCTCAGGGATACACAGACTGGAGCAGGCTGTATCTGCGGACTCTTCACTGTCTGTCAAAGAGCTCGCTCACTCCAAGGCTACCTATATGCTCACAGCCTCAACGCCTACACTGAAGGAACAAAGTGGCAGGTACAATTCTGTGTATACACCCGAGAACTAATCTTGCCATTACATAGTGGGCAAATTGGCATTAGCCTTCAGTGAAAATTCACCCAATGTCCAACAATCCAAGCCTCAATCCTCAAGGTGGATTACATTACAACTTACAATCAAAAGGGGAAAAATTTCCAATAATTTAAAATCCACTCCAGGTTTAACATGCCAGGATATGATCTCAATTGAAAGGCTCTTGCTTTGTGTTGTTGTGGTTATGTTTGGGTTGTAGAGTCAAGTTTTAAAAATGGTTGTAGGAGGCACTGTTCAATTTTCTGAAGTTGTTAGAATTCATAAAAGCATCAAAAGGTTACAGCACAGAAAGAGGCCATTCAGCCCATCATTCTATGGCATTGTCAGATCTGTAAAAAGTTAAAAACACAATACACCTCAAATTAAACACAGGAATAAAAGGAAATAGGACAGAAAGAGTCAATTCAGCCTTTTCAGCCAGCCCCACCATTCATTCAGACTATAGCTGACTTTCTCTTCAACAGCACTTTCTTGCACTATCCTCATCCCTTAAATGTTTTTGAAAACAAATGTATAAACATGCACAGTAACATTGATGTTAATCAAACCTGTAGTGCAAATCTCAAATCTCTGCTCCTACCCAAAAAGCTGTTAAGACCTAAATCAGGTAAATATTTCAACAGGTGTACATTTTTGTTAGACAGGGATATTAAGAGTTACTGATTCAATACAGGTGGATCTATTAAGATATTGACCAGCCATGATCCAATTGACTGGCAGCAATGCTCAAAAGGTGTAATGATGATCTACTCCTGTTACAATACTAATAAATATCCAAATTAAAGGGGAGAAAGTAAAATAACTCAACTTGGCCTACGTTTAGACGCCACATTTACTAAAACAGGCCAGACTTTACTCCAAGAAACAGGAAGGCAAGGGAAATAAAACCTGACAGTTATGTTATGAGTGCAGCTACACAGTTAAACATGTAAACCTGGAAGTTGCTATGCAGTATGCACTATTCTCCCATAAACTATGTGAAGTTCAGCACATTTAAATAGAGTGCTTAGAACAAAGTTCCAGTGCACACACACAACACATACAAACTCACCAGAAAAGTTGGGCTTGTCAGTTTTGGGCCACATGTTCTTAAGGGCAAGGTAAATATTAATTGTAGCCAAATCAAACTGAAAGCTATATTTCACAAGTGTGGGATTTCATTCCTTTAGTTTAATTGTTAGAAATTTTTTTTAACATTAATTACTTTTCCTGCCTCTTCCTTTCCTTTGTTAATCGGATATTTCTTTCTTTACCTTTATTCCATTTTCTGTGCCTACTTTGATAGGCAATTCAATATTCTATACCTCTGATTCATATGCTCATCATTAAACAATCCAACTAAAAAACTGACAATGAGATACAGATATTTCTGCTACAAAGCGTGTTTCATTAATGTGAATTGGTTGTAATGCAATTGATGAATAGTGGACGCTGTTTGGATAATGCAAACTTTCTGCTGTACAAGTATAGTGATATTCTATAGCGCAAAGTCAAACAAGAACGCAACTATCGCAGTATAGGAGAAATACCTGTACAGAATTTCTTCCCCTGTTATTGGTCGCAGATTCCCACAGAGATAATTGTACCCTTTGAATGCCTAACATGTAGCAACTCAGTGCAAAAACTCAAGGGCATTAAACAAGCAAGAACAAGTCTCAACAAAAAGCAAGTGCCACTCAAACCCCAATTACAATAAACACTGTTTCTTAAAACATGTTACTTTTTTAATCTCAAGCTACCGAGCCAACAGTAAAATGGGTTTGACCAAGATGAAATAACATTAATCCATCCTGGGGTTTCTGGTGTCCAAAGCTACCAATATGTTAAAAAAACAAGTATTGAGGAGCTAAATTTAAACAAGCAAAAATAAAAGTTACAAATGTGTAAAAAAAAAATTGAAAACTGGGCATCCTAACAATTAAATACTTGGTGTGGCATAAAACCCGCAATCATATACACAGTCATTATTTGTACACATTAGTGATTTGTGAAATACTCTCATTAGTTTAAAATTAAAGAAATCTCCCAAACAAATGACATATTTAGGTTTATGCAGGCTTGGGCAACCCAAGATTTGACTTGTTGTCAACTTCAGTAACTCTCAGGAGTTCAAATTTTGTTGGTTCCAATCAGGTCAGAAATGGGAATACACTGAATTAGTACAGCACTATTTTGACAAGGAAGGAGAAAGAGAAAACACAGTAAAAACTGAAATAACAGCTCGAGCCCCACTGAAATGAATACACTTTGCAAAGTTACAACAGCACTGCCAACAGCCAGCAATTGAAACTTTACCAACAAATTGTCCAATTGGTAGGATTAAGAACAGGTTACACTAATGGACATGGAGGAGACATATTTCAAGTTTTAACTAATCTTCTAAAGAAAGGGAAATAAAGCAAGTTAAAATGTCGGGTCTACTTTAATTTTCCAAATGCATCAAATAAAGAGCACAGAAAGAGATATTTCCAACTGGTCAATGCTGTCAATCCACATGTGTCCTCTCCCACCCTACCAGATTACATACTACAATAACGCGATAGTTGCGTTCTTCTGTGGCCTCGTGCTATAGAAAATTACGTTATAGAGAAATTGCTATACCTGTACAGCAGAAAGTTTGCATTATCCAAACAGCGTCCACTGTTCATCAATCACGTTAATGAAACACACATTTTAGCAGAAATACCTGTACTTTGTTCTCCCTTGTTCACATGTCTAGCTTCCTTTTAGAATCAGACAGCACCGAAGGCAGATCTTGCCATTTCATCACTGTGCTAGCTTTGCTAATTAGCTATCAAATTAAACCCCCAGTCTTTCTCCACAATTCTGCAAATTTTTCAAGTATACTTATGCATGCACAATTCTACTTTGTAAGTCAGTATGGGATCTGCTTACCCCACCCTTTTAAGACATCAATGCCAATTGCCCCAACTATTCCATGTGACAAATTCTACATTCTAGTCATTCCTTGAGGAATGAAGTTTCTTGTGAATTCATCTACAGTGTTTATTAGCAACAAATGAATTTGAATTAATAACAGAAGTGGTAAATTAGTACTAAAATAAATCTCAAGTATTTCAGGATCACTCGAATTAAGAGACATTGAACTAAGGGACCAAATTGAGAGTAAACTGGATATGTTTGCCAACATACTCCTGAGGTTTTTAAAAGACATAATTTTAGCATGTTAGTTTCATAATCATGAAGATTAATGCTACTTTGTCTGACAGTTACTTAACAGGTTTTATTGCATGCCTTATAGTCAAGTACAACACACCATTTCATAGCTACAATGAACACAGAACAATCTGACAATCAAATTCATCCTTCTGAGAGTCTTTGCTTTTGAATCACAGTCTCTGACCAGCTTCTAAAACTCGATGTATAAGTTTTCCTTGCTGTTGTTAATTTTGCTTCTTTCGCTTTCCCAGAAGGTGTGAACTCCTTGCTAAGGCATGGAACTACACAGATGCTTAACAGCTTGTAGTGTATTATCCCAACTGTTACACTTGTTTCCATTAACAAGGAACAAAACTGTTTCCTATAACAGCCAACAAAACATGGAAACAATTCAATGTCCAAGATCCAGGAAGGCCTGGATCCAGTTGTCCCAACAATAACAATCAGCAAAAATGTATAATTTTGAGATTTTAGCAATGCAATTATTTAGGAAGTCACTCTTCTATCTAGGAACAGGATTTTTTTTTGCATGCTTACAGTAACCTTTTCTGAATCCTTTCAAGTTTCACAAACATCCTTCCTATAGCAAGGAGACCAGAATTGCACGTAGTATTCCAATAGTGGCCTAACCAATGTCCTGTACAGCCGCAAAATGACCTCCCAACTCCTATCTCAATACACTGACCAATAAAGGCAAGCATACCAAATGCTGCCTTCACTATCCTGTCTACCTGGGACTCCACTTCCAAGGAACTATGAACTTGCACTCCAAGGTCTCTTTGTTCAGCACTACTCCCCAGGACCTTACCATTAAGTGTACAGGTCCTACCCCGATTTGCCTTTCCAGCACCTTGTATTTATCTAAATTAAACTCCATCTGCCACTCTTCAGCCCATTGGCCCATCTGATCAAGATTCCATTGTACTTTGAGGTAACCTCCCCCGCTGTCCACTACACCTCAAATTTTGTGTCATGTACAAACTTACTAACCATACCTCCTATGCCCACTTCCAAATCATTTATATAAATGACAAAAAGCAGTAGGCCCACTGTGGCACACTGCTGGTCACAGACCTCCAGTCTGAAAAGCATCACTCCACCACCACCCTCTTTCTTCTACCTTGGAGACAGTTCTGTATCCAAATAGCTAGTTCTCCCTCTATTCCATGTTTAACTAACCTTGCTAACCAGCCTACCATGAGAAAAATTGTCAAACGCCTTACTGATGTCCACATAGATCATGTCTACCGCTCTGCCTTCATCAATCCTCTTTGTTACTTCTTCCAAAAACTCAATCAAGTTAGTAAGACACGATTTCCCACGCAGTGTTGACTATCCCTAATCAGTCCCTGCCTTTCCAAATACGTGTAAATCCTGTACTTAGGGATTCCATCCAACAATGTGTCCACCAAGGATGTCAGGCTCACCGGTCTATAGTTCCCTGGCTTTTCCTTACCACCTTTCTTAAATAGCGGCTCCAGTTAGCCAGCCTCCAGTCTTCCAGTACCTCGCCTGTGGCTATCGACGATTCAAATAGGTCAGTAAGGGGCCCCAGCAATCTTATCCCTAGCTTGCCACAGAACTCTAGGGTACACCTGATCAGGTCTCAGGGATTTATCCACCTTTATGCATTTTAAGAGGTCCAGCACCTTCCCGTCTGTAATATTGACATTTTTCAAAGAGATTGCTATTATTTCCCCAAGTTCTCTATCTTCCATTTCCTTCTCCACGGTAAACACTGATGCAAAATACTTATTTTGTATCTCCCCCAGCTCCTGCGGTTCCACACTTAGGTGACCTTGCTCATCTTTAAGGAACTCTGTTCTCTCCTAGTTACCCTCTTGTCCTTTACGTATTTGTAGAATCCCTTTGGATTCTCCTCAACCCTATTTGCCAAGGCTGTCTCAGTCCCCTATTTGCCCTCCTGATTTCCCTCTTAAGTATACTCCTACTGCTTTTATACTCTTCTCGTTATTCACTCGGTCCCTGACATATACTTCCTTCTTACTCTTAACCAAAACCTCAAGTTCTCCAGTCGCCCAGCATTCCCTACACCTACCAGCCTTGCCCTTCACCCTAACAGGAACGTACTGTCTCTGGACTCTCCTTATCTCATTTTGAAGGCTTCCCATTTTCCAGCCATCCCTTTACCTGCAAAGGTCTGCTCCCAACCAACTTTTGAAAGTTCTTGCCTAATACCATCAAGATTGGCCTTCTTCCAAATTAGAACTTTAACTTTTAGATGCAGTCTATCCTTTTCCATCACTATTTTAAAACTAATAGAATTATGGTCACTAGTCCCCAACTGACACCTCAGTCACCCGCCCTGTCGTATTTCCCAAGGGTAAGTTGAGTTTTGCACCTTCTCTAGTATGTACATCCGTATACTGAATCAGAAAAGTTTCTTGTACACACTTAAATTCTTCTTCATCCAAGCCCTTAACACTCTGGCAATCCCAGTCTTTGTTTGGAAAGTTAAAATCCCCTAATCATAACCACCCTATTATTCTTAGATAACTGTGATCTCCTTATGAATTTGTTTCTCAATTTCGCTGTCGAGATTTGCTCATGTGTTACTTCATGATTTCAGAGAATCCCAATAGAATGGGAGCAGGCTACTCAGCCCATCAAGTCCACATGGACACTCCAAAGAGCATCTCACTCAGATCCATGTCCCTACCCTGTAACCCTGCATTTCCCATAGCTAATCCACCAAATCTACACATCCCTGGACACTACAGGCAATTTAGCGTGGCTAATCCACCTAGCCCGCACATCTTTGGACTATGGGAGGAAACCGGAGCACCCAGAGGAAACCCACACAGTCACGGGGAGAACGTGCAAACTCCGCACAGAATCACGCGAGGGTGGAATTGAACTGGGGTTCCTGGCACTGTGAGGCAGCAGTGCTAACCACTGTGTCACCGTGCCGCCCAGGGGATTTTCAGGGGATCCTTTTTCATTTTCACTAACTTACTTATTAAGCAATGTCGTCATGTGATAAAAGTACCTTCTGTATTTATGTTTGATATTTGGGGTGTTTGGACTCACACTACAGAATCAGAAGAGTTCAATCAATATCCTCAATAATTATGAATCCTTCATCAAGATTAAAACCATTGTGCACATTGAAAGCATTAATTTCCTAGACACCACAGTACTGCAACTGACGCAAAATTTTTTCTTCAAACTAACAGAAACATTTCTATACAAAAGCCAGCATCCTTTGTAGACCTTCTGCAGTATATACAAATACACAAAACCTGAGCACTAGTCCCAACCTCAGAATTCACGCACACCAAGCAACAGTATCAGCAGTGGTGAGTGGGCCCAGCAACACAGTGTCGCAGGCGCATTTGGGTTCCTGGCAGCTTCTGCATCAACAAGGCAGTCCCAGTGCCAACTCATGGCTTCTGCGGTGGAGGCAAGTTTGGGCCCAGTATGAAACACAGTGGCATCAGCAGCTGCTGCATCAACAAGATGGGCCCGAAGCAGACTCATTGCAGTGGCAGAGTCACATTTGGGCTGGTGCAGTACCCGGCAGCAACTCAGTGATGATGGATGCGAGATGGTGCCAAAAAGAGTGGTAACTTTCGCTCCAGTGGCAGCGAAGGGGACTTGTGCCTGGCCACCAAGCCAATGGCAGAGCACTCAACAAGAAAGACGGTAAAATTGGACACTATTTATTCATTTTTCTGCCTTATGTTCTATGTTTTGGTTTATGTTTCTGTGTTTTAAGATGACGCTGGGGACACTACACAACACTTCTCGCTGTATTTTGTAACAAGATACACATGACAATAAATAAATCAATATTAGGGTGCCAAATCCAATCGTTCCCACTGTGCTGCTATTCCTTGTGCACCTATGTGCTGGTGGACCAGGGTACATCCAGCAATAGTTATACAGCAATTTAGGAAATCGGTTACAAAAAGATGAGATTCTAGGATATGAATGTCAGGCTGTCATTTCACTATTTTGTGGGACAGCTCTTCCAATTTTGGACAGTCTGCCTCAAATCATCCTGAAAGGGCAAGGCATGTCAAAGGTTTGTTTCGTGCTGCTTCTTATCACTAGTAACGAGTGGTGTTCACCACTAACAGAATGTTACTGTTGAGCTGAAAGACATTATGCCTATCACATAAATGTGCAAAGTGTTACATGAGCTTCAGTGCCAGTATGAGGCAAAGAGTACAGGTCTTACATCCAAAGACACTCAGATCAGATAAAGCAACATATCCCTTTGATTGTTTGCAATAGGAACAGTACTGACTGTACCTAGCCAGCCCAACTTGCAAAATTCAAAACAGTATCCAATACTAGATGCAGTTCTACAATTGGACAACATTTGCTAAATCACCCCAAGTATGCAAAGAATTATGCTAATAACCATTTTACTATTAGCAGTTGGACACTGCACACACTGCACCTATTTCAACAGAACAGAATACGTGACAGCTATTCTCTAGTTCATTTCTCAGGGCAATGTCTTGACTCATTAGTCAATCTCCCTGGTTTAAAATTTAAACAAGTCTTGTGAGGTAACTGTCACTCATCATCTACCTGGTGCACCCTCCATGGTAAAACCTCTACCAATTGGCACTCTCCTCTCGCACATTTCCCTTTAATTTAGTAATTCTTGCAAATTGTCCTGAGCAGTACAAGATGAAATGCTTTGACAATGCATGTCTTTATTCAGCAATACTCAAGTTCTGTACAATGAAATGACTGAAGTTTTCTTTGAATATTTCACTTTACATGTTATTAATATATTTAAATATGAAGAGACGCTGTTTGGCTGACAGTCAAGCATCAACCAACTAGATGAAACTTTTTGTTTTCCAGTTGGTGCAGACAGTACATCACAAGGATGGACAAATTGGCCAAAATTATGGCTGAAACATTGATGCAAGTCAAGTTCCTCCAGGAAAATATTTAAGTGCTGTAGGTAGCTGAAGTGACAGATGCGCAGAATTTGGTGCAAGTTAGGGCGTGGGCAATAGAGTTTAGTATGATGTGAAGTTTGAGGAGGATTGAATTGGGACACTAGCTAGGACTATGTTGAAATGGTCAAATGTAAAGGTTTGACTGAGGGCTTTAGCAGGGGAGAAGCCAAGTCAGGTACATGCTTAGGGTGTGCTTAAGGTTAATTAAATCCATTAATTAAAAAATAACCTACATTTTGCCTTAGAAATCTTAATCATAAACCAGTGTTTGGCTTATGGTTTTAATTCAATCTTGCAGTTTCAATGATATGCATCAAATTTCAAGAAATGAAGATGAAAAGAAATACTATCCCACCAACATAGGCTGGAATTACAAACTTTTCACTTTACGCTGGTCACTCATGATCTTAACTTTTCCTTTATATGCAAGATACTGTAATCCTCATGGAAGGTATTCATACATATAATCTACTCTTTTGTCCTTAAAATGACCCAATGGACTTTCACTTTTGATTTTCCAATATAATTTCTAAATTCACCTGGCTAAATGAATGGAATTCAGCCAGGGGACACTGACAGTGAATAGTTGTTGCATGAGAAGCAACACCTTTTTGCAGTCCATAAGTGTGCTTTTCCAGCTCCACATTTATTGACTCTAGCTTCCAGCATCTGCATTCTTACCATCTCCAAACCTTTTTGCAGTCGATTGGGTGCACCCACGCAATCACGGGAAGCTAAAAATACATGTTCTTGTTTTGTAAAAATCGGCAACGTCCACTTTCTTTAGTGCTGGATACAAATCACAGGGAGGAAGGTGATTGGTGCATCAGCAGTGGTTAAAATTAGAGTTTCAAGCAGCAGGAAGCAGTGCAATATGCATATCAACTGTAAAAGCAGCTGCTACAGTAACTGTCTGGAAACTTCCTTCACTCTTAGGCAGGCCAAGAAAACACGGCATTTCAAAAACACACCAAGTACAGGAATTGACAAAGTAAGTTCTGTGAAAAACCCCAGATTCATCATGGGAAGTCATGCTTTGATCATTTATCTTACATACCCCAACTTGTTTCCTTCCATATTCAGTACGAGTGCTTTGATTTTTATAAGCAACATAAGTTAACTTATTGGCGAAGGGTGCAAAAGACTGGGACTACCATAACAACATTCCTTACAAATACTAAATTAAATAAATTAGAACAAACAACTGCGGGTGCTGGAGGTCTGAAATTGCTGAAGAAACTCAGCGGGTCTGGCAGCATTTGTGGGAAGAAAGCAGAGTCTGGTGACTCTTCATCAAAAACTGAGTGAAAAAGAGATCTTTTCGAGAGAGTTATTTCCCCATAGCCCTCCAACTGTTATTTCTTTTCAATTATACATACATAATTTTGAATGTTATCACCAAGCCTGCATTCGCCTCTCTTTCAGGCAGAGGATCCTAATCATAAAAATTCAGTTAAATGGAGAAAAACTAGGCTGATAAGCAAGCCACATTCCTGCAGCTTTTCCTCTAGCATTCATCAATACAAATGCAAGAATCTCCAACAAGCAGAACAATTTATAATACAGGAGAAATGGGTGGCAATTGCCAACGAGACCTGACTTGCCAATCAATTAATCAGCACCTTTTTCTCCTGTAGTAAAAGTTGTTGTGACTGTTTGAAAATCAGCAACATGACTTCCATTCAGCAAAATTAAAGAAAAATTCTCATCTCACTGCTTCTCTGACCACAAATTTATATTAAATCTATACTGTATCCTCAAGTAACCAGCACTCTGGCAGTTTCTCCCAATTTACTCAGCATGACCTCTCATTATATTGAGCAACTGGTGTTCTATCTCACCTTCGCTTTCTCTGTTCAAAAGAACAATCTCCATTCTCACCCCAAAACTGATGTCTCTCATCCCTTGCATTTTTCTGCCAAGTCTCCTCAGTGCCCATTTCAATGCCATCCTAAAGTGTAGAGGACATGAAAGGACAAATACCCTTGCTGAGGGATGATGGGCTCAGGGGGCGAATGGCCTGCCACAAGCAACTAATCTCCAACGTATTTATTTGAACCAGGCAAACATATGTCTAGCCAAAGGCCTGCAACTATCAACTAATAGCCTGAACTGTGCCAAGGACTTATTGAGAGGCTAATTTGAAGGAGGGGACCACAGAAATGAGAAATTTTCAATATCTCAATCACAAATTAAAGAAGGAATTTTCCAAAGGCCGTCAAGAAACTGAAGTCCAAAATTAGTTTTTAAACTTCCAAAACTGATGCATGAAGGAAAAAAAAAACGAATCCATAGAAAGAAGGGGCTGTTTGGGTATCACGTCTTTGGTCACCTCAGCAAGGTGTTTACGATACTTGAAGTCACAAGTTTCCAAATAAGGGTGATCAAATAACATCGAACAAAAGGCCATGCATTCATGAATGAATTCCATCATCCACTTAAGTCATGGCTTTGCAAGTAAGCATGTTTCTTTAAACAATTCACATAATCTTTGAAACTGCATACTATTGTTGCAAAGAATGTATTACCATTTTCTTTTGGGTAGCTAGATTTTTTTGAAATTAAGGAGGAAGTTCTCAAGAATATCAACTTTTGTGCCAGATTCCCAGGAGAGAGTTCAGGCTTGCACCATTCCCCCCACAGATACTTAAAAACCACTATCCTAATTCTATAAGCAAATCCTTATTAAGGTTGCTCTCTTTCAAAATTATAAAAACATTTGAAATATGGGACATGTCCTCTCTGACCCCTCAAAGTGACAGAACATCAATAGGCAAGACACCTGCCTGCTCCATAGCTATACACTGAACCGAGCTGACTTCCTTGTGTCAGAATCATTTTAACTATTCTGGCCGACTTCAAAATAGCTAGAGGGGTTTCCAGCACAGAACGAAATTTAATACACCTTGGTTCTTTGTTGGAGCAATCAAAGTCTAGTTATCACCATTAACATCATAGGGATGACCATTGACCAGAAACTGAACTGGAACAGCCATATCTATTAATTCCTAATCAACATGTTCAGAGATGTTATTACACACCTCTGGAGCACATGGGACTTGAATGTAGTTCTCCTGGCCTGTAGGTAGGGACACTACCACTGTGCTACAAGAAGCCTATCCGCCATATAAACACTGTGGCTAGAAAAGCAGATCACCTGGTCAGAATCCTGCTATAGCAACTCACCTCCTGGCTCCCAAAACCTGTCTACCGTCTACAAAGCACAAATCAGGAATGTGATGGTATATTCTCCACTTGCCTAGATGGACAGTAAAAGCTTGTCCAGCCATAACACCCACATCCAACAGAAGAATTTTTATCCAAGCTCTCCTGATAGCTGTGTAATCTGCTCCTTCAGGAATTTAGTCACTTTTCCATCATCACTCCGGTGATTACCACAGAGGGCATACCCACAGGATACCTGCGCTAATGACATTTTATTTCAAAAAAAGGGGCAATCTGCTTTTCTTCAGTATTATGCAACATGTAGCTCACATGCCAATTTCTCCCTTTACTTTATTACACTGTCTAATAAAGCAGAACATGGTGGTGGGGTAGATGGGAAGAGGGAGATGGTGAGGAAGTTGAGGGAAGGGGCAGTACTAGTGTGTTCAGGCCCCCAACAATTCTTGCGATTTCAGCTGCCCATGGCATACTGTATGTGGGACCCCCACCACTTGGTGAGTTCCCCTCCAAGTCACACAGCATGCTGACATGAAACCACACTGCTATTTCACCACCATTGCTGAGTCAAAATATCTGTAGTTCCCTCCATTCCGTGTTGTGGGTGTATAGGGAAAATTAGCGATGGGTAATAGATGAAGATTGTTTCTATCGATTCACGAGAGGAGAAGAATCTTAAGATGGCTCTTGAATCCAGAGGAAAAACTGTGCCGAGATCTCTTTCTATGCCAACATTTGGACATACAGCTGAATCAGCTATTCCTTTACTCAAGTGTTTACATCTGTCAAAGTTCAGTGATGTAGCATTTTACTCACACTGTTTGTCCCTCAGCTGGAGACAGAGACCTCGGTTTGGATTTTTCTCTCTCTCTCTGAGTTGCTGACTAGTTTTGCAACATTGTGTCTACCACAATGAAAATAACTCATTTACAAATAATTCACCAGCGCCCACAATCGGATTTACTAAACCATCAGCAACAGACCCAAGTAAGTTTTGAAAAGTGACCGAAACCTAGTGAGACAGATCCAGTGCGTCTCTGGAGCACCTTCCGAACCCGACAGTCGGTGATCAACACTGAACTAGCTCACCCTGTTAAGTATTAACTGTTGAGGGTGTGGCTAGATAGTAACCATTCGCCCCGTTTCAGTCAAAACAGCCACGCAAATGCTGTTAAGTGGGATATTTGGGGAGATGTCGAGCTGAAAAAAGGCGTGTAAGACAATTTTCATTGTTTAGACATTGACCCAACAGATAATATCATCTCCACCGCCCGGGAATAAACAGAATAACCTCTACCCAGCCTGGCATGTGCTATACACAGTTGATATGCCCCAGTCCCTACAGGATGATAGACACCGCGGATATATGTGCAGTGTGGTCCAGTTTGTTGCAAAACTCAGGCTTAAATTACTCAGAGAACGTCAGCCGCAGTAGATCGGAAGGTGCAGATGAACCTTGAATAGTAAACGACGCTGACCTCCCGGCTCAGTGGAAGAGCCCAGACTGAAAGGCTCGGGTTTATTCCAGCAGCAGCGCGGATCTTACCTGCGATACACAGCAGGGCAGCGACATCTCGGTCAGAGGCCAGACTTACACAAAACCACCGGGGATCCGCCGAGCCGCTCACCGGGCTGGGAGGGCGAATCTTACAGAGCAGTGAAGTACAACTGTCCCCAGTGCCTCCTGCCGACCGTGGCCTGCGGACGAGGTTAAATATGAGCAGGGGAGTTCCCGGGGAGGGAAGGGGAAGATGTGCCCAGAGACCGCCCCAGGAACACAGGACAAAGCGGCAGCAGCGTCAAGATCACCAGCCTCCCCCTCTCCCTCTCCCTCAAACACACAAGGGCAGGCGGAGCCCAGCTCCTGGTTTACTCCCTCTCTCCGATCTATCCCTGTGTTTCTGTCCTCGATAACAATTCACTTCCGGAGACGTCAATTTCAGTGGTAGGTTTCGGTAGCTGTTAAAGGAAACTCCCTCTGATCGTTTCTTTAAAAAAAAACACAGCTTGCTGTATACTTCTCATTTCGCTTCAATTCAAGCATGGGTTTGCCCTGGCATTAAACTGACCACTCGTTTTTTTTTGTTGATTCAGCTTGTATCCGCCTGTGTATTTCCCCCTCCCGATTTGCAATGAATCAATATTCTCCACTCCGAAAACAGCACTGATTCACCTGTAAAGCGCTCTCAAGGTCGAAAGACGCGTAAAAAAAATGGGTAAAATTTGTTCATTTGTCTGTGTATCTGCACTTTACTGCGGTAAAACTATAACCTCACATGAATAGAACTTGCGTGTTTCAATTGCTTTCCTCTTAATTGCCATCTTAATCCATGGAGTGATATTACTACGGATTGACCAAATATTGGACGACAGAAACTGGAGATTGCCAGTGGATTAGTGGAGTGACATGACAACGGCACCAAAAACAAATTTAAAAAGATCATAAACAATGACCGGGATGCATTGCCTGAGTGGGTGGGAGAGGCAGATCAATCCTGGCATTTTAAGGGAATTGGGTCATGTATTATTTACGATCGCTCCCATCCTTGATGGGAGGTCGCTTTAGCTTGGATGGTTGGCTTGCAAAGCAGTGTGATGCTGACAGTGTGGGTTCAATTCCCATCATCGGCTGAGGTTATCATGAAGGACTCTCTTTCTCAACTCTTCCACTCACCTGAGGTATGGCTACATTAAATCACCACCAGTCATCTCTCTCTAGCAGCCCTATGGCCTGGTCATTCTACCTGGCCTGTGTACGACTCCAAGCCCATAACAATGTGTTTGACTCTTAAGTGTAATCTGAAAGAGCCTCGCAAGACACTCAGTACAAAGGACAGTTAAAGGTGGGCAACAAAAGCTACCCATTTCAGCAACGTCCACATCCTATGAAAGAGAAAAGTATTCCCCTGGCTCTTCCCATTTACTTTCAAATGTTTCCCTTTATTTCTAACTCCCTTTGGAAAGCTAATATCAAATCTGCTTCTCTCCTTCTTTCAAGGAGTGGTGTTCCAGATCAAAACTCTGCATTAAAAGAATTCTCATCATGCCTTTGATTCTACGGCTAATAAATCGTTGTCCTCTCCTATCTGCCACTGCAAATAGTTTCTTATTCACTCTCAAAACTCCGCATAATTTTGAACAGCAGTATTAAATCTCACTCCAGCTTGGTCTTTTCAAAGAAGCGTGACCCCAACTTTGCAAACCCCTTCATGTAACTGAAGTGGACTGCAGCTGTTCAAAAAGGCAGCTCTCCACCACCTCCTCAAGGTCAATTAGGGATGGACAATAAATGCTGGCCCTGCCAGCAATGTGCATGTCCCATGAATGAATTTTAAAAAGTCCCTGATATCACTGTAAGACCATAAAACCATAAGAAATAGGAACAGGAATAAGCTGTTCAACCCCTCAAGTCTGCTCCACCATTCAATAGGATCATAGCTGATCCAACATTTCTCATTTTGACTTTCCTTTCCCCATAACCCTTAATTCCTCAACTGATCAGGAATCTATCTATTTCAGCATTAAATATACACAAGGATTCTGCCCCCACAGCTCTCTGTGGCAATGATTCCCAAAGACTTGCAAACCTCTGAGAGAAAAAATTTCTCATCATCTCAGTCATAAATTGGCTGCCCTTAATTCTGAAACTATGTCCTCTGGTCCTAGACTCTGCCAAGAGTGAAAACATCTCAGCATTTACCCTGTCAAAGCCTTTGGGAATCCTATATGTTTCAATGAGATCACCTCACATTCTTCTAAATTCCAATAAGTAGAGGTTCAAGCTGTTTAACCATTGCAAATAAAACAATCTTTCTATATCAGGGATCATCCTAGTGAACCTTCTCTGAACTGCCTCCAATTAAATAGTATCTTTCTTTAAATAAGGGGACCAAAACTGCCCACAGTACTGCAGTAAATCTCCATGTCTTCACCGAGACTTTACTATCTTTCCTAAAATGTGATGTCCAGATTTGAGTACAATACTCCAACTGCAGCATAACCAGTTTGTTGTAAAGGTTTAACCTAACATATTTGGTTTTGTACCCTATGTCTGTTTATAAAGCCAAGGATTCCATTTGCTTTTCTTTCAAAACCTTTTCAAAATGTTCTAATAGCGTGATTGCATTTTGTAGGTACATTCCCAGATCTCTCAGTTCTTGCATCTCCTTTAAGATTATACCATTTAGTTTGTGTTGCCTCCTTATTTTCTGACCAAAATACATCATTTCGTACATCTTTGTGTTAAATTGTGCCTCCCAGTTTCACCAGTCTGTTTAAGTCCTCCTGAAGTATGTTACTCATTTTCTCCTCACATATTTGAGCATGGTGTCATCGGACAAATTTTAAATGATGCTCAGTTTATTCAACTCAAGCCGTTAGTTTAAAACAACCACTCCCCACTACTCTTGGTTTCTGTCCACTTTGTATTCATGCTGTCACTGCCTCTTAAATCCCATGGGCTCAAATACTGTTCAAAAGCTGAATTACGTAATATCACATCTCACCATTACATCATTAAGAACTCAACAAAGAAAGTCAAGTGCCACTTACTTTTAACAAATGGCCATAGATCTTGTGGTTGGTTCGCTCGCCGAGCTGGTTCGTTGTTCCGCAGACGTTTCATTACCCTGCTGGGTAACATCATCAGTGCAGCGATTATCCAGCAGGGTAATGAAATTTCTGTGGAACAATGAACCAGCTCAGTGAGCCAACCAACCACAACATCCACAACCCAAGATACAAATCTACTCTAAAATCTTTAATGGCCATAGAGTAGGACACTTCAGCCAGATCTTGTCCATTCCATCCATTATTTTTTCTTTCTTCCTCTTCTGAACTCTCAGCCTCAGAGTAGACATGGGCTATCAGCCTCAGCGCTGACCTGGCGTGGTTTCCTCTTGGCCTGGCATGGCAGTCTCTCAGCAGCCCATGGTGGTTCGGCAGTCTCCCAGCCTGGTGTGGCAATGTCCCGACCCAACACCATGGTCTTTTGACCCAGCGTGGCCTCAGTGTGGACTTGCAGCCTCAAGGTGATGCAAGGCCCAGCCTGGACGGGAGGCAAGGGTCTGGCATGGACTGGGTTGGAAGGACTGTTTTTCTGAACGTTTTATTTCTCTATTTTCCTAATTACTCCTATGATCTGTAATGCTGGGCTTTTTCATTCCTTTATTTTTTGATTTATTTTTCCTAAGAACTCGTACTCAAGAATCTGTACCTTGTACCTAAAACAGTGCCGAAAGTGGTGATTTGTAAACTTTTCACTACACTCATTTACATACATGTTACAATAAAGCTAATTCAATTCAAAAATCATACTAGTTATTCTTTATTATTCCATATTTTTTAAGTGACAGTACATTTGACTTTGAAAAGCCCACCATTGACCTTATACATCGGCTGACCTTTAGTTATGCCTCCCCACTCTCCCATCCCCACATCATTTATTTGAACAGAGGGGTAACGTTTGAGATTCTTTACTTTTCTGGCATCACTTCCATATCTAAGGAGAATTGGAAAATTGTCAACAGAATCTCTGTAATGTACAGCCTTAATTCCCTCAGCAACACAGGATGCAGCCCACATGGACAGGCTGATTTTTCTATTTTGAGCATAGCCAAACATTTAAGTATCTGCTCTTTATCTCTTATGGTTTTATTCAATCTCTCTACTACCCACTCCTTTACCAAGACTCTGGCTGTATCATCCTTTGTGAAAATGGATCTAAAGTACTCAGTACCTCAGGTATCTGCCTGCACAAGAAGGTGTTTTTTGTTCGTAATCACTTCTTCTCTTTCCTTGAATATTATTTTCCTGTTTATATGTTTAAGTCTTTAAATGTTTAAGCTCATGGCCATCTGGTTTAGCTGCAAAACCACAATTCCATTTTCATTGCCAAATCCTGATATATTTTGAGATTTACCTTTGAGGTAATGCCAAGCATTTTTTTCTCAATGACAACCCCTATCTGCTGAAGCTGTCTTAGCTTGAAATTACAACAATGAATTCTGTGAAAAAAACAGACTAAGAAGAGACATTGAGACAACAAACTCTACCCATCCAGAACAGGTAACAGCTAGAAACAATAGGAGATATAATGATCTGTGGTTATGTAGTAGCCTAAGAATTAATAACAGAATACATCAGAATACAAAGGGAGTTTCAAACGTATCATTTTGGTACTGTAATTCCCTTCCTAATTGCCCCAAAATTGCAATGGTTCAAGAAGGCAGCTCACCACCACCTTCTCCAGGGTAATTAGAAATGGATAATAAGTGCTGGCTGAGACAGTGACACCCACAACCTATGAATAAAATTTTTTAAAATACACTGGTATAATTAACAAATGGTAAGATATTTTAGGATCATGAAGAAATAATGGAAAGGAAGAATTGACTTGCCAGATAACAATGAAGAAAACCTTGCAAAATACAGATAAGTAAGGGGTCTAGCTTCAGTTAGAAACAGGGTGAGAGTCTGTCAATTGACATGGTCTGTTTGTTAATGAGATTAAAAATTAGGACATCCTGGTGTCCTGTGGGAGGTTTTAAAGATAACAGTGATGAAGTGTAGGGTGTCTAAAGCAAAGACAAAGATTACATCCCTGTAGTATGTAGACATACATCAATTGTTTGCTCATTTTGATTGACATAAATCTGGAACAAAGACCATCTAATTGGCTGCTTTGGCGTCATCCTTCTCAACCAGTGTCCAGCTTCTAAATCTCACTATGTCTCACTTATGTCGACTTATGCTGTACATTTCTCCCAACTCTCCTGTACCCATGATTGCCTCCCAAGTCAAATTCTAGGTACATAATAACCAACATAATGTTTGCATTACCAGTTGGTTCCATTTCCTCAGTTCCATTTCCTTCAACCCCTCTGCTTTATTTGTTTCTCTAACTACTGCCTTCTCTCTAACTCTCCTTTCCTCTGAAAGGTTCTTCAACAGGTCATCAATACCCAGCCCCATACTCACCTCTCCCTTCACTTGCTGCTTCATCATTTGTCTTCTTCTGCCCTGGTCACAGCACTGAGACCACTTTAGTCAAGTTTCCATGAAATCACGAGTATTACCATCGTGGAATATCCCTCTTTGCCTTCTATTTTCTCCAGGAAGCTTTCAACATAATTCACTATTCCATTGTCTTCGATCATTTTTCTTTTATTTGCTTGGTTTCGCTAGTACTTGAGTGAACATAGTCAGTAAGGACCTTTGCCCTGTTCTGCATGACTGTCTTGAATGTTTCCCAAAGTCCATCTTAGGTGCCTTTCTATTCCTGATATATCACTGATTGAGATATGATCATCCTCCGCATGTAACATCTCATAATATTCAGTTCAATGATTTGCCAGCATGTTTGTCTTGATGATCACCACCATATTCTCTGGTTGCTTCTCTGATACAAAGTCACAAATGAACTATAGTTTTATCCAATTTATCGAATTGGATAACTCCAACCAAAAACCATATTCCCAAATTGTTATTGTCTTCCCCAGGTTATTCAGGCTGAATCTGGCAGGTTACAACTTTGATTCCATTTGACCCTGATCTGAGCTTCAAATCTCAAATCCTTTCTGTCAATAATCGCAAACTGTCTTCACCTCTGGGACATTAGCGTTCCTGCTCCAGCTCTCTTTCCACTTCTACTGAAACCCTCATCCATATGTTTGTCAAGTCCATGTTGACTTTTCTAATAGGGTCACACATCTTTTATAAACTCCAGCAAATCCAAAATTGCACTGGCCACATCTGCATCCATTACTGAATTTATGACTTCGCCCTATCAAACCTCATCAAATTCCTCTAGCCCTAAATACCAGCTTGTACTGTTTGACCTGCTGGTTCTGGTTTCCTCTCAGTATCTCTCTGATCCATCATTAGAAAAAAACCCACTGGCTCACTTAGCCTCACAGTCTGAAACTCTGACCTTAACCCAGGAGTTTTGTACCGATCTGGAATTGAAAGCCTATGTCAATAATGACGACAATGATAGATCAGCAATTGTTGTAAAACCATCTCGTACACTGATGTCCTTCAGGGAAGGAAACCTATCATCCTCACTTGGTCTGGCCTACATGTGACTCCAGATCCACAACAATATGGTTGATAACTAACCATCCTCTGAAATCCCTAGCCAACCACTCAGTTCAAGGTCCATGAGGAGCATAAAATGTTGACCTTATCAGCAATACCGCATCCTGTGAAGAAATACTTTTAAAATGCAAGGCCTCTTTCTTTGTTCAAAATGGGGAAGGTGGATTGGTTCTTGGTGTTTGTATTATTTAATTATTTATTGTGCAACTGTGAAAATAATATGACCTAGAAGCTGTTTATGGATCTACTGGTGGAGAGTTTACCAGGAGCAGGAAAGGAGCACAGAAAGATGTTAAACAGCTTTATTAATGAATCCATTGTGAGTCATACACTGCTAATGAAAAGGATACTCTGAACACAGAGCAAGTAATATACTAACATCATCAGAAAGAATAAAGATTTCTGGCAGCACTTGCAGTTTCCATTACTTGGATTATCTTGTGAATTGGGGAGATTAAGTAATATTTATGTTACGATCAATGGACCATAATGTATTACTTGTCATTTACTCCTGAGGGTATAACATGCAATGGTTTTCTGATTAATGTACTCAATATCTCTGTTTACAAAGCTCAATATGCTATATGCATTTTTATCAGCATTTTCAACTTGCCCTGCCATTTTCAAAGATTTGCCCAAGTACCTTACCGGGTTTCCCTGATTGGTATTCCTCCTTCCACAATATTATTGTTGTAGAGTACACCATGGACAGGAACCAACATGGAGGATACAATAATGTATGTGCTCAGTTTCAATAAACTCAGTACATCCTATAAATTGTTTGACAAATTTGTTAAGAGTTCTTTAAGGAAAAACAAGCACAGTCGATGAAGGGGAACCCATAGATACCATTTATATGGATTTTCAGAAGGCGTTCAATAAAGTGTCACACAAATATTGCATAAGATAGCTCACTAATTTATGGGTAATGTATTAGCATTGGTTGAGGATTGATGATTAACACACAGAAGAGAGACAGTCAAGATGAATGGGTCTTTTCAAGGTTGACGAAATGTAACAAGTGGAATAACACAAAGGTCAGACCTAGGGTATCTATTATTCACTATCTATATTAGTGATTTGGAACAGGGGCAGAATATATCTAAATTTGCTGATGGTACAAAAATAAGTGGGAAAATGTAATGTAATGGGAATATAAGGAATCTGCAAACATACATAGATAAAGTTGCAGAGAACAGAAAAACACCCTTCAGCCCTTTGAATCTGCACTGATGAAAAAGAAGCACCTAAATATTCTAATCCCATTTAGCAGCACGTGTCCCATAGCCTTGTATACCTTGGCATCACAAGTGTGCATCTAAACACTTCTTAAATGCTTACAGGGTTTCTGCCTTTATCACCTTTACAGGCAGTGATTTCCAGATTTCCTTCTGACTGGAAAAAAAATCTTCACATCCCCTCTAAACCTTTTCCCCCTTACCTTACATCTATGCCCCCTGGTTACCAATCCCTCCACCAAGGGAAAAAGTTTGTTCCTATCTACCCTACCCATGTCCTTCAAATTTTATACATCTCAGTCACATCCCACTCAGTGTCCTCTGCTCCAAGGAAAACAGCTCCAGTCTATCCGATCTCTCTTCATAACTAAAACTCTTCGGTCCAGCCAACGTCTTGATAAATCTCTTCTGCACCCTCTCCAGTGCAGGGACATCTCCTATAATGTTGATTCCAGAACTGCACATAATACTGTAGCTGTATCCTAACCAATCTTTTATACCAACATTCCAGCATAACGTCCCTGCTCTTAAACTCTATGCCTCGGCTAATATATGGGAGGTATCCCATATGCCTTCTCAACCATCATAGGATGAGTGACTAGACAAAAAAAATTGACAGATGGATGTTGGCTGTGGGGTGATTGTTACAGTAACCCCCTTGGCTCCACACTGTCTGCATGAATCAGTGTCTTCTACGGACTGTGTGGCCAGAGCTGTGAAAACCGCCTCGGATTCCTTCGGCTTTGGATTAATTATCTCCGATGTGAGGTACAAATTGTAAATGCAAGATGTTGGATTGAGACAATGTTCCCTGCTACATTCATTCCTTTTTCATAGCCTCCAGGCCCCATTCACAGGTCTGTTGGTGGTTCTGCAGACCCAGCATAGTTTTTATTTAATAAGTTTTAAAAGTCCAGACCTCCGTCCATATATTTCCAATTCTGGGGATTTTTGCAAAATATTACAGGTCCAAACACTGATATCTGTGGTACCCCACTAGTCACTAGTTGCCACTAAGAGGGTGACCCTATTATTCCTAATCTTTGTTTCCTGACTGCCAGCCAGTTCTCTATCTATTGTCAGTCATCTACCCCTAATCCCATGTGCTTTAAATATATGTGCTAACCTCTTATGTGCGACCTTATAGGAAGCCTTCTGAAAGTCCAAGTAAACCACATCCACCAACTCCCCCTCATTAACTCTATTAGTTACATCTTTGAAAAATTCCAGTAGATTTGTCAAGCATGGCTTCTCTTTCATAAACCTATGCTGGTTCTGTCCAATTCTCCCACTGTTTTTCAAGTGGTCTGCTATTAAATCTTTTTTAATCATGGACTCTGGCATTTTCCCCGCAACTGATGTCAGGCCATCGGGCCTACAACTCCCTGTTTTATCTTCACCTCATTTTTTAAAATATGGGGTTATGTTAGCTACCCTCCAATCCATAGGAACTGTTTGGAGTTTATAGAATCTCAAATAAAGACCACTATTGTATCAACTATTTCTAGGACTACTACCTTAAGTACTCTGGGATGCAGATTGTTGGGCCCTGGGGCAGTCTTTAATCCCATGAATTTTCCCAGCACCATTTCCCTACTAACACCAATTTCTTTCAGTTCCTGTCTCTCACTAGACTCTGCAGTTCCCCAATATTTTTGGGATGATAGAAGACAGAAGCAAAAAATGTTTTCAATTAGTCTGCCATTTCCTGGTCCTCATTCCCCTGCTACCAACTGTAGGGGGGCCTACATTTGTCTTCACTAATCTTGTTCTCTTTACAAACCGAAAGAAGCTTTTACAATCAGTTTGTATGTTCCCTGCAAACTTACTCTCATACTCTATTTCCCCTACTCTTAATCAATTCGTTTGCCCTTCTTGACTGAAGTCTAAACTGTTCCCAATTCTCAGTTCTGCTGCTTTTCTTTGGCCAATTTGTGCCCTTTCCTTAAATCTAATAGTATCACTATTTTTCCTTGTTAAGCCACGGTTAGGTCACCTTTCCCGTTTTAGTTTTGTGCCAGACAGGAATGAACAATACTGTAGATAAGAAGGTGTAGAGCTGGATGAACACAGCAGGCCAAGCAGCATCAGAGGAGCAAGAAAGCTGACATTTCGGGTCTGGACCCTCCTTCAGAAGTTACTGTAGCACAACAATTACCATAGTTCCTTTATGCATCTTTAAATATTTTGCATTGCCCACCCACCATAGCCAACTTATGTCTCATATTATGGTAGTTTCCTTTATCTAGATTCAGGACCCAAGTCTCAGAATCAATTATGTCACTCTTCACCTTAGTAAGGAATTCTATCATATTATGGTCACTCTTCTCCCAAAGGTCCTGCACAGCCAGACTGACAACTGTTCCTTTCTCATTACACAATACCCAGCCTGGGATGATCTATTCTGTAGTTGGCTCCTCAATGTAATCATCCAAAAAACTATCTCATACACACTACAGGAATTCTTCCTTTACAGCACTGTTACTGATTTGATTTCCGATCTATATGCAGGTTAAAGTCACCCTGGGTAGTTCATGGTCAATCAGTGGTGTCTTTTGTGTATTGTTTGTTGACTGTAAGTCCTCATGCATTCCTGGACACAGTTCTGATTTGCAAAAGCCTTCAGCTTTTGTTTCTTGCATATCATTTATATGACTTGGAAATATATCATTGTTCTTTGAGGTTGGTTGGCTCGCCGAGCTGGTTTGTTGTTCCGCAGACGTTTCGTTACCATTCTTGGTAACATCCTCAGTGCAGCCTCTGATGAAGCGTCAGTGTGTTTTCCCGCCTGGTTTTTAAACTCTGGGGTCCGTTGCGATGGATTGCCTCACTTCCGGGTTTCCTCTGTAGTGGAATGTATATGGGGTCGAGTTCAATGTCATGGTAGAGCACAAGACAAATGGGGAACTGCAAACGAAAGTACACCGAAAAGCCACACACACAGACCAGGTATTGAACTTCAATAGTAACCATCCCAGCACACACAAACGAAGCTGCGTGCGAACACTATTTAAAAGGGCAACAACACACTGCAGCAACACAGAACTATGCCAAGAGGAGGAGAAATACCTCTTCCCAGTGTTCAAGGATAATGGATATCCAAAGAACTGGGTCAGGAGATGCCTACAGGAACAGCATCAGAAAGATTCTACACGTCCCGACACATTCATCACACTACCCTACATCAGGAACACGTCAGAACTCACCTCAAGACTCCTACGACCGCTGGGCATCAGAGTGGCACACAAGCCCACATCAACCCTATAACAAGTGCTCACCCAAACTAAAGACCCACTCCCCGCCATGGACAGGACTAATGTCATCTACAAGATCCCCTGCAGAGACTGCAAGAAACATTACATCGGACAAACAGGAAGGAAACTAACAACAAGAGTACATGAACACCAACTGTACAAAAAGACACGACCAATACTCACTCATCTCAATCCACATGGACAAGGAGAACCACGACTTCGACTGGAACAACACCAAGATCCTGGAACAGGCTAGGCAGAGACAAGCATGAGAATTCCTGGAAGCATGGCACTCCACGAAGCAGGCTATTAATAAACACATTGAACTCGACCCCATATACATTCCACTATGGAGGAAAACATCTGCGGAACAACAAACCAGCTTGGTGAGCCAACCAACTTCAACACCCACAACCGGAGCTACAGATCTACTCCAAAACCTTATATCATTGTTCCTTCAGTGTCACTGGGTCAGAATCCTGGAATTCCTTTCCTTATAGCATTGTGGGTTTACCTATAGCACATGGACTGCAACAGTTCAAGAAGGCAGCTCACTACCACCTTCTCAATAGCAAATAGGGGTAGTAAATTCTGGCTCAGCCAGATAGTGATGCCACATCCCACAATGAATTTCAAAACACATTAATCAAACTGAGATGAGAACTGGGATTATACTTCCAACACCCTTTTTGGAAATACACTCTAGATCATTACCACTAACTGTTTTAAAATATTGCTCCTCAACTTATCTCTGGTTCCACACATCTCCACCCTTTGATTACCAAACTTCTGCCTCTGAAAATACTTTCTTATTTGGTCTATCAAAACCTTTCACAATTTTGATTACTAGTATTAAATACCCTCATAACCTTCTCAGCTCAAGGAAGAATAATCCAAACCTTCTCCACAAAACTGAAGTGCTCCATTCTTGATATCATTCTGGTAAATGCGGAGAGGATGCTTCTCCTCATGGAAGAATCTAGAATTTGGTGGGGGAGGGTATAGTTTAAAAATAAAGGTTTTCCCATTTAAGATTCAGATGAGGAGGGATTTCTTCTCTTAAAGGCTCAATTAGTCTTTGAAATTTGCTTCTACAGAGGGATCGGCTGAGTCTTTGAATATATTCAAGGCTGAGTTAGATAGATTTTTAGTTTACAAGGTAGTCAAGAGTTATGAGAGGTTAGCAGGAAAGTGTAGATATAGCTACAATCTGATTAACTTTGGCCTTTTTGAATGGCACAGCAGGTTCGATGGACTGAATGACCTAGTCCTGCCCCAATTTCTTACAATCTCCTCCGTATCTTCTCTAAGATCTTCACATCCTTTTCCTAAAATGTGATGCCCAGAGTTGGTCACAATGTTTCAGCCGGAAAATATTCATTTTTTTGTTCATATAAAGGTTGTTCACATACTTTTTTAACAGTCTTTTCAACTTGTCGTGATACTTTAAAAATTCATATGTGCACAACTTCAGGCTTAAGCACCTTCTTTAAAACTATTCCATTTAGTTCATAATGCCTTTCTTTATTCTTCCTATCAAAATGCTTAACTTCATGCTTCTTAGTTGAAGTTTATTTACCACATGCCTGTTCCTTCACCAGTCTATGCCCTTCTTAAGTCTGATATTATCCCACACCCATAACCAGGTTTTAAATCATTTACGTTACAATGTGTTGATAGAAAGAACCTACAGAACTAGATTCTGCTCAACACTCAACCTTTCTACTTTTCATGAATTTGATAATGTAAACTATGTTCATGTGTATGTTTTTACTGTTCATTAAATGTAAAAGTGTATACTTTTCCCTAAACCAAAATACGCAGTGGACAGCAAACTACATTCCACGACTTTCCGAGTACAATCAGACAAGTAGTATTAGTGTTCCAGAGTACTAGTGAAAATAAATATGAATGGAGCTCTCAATACTGATGGTCTGAGCTAGAATTCCACAGGTCACAGCAGTGCTTGGTTCGGTACATCAGGAAAAGGATTTGATCAGTTTGTACCAACTGGACATAAATTCGTAGTAAGAGTCATATTCAACTCTGTCCTAGCTCTGTTACTGTCTGCACAGATGCTGTTGGACCTGCCTGAGTGTTTCCAGCACTTTCAGTTCTTTCATTGCGGGCACTAATGTGCAGATCTCCACCAGGAAAACTGGATGGAAAGCAGCAGAAACTCAGAACACACCAATTTCAGTTCCATTAAAAGTGATGGGAGGAAAATTAGCAGATTGATCTCAGAAACAGTCACAAGCTAAGAGTTAGCATATTTAGTTAAAGAAACATGTCCACGAGTTAGTATTTATTCTGCATTTACTTTGGGAAAGCCAGATCTTGAACCGGTGGAGATGTTATCTCATCAACCTTCAATAAGAAGATATAATAAATTAATCAGGTGATTTGGGATGAATAGTCTCTATTATGGATGTGCTGATAGGAAGTTGGTAGCATTTCTGCCTCATGGCGCAAGGGATCCAGGTTCGATTCCACCCTCAGGTGGCTGTCTGTGTGGAGTTAACACATTCTCCTTGTGTCTGTGGGAGTTTCCTCCAAATGCTCTGGTTTCCTCCCACAGTCCAAAGATGTGCATGTTAGGCATATTGGCCATGCTAAATTGCCCATTGTGTTGAGGGATGTGTAGGTTAGGTGGAATAGCCATGGGGAATGCAGGTTTACAGGGATAGGATAGGGGGTGGGTCTGGGAGGAATGCTGTTTGGAGGGTTGGTATGGTCCTGATGGGCCGAATGGCCTGTTTCCACATTGTAGGGATTCTATGAAATAAATGCTATGCTTTAACCGATTTCCTGAGTAACTCCGATCTTGTGGAGTATTAAGGGTTAACGATCAAGCATGTATCTTGAAACAACAGGCTATTCAGTTAAACGGGAAAGGCTGCCAGAGCTTATTCCACCATTTAATATGATCATGCCTGATCTGATTGTGTTTCAAATTCATTCCTAATATCACGAATTGCCGTCAATTCCACTGCCTAACACAAGTCTATCTACCTCTGTCTTAAAAAATACTTAAAGATCCCACCTTCACCATCTTATTAAGCAGAGAGTTCCAAAGTTTCACAACCCCCGAAAAGAAAAATAATTCTCCCTCATCTATGTCCTGGAAGGGCGACCTCTAATTTTATAACAATACCCCCTTGTTGTAGACTCACTCACATGAGGAAACATCCTTTCCACATCCAAGACCACCTTGTCAAGACCATTCAGGATCATATACACTTCAACCAAGTTCCCCTTCACTATTCTAAACCTGCATACCAACATTTTTTGTGACTCATGCACTAGAACACCTATACCCCTCCACACCTTGGAATTCTGCAGTCATTTTTCATTTAAGTAATAATCTGTTTTTTAATTCTTCCAACCAATATGAAAAACTTCATATTTTCCCAGATTATAAACTCTCTACTAGATTTTTGCCGACTCATTCAACCTATCTATAATCCATCTGTATATTCCTCATGTCACCTTCACAACATTTTTCCCTACCTATTTTGGTGTTATATGAATTTAGTTCCCATGCCTTCATTTCCCTCATCTAAGTCAATGACATGAGGCTGCAGCACAGACAGCTGCGGAACTCCGTCCATCACATCCTGTCATTAGACAAGGACCCTTTTACACATACTCAGTTTGTGTTTGTTTTCTGCCATCGAGCAAATCTTATATTCATGCTAATATGTTATTCCCTACATCATGAGTACTTCTTTTCCACAATAATCCTTGATATGGCACATTATCAAATGCCTTCTGGAAGTCTAAGAATAGTCTATCTATGGGCTCCATTTATCCACATTGCATGTTACCCCTTCAAAAATATTCCAATACATTTGTTAAATATGATTTCCCTTTGACAAAATCATGCAGATTCTTCCCAATTAAGTTGAGCTTTTCTAAGTGCACAGCTATAATCTCTTCAATAATCAATTCTAATACATTCTTCACAAAAGACATCAAACTACAAGTCCGAAAGTTTTCTGTTTTCTGCCTCCTTCCCTTCTTGAATAAAAGTATTATATATGCTACTTTCTAATCCAAAAGGGAATTTTGGAAAACTAACACCAATGCATCCACTACCTCATTAGCAATCACTTTTAAGAGCCTAGGATGAAATCCATCTGGACCTGGAGATTCGTCAGCTCACAGATTTATCACTTTGCTTAGTACCACTTCCCTTGAGATTGTAATTTTGGTAAATTCCTCTCTCCCTTTCACCTCCTGAGTGCCAGGTATTACTGGAAGATTATGTAGCTTCTATAGATTCATAGAGTCATAGAGCATGGAAACAGACCCTTCAGTCTAACCAGTCCATGCCAACCATAATCCCAAATTAAACTTGTTCCATCTACCTGCGCTTGGTCCATATCCTTCCATACATTTCTCATTCACGTACTAAACCAAATGTCTTTTAAAATATTGTACCCGTACCCGCATCCATCACTTCCTCTGAAAGCTCATTCTACACACGAACCACAATCTCTGTAAAAAATTGCCATTCATGTCATTTTTTAATCTTTCTCCTCTCACCTTAAAATTATGCTAACTTGTCTTGAAATCCCCCACACTAGGGAAAAGACACCTACCATTCATCTTATCAAAACTCTCATGATTTCATAAACCTCTATAAGGTCACCCTCAACCTCCTACACTCCAATGAAAAAAGCCAATCCAGCCTCTCCTTATAACTCAAACCCTCCATTCCTGCCAATATCCTGGTAAATCTCTTCTGAACCCCCTCCATCTTAATAATATCCTTCCTATAATAGGGTGATCAGAAATGGACACAGCACTCCAGAAAAGGCCTCGCCAATGTTCTGTACAACCTCAGCATAACATCCCAACTTCTTTACTAAAAGGTCTGAGCAATGAAGGTAAACATGCTAAACGACCTCTTAACCACCCTGTCTATATGTGATGCAAACTTCAAAGATTTATTCACCTGAACCCGTAGGTCTCTCTGTTCTACACCACTAACCAAGGCTCTATTATTAATTGTATAAGTCCTGCCCTTGTTTGTTTTACCAAAATGGAATACCTCGTATTTATCCAAATTATACTCCATCTTCCACTCTTCAGCTAATTGAATCAATTGATCAAGATCTCTTTGTAATCTTAGATAACCTTTGTTACTGTCCACTATATCATCAATTTTAGCATCGTCATCTGCAAACTTACTAACCATGCCTTCTATATTCTAATTTAAATTATTTATATAAATGAAAAACAAAAGTGGACCCAGCATCAATCCCTGTGGAACATTACTAGTCACAGGCTTCCAGTCTGCAAAACACTGTATCACCTGCCGTTAAGCCAATTTTGTATTCGATTAGCAAGCTCATCCTAAATCCCATGTGATCTACCTTTACTAATTACTAATGAGAACCTTGTCAAAGTTAAGTCCAAGTAAACAATGTCTGCTGCTCTACCCTCATCGATCTTCTTGGTTACTTCCTCAAAAATCTCAAACAAGTTTGTGAGAAGCGATTTCCCTCGCACAAAACCATGCTGACTATTCCTAATCATTCCTTGCCTCTCCATCTTACCCACCATCAAAGTCAGGCTCAAAGACTGAATAAAAATATTTGGCTATTTTATCTGTCATTTATTATCTACAATAACTCCCATTTGCACTTTTCAGAGAACAAATGCTTTCTTTTCCTTTTTAAATACCTGTAGAAACTCTTGCTATCTGTTTTAAATTTCCTTGCTAGCTTCCTCTCACACTTTTAATATTTTTCCTCCTGATTTATCTTTGTCATTCTCTGTTATTCTTTATACTCTGGCCAATCATCTGACTTGAGTTTTATCTTTACACAGTTGTATCTTTTTCTTCCAGTTTAATAATTTAACCAATTCATTTAATTCAGATGGTGGGTCCTCCCATGAGAATCTTTCTTTATTGTAACAATATTTTCATTCTGAATGTTCTGAAAAATTCCCTTAAGTACCTGCCAGTGTGTGCTGAATCTTTCAATCTTTTCTTTAAAAGCCACTTTTGTTGAGTTTCATGGAAGGTTTTTCTCTGTGAGGTCACGCCTCATTGCCTATCTGTCCCACCTCTGTGGTGCCCCTCTTGTCTGATTCCAGTCCCACTACCATTCACCAGAACAACCTGTTACTGCTGGGATATCCCAGAATGGAGCAGCATGCTTTGCTCCAGTGCCATCTTTAAAAAGTTATTGTGCACTCAAGCAAACACTGTCGGTCTGCAGTTGTTCTGTCTTGTTCTTGGCATATGCCCCGAACATAGCAAAGAAAGAAAAATTGGCACCCATCTTCACTGGCAGGGACCTAGAGGTCCTGGTGGAGAGGATGGTGAAGAGGCAGGTCATTCTTTTTTTCTAGGATGAACACAGGGCACCATCATGCCAGCCTGGTTCAAGGTTGCCCCCAGATCAATGGAGTCTCAATCCATCTAGTGAAATGCATAGCAATGTAGGAAGAAGTCAATGACCTTCTCCGCTCCACCAGTATAAATGTCACCATCTCCTCTCTGATGCCTCACACTCACACTTTCTTGGCTACCATATCCACCTCTCATGAAGCCTTAAGCGCTACCCTCTTACTATTATCTACAGCCTTCCCTCACTCAATCTCACCCATCCCAACTCCCAACACCATTAATCCTGTATATCTTGTGTGCTGCCCACTCACACACTTGGGATGCCTCCCCACCTGCACTAAAACTAACAGTTGTGCCATTCACGTGTACATACAAACAAGGAACAAGAGTAGGCCACTTGGCCCTTTGAGCCAGCTCTCCCATTCAATAAGATCATGGTTTATCTTATTTTAACCTCCACCTTACGTTCCTATTTGTTCCCCAATAATCTGTTGTCTTCTTGGTAATCAAAAGTCTAATTACCTCTGCTTTAAAAATATCTCAAGATTCTGCATCCAGTATCTTTTAAGGAAGAGAATTCCAAAGACTCTCAACCCTCGGAGAAAAATGTTATCCTCATCACTGTCTTTAATAGGTGACCCCTTATTTTTAAATTCTGATCCCTAGTTTTATATTCTCCTACAAGAGGAAATACCCTTTTTACATTCACCTAGTCAACCACTTTCACCTCCCTAAATACATCTGCTGTTCTCTCAATCCAGGAGGAAAACAGCCCCACTAGGTCAGAAAGAATCAAGTTGGGTGATTGGCTACCTGACATTCAGTTCCTCATCCCTAATAAGGACAGGTTCCTGACTCTGAACATTCCAAGTGACTGACAGTGTCCAAGCCCCTAGACTGGTATCAGAAGCTGTCCTTGACTAACGGTGCTGAGAGCCCTGACCAAAGGTTACGTCCCTTGACTTGACTGAGGCCCTTCTGACAACTGTAACAAACTGCCTGGGTTAGTGCCTGTGATAAACAGCACAGAGAGACAGTAGCACTGTGAGCTTGTTGTCTCTGGTTGAGGGGTAAGTCATAGAAAGGCAATACAAGGCAAAGGTATTGTGAAGATCCAGATAGGCTCAAAGTGACTGAGCACTAAATGAGCAAGCAAACAGCTCCAGGGGTGCAGCCAGGTTCAGTCCATGAGCTGGGTGCGTGTCCCTGAGAGCACTGGGTCTTTGCTGCAGCATTACAAAGAGAGTTGCTGACAGGGTGGCACATGTCAGGTCTATGGACATGTTGAACCGGTGCCTGTAGAGCCTGCTCTGAGATGTTGATGCCTGATGTCCAACCTGGAGGTCTATTGGAACAAGCAGTGAGCTGGAGTCGCCTGTCCGATGTTTACGGCGAAAATTGTCAACATCTTGTTTGCTCATGGTAGATGGTAGGATAGAAAGCTGCATATTAATGAGGTTGTTACAAGCAATAATCCCCCTTCATTGGTAATATGTTGCTACCTACTGAGAATCTCATCCCAATATCTGGAACTTAGTCGAGAAACTAAACAAGTTGCTCTTGACATCAAAAAAAGGCCTACCTGGACTACTCACTAGAATTCTCAGATCAGAGTCCAGATTTCTCATCATAGACCACATCATTAAAGTTAAGATGTTTCCATTGGTTTATGCCCTAGCCTAGTACATCAGCTCACTTCAGCTAGTTCCTCTTTCTTGCTCACATACTTGCCCTTACTTAGGTTTAAAAGACTAGTCTTAGCCCCAATCTTTCCATATTCAGTTTGGATGTAAGACTTAATTATATTGTGGTCTCTGCTATCTAGCATTCTATGAACTCCTTATACATGCTACTACCCGCAATCTGATTTTTCCAGTTTAGAGTTAAAGTCACCCATGATTATTGCTGTCCCTTTATCACAAGCACCCAGTATTCCTTCTTGTATACTTTGTTGTATATTGTAGTTACTGTTAGAATCCTGTAGACCATTCCCATTAATGACGTCTTTTTCCTACTATTCCTCAACTCCATCCAAACTGATTCTACATCGTGATCTCCTGAACCAAGGTCATTCTAACTATTGGACAAATGCTACCCTTGAGGATCAGTGCTACCCTCCATTTTTAGCCAAATTCCTATTTTTCTTGAATGTCACATACCTACCATTATTTAAGACCCAATCTTTATCATCCTACAACCATGCTACTGTAGTGGCTAACACACTGTATTCATTCAGTTCAATGTGCACCAATTCATTTACTTTGTTTTGAATGCAAACACAATCAGATACGGAGTCTGTAGTTTTATCTTTTATTATCTTTGTCACATTCAGTCTTGATTATTGGTGTATTCTTGGAATTATTCACTTTGTTCCCTTCCTGCCATTCTCTGACCCTCAATTTTCATATTACTATTTTCTGCCTCTGCCCTTCGATATACCACATCTTTCCATATTTTATTCATTGCTCCCACTTATAAACTCTCTCTACTTCCCCTAGTTATGCAGTTGACACGAACACTGCCCCATTCCCTGTGGTTCCAGTATAGACTGTCCCAATGATATAGTGAACTACCCCCTGCCCCCAGTTCTGGTGCCAATGGCTTGCAATCTGGAACACATTTCTCCCCCACCAGTCTTTCAGCTACATTTCCATCTCCCTAATTTTAAGTACCCTATGTCAATTTGCATATAGCTCAGTTAATAATTTAGAAAAATAACTCAGATTAAATGCTTTGAGGGCCTGATTCTAATCTAGTGCCTAAATAGCAACAGTTATTTGAAGTGTTCAAGGGTTATAGAAGTTTACCCCTTGTATATTTTGGCTGATCGCCTGTGAATGAGTAAAGGCTGAGATAACAAGGTGTAGAGCTGGATGAACACAGCAGGCCAAGCAGCATCATAGGAGCAGGAAGGCTAACGTTTTGGGCCTAGACCCTTCATCAGAATTTTCATCCAGCTCTACACCTTGTTATCTCAGATTCTCCAGCATCTGCAGTTCCTACTATCAATGAGTAAAGACTTTTTGGTATAGTCGACCAGTAAGTGTTCTGTGCTCACTTTAAATATGTAATTGTGAACAATAAAATGAAGGAAGTTAACTAACAGTCCCATTGAAGTGACAATGTGGCATTAATTTAAGGGGCAATTATTCATTTAAAAGATGATGGGGCTCCTAGGGAGCTTTCTAGATTTGCTGAGGGTCATGTTAATATCCTTTTGATCCTCTGAAAGAAGTTTCTTGTGTGTAAGTTATAATTGATAGCTATATCTTATATTTGCTGTATATATCTCATTGACTTTAATGCCAGGGTTTCAGTGTTTCCTGGTCTTGAACGTGCATAAGGGCAATAGGCATTATTCTACAAAAAGCTAACCGTGGGCAACCATGAAATGAACAGGAGGGGGAGATTTTTTTTAAATTACTAACTTTATCCTCAACCTTGGTAAAACTTGATTACAAATACCTTCTGCAAAAAATATCATGTAGGTGATTCTAATTGACGTCTTCAGTGGATTCCCTACGAACAGAAACACCAGCTGTCCAATACGTTTCACTCCAAGTGACATTAAGAAGTGGCTGAATGAATTAAACAGTAAAAGCTATGGGTTGTAGTAATGCTGAAGACCTGCGCACCAGAACTTGCTGCTTTCCTTACCAGGCTTTTCCAGTACATTGGTGTCATTGACATTTTTATAACTGTAAAGGATATTAATCAGTGTTTACTGTGGAGGACATGGAAGCTAGAGAACTTGGGAAAATAAATAGCGATATCTTGAAAAGTGTCCATATTACAGAGGAGGAGGTGCTGGATATCTTAAAATGCATAAGGGTGGATAAATCCCTGGGACTGGATCAAGTGTACCCTAGAACTCTGTGGGAAGTGATTGCTGGGACCCTTGCTGAGATATTTGTATAATTGATAGCTACGGGTGAGGTTGGCTAACGTGCTGCCATTATTTAAGAAAGGCGGTAAGGAAATGTCAGGGAACTGTAGACCGGCAAGTCTGACATCAGTGGTCAGCAGTGTGGAGCTGGAGGAACACAGCAGGTCAGGCAGCATCGGAGGAGCAGGAAAGTCGACATTTCGGGCCTAGACCCTTCATCAGGATGTCTTACTAACTTGATTGAGTTTTTTCAAGTAATGACGAAGAGGACTGATGAAGCCAGAGCATTGTCTATATGGACTTCAATAAGACATTTGACAAGGCTCTGCATGGTAGACTGGTTAAAAAGTTAGATCACATGGAATACATAGAAAAGTATCCATTTGCATACAAAATTGGCTTGAAGGTAGGAGACTGAGAGTGGTGGTGGTGCAGGGTTGCTTTTTGGACTGGAGGCCTGTGACCAGTGGTGCTGGTTCCACTGCTTTTTGTCACTTATATAAATGATTTGGATGTGAACATAAGAGGTACGGTTAGTAAGTTTGTAGATGACACCAAAATTGAAGGTTTGGTGGACAGCAAGGAAGGTTACCTCAAAATACAACAGGACCTTGATCAGATGGGCCAAGGAGTGGCAGATGGAGTTTAATTTAGATAAACGTGAGGTGCTGTGTTTTGGAAAGACAAATCAGGACAGGGCTTGTACAATTAATGGTAAGGTCCTGAGGAGTGGTTAGCACTGCTGCCTCACAGCGCCAGGGACCCGGGTTCAATTCCACCCTCGGGCGACTGTCTGAATGGAGTTTGCACATTCTCCCCATGTCTGCGTGGGTTTCCTCTGGGTGCTCCAGTTTCCTCCCACAGTCCAAAGATGAGCACGCTAGGTGGATTGGCCATGCTAAATTACCCTGTAGTGTTCAGGGATGTGTCAATTAGGTGGGTTTATAGGTGAATGGGTCTGGGTGGGATGCTCTGAGGGTCGGTGTGGACTTGTTGGGTTGAAGGGCCTGTTCCACACTGTAGGGATTCTATGATTCTATGAGTGTTGCCGAACAAAGAGACCTTGGAGTGTAGATTCACAGTTTCTTGAAGGTGGTGTAGCAAGTAGACAGGGTAGTAAAGAAGGCATTTGGTATGCTTGCCTATATTGGTCAATGAATTAAGTATGAGTTGGAAGGTGATGTTGCAGCTGTCCAGGACATTGGTTAGGCCACTTTTGGAATACTGTGTTCATTTCTGGTCTCCCTCCTATAGGAAGGATGTTGTGAAACTCGAACGGGTTCAGAAAAGATTTATAATGACGTTGCCAGGGTTGTAGGATTTGAACAACAGGGAGAGGCTGAATAGGCTGGGGCTATTTTCTCTGGAGTGTCGGAGGCTGAGGGGTGACCTTAAAGAAGTTTATAAAATCATGAGTGGCATTGAAGGAAGCATAATCAATGTCTTTTCCCCAGGGCAGGGGAGTCCAAAATTAGAGGGCATAGGTTTAAGGTGAGAGGGGAAAGATTTAAAAGGGACCTAAGGGGCAATGTTTTCACGCAGAGGATGGTGCATGTATGGAATGAACTGCCAGAAGAAATGGTGGAGGCTGGTACAATTACAACATTTAAAAGGCATCTGGATAGATATATGAATAAGAAGGGTTTAGGGGGATGTGGGCCAAATGCTGGTAAATGGGACAATATTAACTTAGGATATCTGATCGGCATAGACGAGTTGGACTAAAGGGTCAGTTGCTGTGCTGTACATCTCCATAACATTCTAATTTATACAAGACGATCTCCTTTTAGGAGATCAAAATATATCATCAGACAAAAACAGAACCTGGGTAACATCCAAGTATGGGCCTAAAATTGGCAGCTAGTATTTGCAACATACAAAGTGCCAACAACCATTAAGTATCCAACTATCAGGAGCATGACCAGATCAAGGTAAAGGGAGAGAGTGCAATAATTTGCTAATTTTCGATATTTCAAAATACAAATCAGGAACGAGATATGACATTTTTCACTCACTTATGCATGTTGTTACAGTAATGTGCATAAAGCTCAACGACATACTGGATATAACTGTTTTCCCAATTAGTGGCTCCATCACTGGGCCTAGTATGCTCCACTTCTACCATCCGCACATTGTGAAATTCATTATCTAACATAAATGCCAAAAACAGCTATGACATACAGATTCCTTACGGAAATTAAAATCTAGCAGATGACTGAAATGTTGCTGTCAGCTTCCTCAAAGACATATTATGTGACAATTACCCTGAGATCTCTGGATAGGAACCTTTACTCTAAGCCAAAAATGATCTTGGCCCTTGTTTCTTCATTGTACGTCATTGCCTGTTAAAATGCTCTGGAATGTCACGAGACCATGAGAGGTATTATATAAAAACTGCTCATTCTATTTCTTGCTATTGGTACAAACTATATGGATGAAGGATTCTGAGCCCAAGTAGGAAAAGACAGCTGGAAGAAATGTGTTTTTCCAAATGATTGTGTATCATAATCTCCCAGTGGGACTAGTGGTTGAGGCCTACAGTTAATGCAGAGGAACATCATGTGACGCAGCTACATTGGTCACCTCAACATGCAGGCTCTTGTACCAAGTTTCAAAATCATGAATCTGTACTGGTGACCTCTGTGAAAAAAATAAGCACATTAGGCCACTGGTTAATATGCCCTAGTTGCAAAATTTGCATTCAGATATCAGCTATAACTGAAAATAGCTGCCGGAACAGTGATCTTAGCTGCATTTGTGTAAATTGTAAATATCTCACAACTCTACCTTCCAGAGCAGAAATGCAATGCCATCTAGTGGAAGGATATCACTTAACAGTTGAAGTCTGCTTACGACAATTTGGTAATCTAAGGGAGAAGTTTTGTTTTGGACGCAGAACTTAGTATTTTCACTCAGGAGCCAACAGCTACTTTCAGATTTGGACATCAGTACATTTTTTTGTGTGAGTTGTGTTTTCCATATTTGCCAATTTGTTGAGTTATGAAATGGATCTGACAGTCAAGCACTGGCTCTGCTCCTATGATGCTGCTTGGCCTGCTGTGTTCATCCAGCCCTGCACCTTGTTGTCTCGGATTCTCCAGCATCTGCAGTTCCTACGATCTCAAGCACTGGCTTTAGCCCAGTAGTTACTTTGAATTATTGCAAGATTTTCTCAGGTGGGAAATTAGTACCAATTAATGTGGTCACATTGGCTGGTTGTTGCGAGGCCCTTGAGGTTGTTAATCATTTTCCCGATTTGGAAGGAAATTGTGCAGATTTTGATCTCCTTGTACTACACTAATTTTGTTGCTTTATGGTATTCATTGATTGTTGTAAAAACTGTAGTTGCCACAGTGAAACTGGAAGCTGTTGATGTTTCAACTATTCAAACTGCTGCTTTTGATGAAAGGTTAAGTTTTCTATTACTACAATCTCTAGAGAAATGAATGAAAATATTCTTTTTCCAAGATGGCTGAATACTTTCCAAAAAGTCTGTGCGTAGGAACTTTCTCAAAATGGTTTCAATCAATAAGATTCATTGATTTTTTGTGACCGTATCAAAAATGGCTACCGCAATGCCTTTTTTTGCATTATGCCATAATTGCATTTTTTAAACAATTAAACTTCCAAAATCAACATAGCTATGGAAAAAAAAAACTTGTTTCTTGCCCAAATCGTCAAAATAAAGATTTAACTAACTTCACTGCTAGGGCTCTGAAACTTCAAATTCCAACATTGACAAAATCTTGAGCAAGAGCCAATCGATCGATGGACCATAAGCATGTTACTGGAGGATATTCTTAACCTGTCTGCTGATAAATTTTCCATCAAGAGAGTACTCTAAATCTCCTAAATGACTTCCAGAATTCTTAACTCTGTTCCCAGCTTAATATTTTGAGTTTTTATTTTAAGTAATCAAATGTGATCTGGGTGTCTTATAATTGGCCTGTTTTTACAGTTGCTTGATCCAGATCTGTCCCTTTTGCTGCTAGTATGCTTTGATTGCTCTCATTGTTTTTACTTTTCATTTAAAAGTTTGCTTTGTTGATTATTGGCTGTAAAACATTTCATTGACTTACAGAGATAGTAGGAACTGCCGATGCTGGAGAATCTGAGATAACAAGGTGTAGAGCTGGATGAACACAGCAGGCCAAGCAGCATCAGAGGAGAAGAAAAGCTGACATTTCGGGTCGAGACCCTTCTTCAGAACTGGGGGAGGGGAAGGGGATTCTGAAATAAATAGGGAGAGAGGGTGAGGCGGATAGAAGATGGATAGAGGAGACGATAGGTGGAGAGGAAACAGACAGGTCAAAGAGGCAGGGCTGGAGCCAGTAAAGGTGAGTGTAGGTGAGGAGTTAGGGAGGGGATAGGTCAGTCCAGGGAGGATGGACAGGTCAAGGAGGCGGGATGAGGATAGTGGGTAGGAGATAGGGGTGGGGCTTGAGGTGGGAGGAGGGGATAGGTGGGAGGAAGGACAGGTTAGGGAGGCGGGGACGAGCTGGGCTGGTTTTGGGATGCGGTAGGGGGAGGGGAGATTTTGAAGCTTGTGAAGTCCACATTGATACCCTTGGGCTGCAGGGTTCCCAAGCGAAATATGAGATGCTGTTCCTGCAGCTTTGGGGTGGCATCATTGTGGCACTGCAGGAAGCCCAGGATGGACATGTCGTCGAAGGAGTGAGAGGGGGAGTTGAAATGGTTCGCGACTGGGAGGTGTAGTTGTTTGTTGCGAACTGAGCGAAGGTGTTCTGCAAAGCAATCCCCAAGCCTCCATTGACTTACAGTTGTCTTTGTTGTTTCTCTGCAGAAGTTTTCTGTTCAGAGATTCTTTCTTTACCGCAGCTGTTCAGCTTTGTGGCTCTTTGAGTGGTTTTTGAGTTATCTTCTCCACACAACTTCAGGTCTGTTTCTTGATCTCCATAACTGCCACTATCTTGTAAGCATTACATCCTGTCGCTGCCGACATCTATTGTTGTGTGGTTTTTACGGCCACACCTGAGCATTTGGTTTAAGAATAGACTCATCAAGAAGAAGGTAAAATCAAGGCTTAGGCTTTTGATGAACTCTTATTGTTGCAAGTTAATGCTTTGGTAATCTGAGAAATACCATGTTCAGAGATTTTTGTGGCATTTCCCAGAACACTATCAATCTTTCATCTTCGATCTATTCCTGTATCTTACTGAGTCCACCCACACTATCTTACATATGCCCAATGGAAAGCAGCTCCGTAACATCATCAAAAAGATAATCCGGAGCCTTAAGAGCTCCAACACAACAGTCTGATGCATTCTTAACCAATATCTTTCCCCAGTTTTCCTTGTGATTTTTCGTCATTATCCACACTTGGGAAGGCTGCAGTATTAAGAATTTGATAGCGGCACCAGAGTACGTAGAATAGAATATCCTTTCTTGTCAAATGCACTTGAATGAGTGCAGTGAAAAGTTTGTAATGTCACCTCTCGGTACCATCATAGGTACGGGTACACAGGTATAGATACTTTAAGTCTTTCACAGAATTGAAATAGTTAAAAAAACTAGATTAACATGGGAATTCAGGGTTTAAAAGTCCAGAATTAGAATAAAAAGTGTCTATGAAGTACTCAAGTTATAGTCCTTACAGTACTTTTCCAACATCAGTCCATGGCCGCCATGTCTCCGATCATGAGGCCATGCTACCTCCAGGCATTGGCTACCGTCCAGGACTTGCCATGCTTCCTGCTCGGGGACTTGCCCTGCTGCCGCTCTGGGACTCACCCCGCGCTCGCCCTGCTGTCACCCCGCACTCGCCCTGCTGCCGCTCCGGGACTCGCCCTGCTGTCACCCTGCGCTCGCCCTGCTGCTGCTCCAGGACTCGCCCCGCGCTCGCCCTGCTGTCGCCCCTTGCTTGCCCTGCTGCCACTCCGGGATTCACCCCGCGCTCGCCCTGCTGTCGCTCCGGGACTCACCCCGCGCTCGCCCTGCTGCCGCCCCACGCTCGCCCTGCTGCCGCCCCGCGCTCGCCCTGCTGTCACCCCGCGCTCGCCCTGCTGCCACTCCAGGACTCGCCCCGTGCTCGCCCTGCTGTCGCTCCGGGACTCGCCCCGCGCTCGCCCTGCTG
>NC_063334.1:101653000-101653236 GCF_021869965.1 Rhincodon typus
TGCTGCCCCGCGCTTGCCCTACTGCTGCCCCGTGCTCGCCCTGCTGTTGCCCCACGCTCGCCCTGCTGCCACCCCGCGCTCGCCCTGCTCCGGTTGAAATGTTAAAGGGTTAATATCTGTTCTGCTGACATATAAGAAATTAGGTGCTTTGTGGGCGCCCCTGTCTCGCAGACAAAATGGGGTAATCTAATTATACTCTGCTCTCTGTAAATGTTGAACTAAGGCTAAAAAGATCT
>NC_063334.1:101653636-101692615 GCF_021869965.1 Rhincodon typus
GGCAGCATCTGTGGAGGAGAAAACAGAGCTAACGTTTCGGGTCCAGTTCTGAGGAAGTGTTACCGGACCCGAAACATTAACTCTGTATTCTCCTCCACAGATGCTGCCGGACCTGCTGAGCTTTTCCAGCAACTTTGTTTTTGTATATGTGATGAATCTTCACTGTGTGCTTTTGGAGTAGCCACTGATCTCACTTGATTCACTAGAGTCAGCCTATGGCCCTCAAGAATTCGGGACACTGGTTTGCTTGATACACAAGGACCAAGTGCTGCTCCATTTTAAAAAAGTATCCACACAGTGGTGAATGGGAGATGTAAGAGGGACAGAGGGTAGACAGGAGTAAAACAATTCTGCAGTCTTCCAAAGTACTGAAAATAGTATTAAGGCAGCTGTTCCATTTACACAGTGAAAAGCAATAACTGATAGATGTGCTTAACATCAGGAAAAGTTTGTATAAAATAAAAAGAAACTGTCTCCAGCGAGTGAAAGGTCAGTAATCAAAAGGGCCTGATTGAAGGTGATTGGCAAAACAACCAGAGGTGACAAGGGGCAAAACATTTTCATGCAATGAGTGGTTTGGATATAGAGTGGTTATAACACACTAATCATGTAATTTGGAATGTATAACTTAATAGGGTAGCAAATACAAATTTAATAGCAGCCTTCAAAGGAAATTTATATAAATAATTGAAGGAGAAAAATTAGAGATACAGGGAAAGAATTGCCAGGTGGGGTGGACTGCACTGTACTTTGAAAGCTATTACTTAGAAAACTGCACTCAGTTTTCATATGTGGGTGACTGCACCCAGGGAATGTGGCTCGTCAAACTATTCTCCATCAATACCTCTCCATCCTGTCAAAATCCTAATCTAACTCACGCCAAGATACATAGAAAATAGCAGCATGAGTAGGCCATTCAGCCCTCTAAGCCTACTCCACCATTCAAATGATCATGGCTAATCATCCAATTCTGTACCCTGTTCCCACTTTCTCTCCAAACCCTTTTATCCCTTTAACACCAAGAATGAAAACATTCAACGTTTTGGTCTCAACCGCTTTCTGTGGTGGTGAATTCCATAGGCTCACCACTCTCTGGATGAAGAAAGTTCTCTGTCCAAAATGATGTACCCTGAATTCTTAGACTGTGATCCCTAGTTCTAGACTCTCCAATCACTGGGAGCATCCTTCTTGTGTTTACCCTGTCTAATCCTATTAAAATTTTGCAGGTTTCTATTAGATTGCTACTCATTCTTCTAAACTCCAGTGAATATAGTCCTAACTGATCCAGCCTCTCTTCATGTGTCAGTTCTGCCATCCCAGGAATCAGTCTGATTAACCTTCATTGCACTCCCTCTATAGCCAGAACATCCTTCTTCAGATAAGAAAATCAGAACTGCACACAATTTTCCAGATGTGGTCTCACCAAAACCCTGTACAAATGCAGCAAGACATCCCTGCTCCTGTACTCAAATCGTCTTGCTACGAAGGCCACTTGTCCCCCTTCACCACTTATTGCACCTGCTTATTTACTTTCAGCCACTGGTGTACAAGGATACCCAAGTCACTTTGGACATCTCCCTTCTCCAAATCTATTACCATTCAGATAATAATCTACCTTCCTGTTGTTGCTACCAAAGTGTATAACCTTATATTTATCCTCATTATACTTGGCATGTATCTCTCCACTCACTCAACTTGTCCAAATCACATGGAAGCAGGTCTGTTACTTCCTCACAGCTCTCTCTACTAGCCAGCTTTGTGTCATCTCCAAGCTTGGAGATGTTACATTTCATTCCCTCATCTAAATTATTAATATATATTCTGAATAGCTGGGATCCAAGCACTGATTCCAACAGTACCCCACTCGTCCCTGCCTGCCTCTGAGAAAAAAAAGACTTGTTTGTTCCTACTCTTCGTTTCCTGTCAACCAGTTCTCTATCCATATCTGTCCACTACCACCAACGCCACTTGCTTTAATTTTACATGTTAATCTCTTACATGGGACCTTATTAGAGTCTTTTTTTTTAAATCAGAGGAGGGTCATCCAGATTTCTGCTCCTGTTCATATCCATCACTCTGCTAGAAAAGTGTTTGTGTGTGGACAGTTGAGTATAGGCAGGTTTAGGTCTGATTTGTAAGTTTGCATACAGTTGAACAACCATTTACATATGGTACAAGGCTAACACTTAAATATAAAACCATTTTGTACATTATTCCCAGCATCAGGGCATGTGAGAACACAATGAAAAATATATTTTGGCTTGTTCCAATTCCCGGTTGACTATTCTCACTGTTGCTGATTGTCCCATATAGAAGTCTTTTATGAGTATGTCCAGTCAACTCCAATATCTTTCATCACAATCATAAGCTTAATCCAGTCAACCTGGTTGTTTTATTTTTCAAAAAAACAAATATATAATTCCTGTCCAAACTCTAAACCTCATTCTCTCATTGATGTTATAATGTTGATTATAATGCTACTTCTTTTGTCCCTCTTCCTCTGTGGAACCCAAACTGGTAATCTCCAACATGGTTCTGTATTTTCCTACCAACCTTCAACCCAACCTTCCTCGTATGGGAGATCAGACCAGTTGTATAAATGTCAGCACATTGGCATGCCTTTGACTTTTCTTAGGCTGATTATTATTCTTTGCATGAAATCCTCTAGCCATTAGTGTGACTTCATGAGTACTGAAGGAAGAATGACATACTCAGGAACAGAAGGAATGGGAGCAGCAGTAATGCTAGACAGGGAAGCTAGCAAATGAGAGTAAAGTGAAATACAATTCAGATACACTGATCCTTGTGAAACCAAAGGGCAACCTGTGGACATCACCATCACTGAGGTATAAATTCCCATGAGAGAACATTGAGTTCAGAAAATTGACATTTTAATTCAATTTCATCAATCATAGAGATGGATGTCACTGGCTGGACCAGCATTTATTGCCCATCTCTAGTTATGATGATGATGAGTTGCTTTCTTGAGGGAGCTCCAGGATTTTAAATCAGCAGCACTGAAGGAACAGCAATATATTTTCAAGTCAGCATGATTACTGGCTCAGAGGAGAACTTGCAGATGGTACCTACTGCCATTGTCCTTCAAGATGGTGGTAGTTGTGGTCTTGGAAGGTGCTGTCTAAGCCACCTTAGTGAATTTCAGCAGTACAACTTTTTGATGGTACACACCAGCTATGCTATTCAGTGGAGAATGTGAATGTTTGCAATGTGGTGCCAGTCAAATGGGTTGAAACTCCTAGATGGTGTCAAACTTTGAGAGTTGTTGGAGGTGCACTCATCCAGGCAAGTGAAAAATATTGCACTCCTGACTTGTGCCTCATAGATGGTGGGCACCTTTTAAACAATCAGGAGGTGAGTTACTCACTGCAGGATTACTAGGCTCTGACTTGCTCATGTAGGTTCTGTTTGGTCTCAGTTAATGGTAACTCTCAGGATGTCAATAACAGGGGGTTGTGGTGGTAATCCCACTGAATATCAGGGTCAATGGTTAGATTTTCTATTGATGATTGTGATAGCTCGGTACTTTTGTGACATAAATGTTACTTGCCATTTGAAAGCCCAAGCCTGAGTATAATCTACAGCTTGCTGTACTTGGATACTGACCACTACGGTGTTGGAGAGGCAGCGAATGGTGCTGAGTATTGCACAATCATTAGCAAACATCCCCACTTATGATTTTATGATGGAGGGAAGGTCCCTGATAAAGTAGCTCAAAATAGTGGAGCTAGGAAACTACCCTGAGGAATTCCTGCAGAGATGACAGGCCTCCATCAACTACAATCATTTTTGTGGTCAGGTATGTCTAACCAGTGGAAAGTTCTCTCCAATTCCCAGTAACTCCAGTTTTGCTAAAGTTCCTTCATGCCAGACTGTCAAATCTTTAAGGTCAGGAACTACATTGGCCTGGTGGAACCCAAATAGAGCATCAATGAATATGTGATTGTTAAAGAGGTGCTGCTTTGATAGCAATGTTGATGACACTTCATCACTTTACTGAAGATTGAAAATAGACTGATGGGGTAGTAATTGATCAGGCTTGATTTGTCCTGCTAGTTGTATACAGAACCTAACCAAACAATTTTCCACACGGGCAGGTGGATGTCAGTGTTGCAGTTGTACCAGAAATGTTTCACCTGTTCTTGCTGTTAGTAACCAACAGGGTGTTTCGTGTCCGAAACATCAGCTTTCCTGCTCGTCTGATGCTGCCTGGCCTGCTGTGTTCCTCCAGCTCCACACCTTGTTATCTCAGACTCCAGCGTCGGTAGTTCCTACTATCTATGAATGTAGTACAACATTTTCTAGACTTGGAAATACACCTTGTTTTTCAAAACCAGGACCATTTCAATTTTCCAGCATAAGATAATAGATAAACAAAATAAAGTCACTGGAAGTATAAAAGACCATAAAATAAGATTTGAATGCCATCAAAAATAAGACTAGAACATTAGCAATTTTAGAAAGTGCTTTCTGTACTGATACAGCTTTTAACTATTCTGCAAATTGTAGAAAATAATCAAATTCCATTGCACTGTATCTGTAGTTTGCCACCACAGTTACACATGCTTTTAGCCAGAAGCTTTTTCTAAAATAAACAGTATTTTAAATAGTTGCAATGCTGGTGTGAAATTTTATGCCATGGTGACAGAATGAGATGCAGTTTAATAATGGCCTGGAGGTCAATTGAAATGATCATCAAATCCTACACATCAGACTTGCTTCCATTTGTCAGCTACAGGGAGGATAAGGGAGATGATTGAGACAGTCAACTGTTAAGATAAGGATGGACAATAGAGTGCTATTTGGTAAATTCACAAGATAGCTGGTAATACAGAAAAGTTAAAATACACAGATCATACAATCATAGTAGATAGATAGGACAAAAAAAGTCAACCAATAATCCAGAGAGTACCTATAATAGCCACTATTATAGGTGCCACTATCAAGTTGGTAGGTTAATAAAACAACTAGTTCATTGGTGCCCTTTAGTGAAGGAAACTTAACATCTTGGTCTGTCTTACATGGAATTCCAAGCTCACAATGAAGTGGTTGACACCCAAATACGCACTGGTGACCTAATAAATTCAAACTAAGGAAACCAGATGGACTTCCAGGCTGCAGTAAAGGCATCAAATCAGCCTTGCCGATACTGTAAAAGTCCTACTTCATCTGGCTGATGATTGGTTACAAAGGTGGAAAATGATCTACCACATTAATATACTTACAGAAATATAACAGATCCTCAATGAGGATTCTATGATCAAATATAACATCAGTGCAGTCTTCATCATGCCATTCAGCCAATATTTCAGGCTCCTTCACCACCCGTTTTCTAATTCTATTGTGGGATGTGGGTGTCACTCGCTGGGCCAACATTTATTGCCCATCTCTAGTTACCCTTGAGAAGGTGGTGTTAAGCTGCTTGCTTGAATCGCTGCGGTCCATCTGCTGAAGTTTGACCCATAATGCCTTTAGGGAGGGAATTCCAGGATTTTGATCCAGCGACAACGAAGAAATGGCAATATATCTCCAAGACAGGATGGGGAGTGGCTTGGAGACAAACTTAAATGAGGTGTTTCCAAGTTTTGCTGGCCTTGTCCTTCTAAATTGAAGTGGTCATAGGTTTACAAGGTACTGTCTAAGGATCTCTGATGAATTGCTGCAGTGCATCTAATAGATGATGCACACTGCTGCTACTAAGCGTCAGTGGTGGCGGGAATGGATGCTTGTAAACATGGTACCAAACAGGTTGCTTTGTCCTGGATAGTGTCAATTGTCTTGGCTATTATTGGAGCTGCACTCATCCAGACAAGTGGGGAGTATTTAATTACACTCTTGACTTGTGCCTTGCAGATGGTGGACAGGCTTTGGGGGAAGTCAGGAGGTGAGTTACTTGTTGTGGGATTCCTAGCCTCTGACTTGCTCTTGTAGCTACTGTATTTATACAGGGAGACCAGTTAAGTTTCTGGTCATGGTAACTGCCAAGATGTTGACAGTGGGGGGTAATTCAATGATAGTAACACCATTGAATGTCAACGGTGTCTCTTTTTGGAGATTGTCATTACCTGGCATTTGTGTGGCACAAATATTACTTGCTAGTTGCCTAGATATTGCCCAGATCTTGTTGTATTTGAATACTGACAACCTCAGTATCTAAGGAGTCGTGAACAGTGCTGAATGTGCAATCATCAGTGAACATCCCCACTTCTGATTTTATGAAGGAGGGATAAGTACATCCTGTCCCATTGGGCACTACTTGTCTCGGCAAAGCCTCTGCATCTGCAATGTTACAGTCAGAAATACTCTGCACTTGTCTGAATAGGTGCAGCTCTAACAACAGGCATGAATGTTTGACACCAGCAAGGAAAAGGGCAGATGGATTGTATTGGCACATTAGTTAGCATCCCTTCTCTCCACCATCAGCCTAACATGGTTACAGTGTGTGTTATCTACTGGATGCACAGCAGTAGGTCACCAAAGCTGCTTTGGCAGCAATTACCAAGCTGGCAACTTGTGTGACCTAAAAGGTCAAGGGCAGCAGATGCATGGGAATATTATCACCTCAAAGACCCCCTCATGCATTCTTACTTGGACATTCATTTTGCATCAGATACAAATTCTGGTAAAATCCCAGGGACTAACAGCTTAGTAGCTTGTTACAGGGACTGCAGCAGCTCAAAATATCCCATCACAATGTACTCATCAGCAACTTGAAATTGACATTAAATGCTGATCTTGCTGTAGATGCCCAAATATCAAAGAATGACTATTAATAAAGAACAAGATTTCATTAGTAAACAATTTCAAACCTTTGGGATATTCCAAAGCACTTTGCTGCCACTGAAATACTTTTGAAGTATAGTCACTGTTATAACAAAAACATTTATGCCAAACAATTTGCAGATAACAAATTTCCACAAACAGCAATGAAATAAATAACCATTGGTTGAAACACAAATGTTGCCCAAGAGACTGGATGGCTTAATCTCCACTTCTTTATAAATCACTCTGATGGATCTTAATCTCCACCAGAGGGGTTTGATATGAAAGAGAGTACTTTACAACCGTGCCAGATTCCTTCAAGGCACTGAAAGGGTCAGCCTAAGTTTGTGCTCAAGTGGGCCTTTAAGAAGTGAGTGCTAGTACTAAGCCAAGAAATGATTAAAACAGAAAAGGAATGATACAGCAGGATAGGCAAAACAAGGCCTCTATGTAATAGGGAACTAGGGAAGGAGATTAAACATAGAACAGTGCAGCATAGTTCAGGCCCTTCGGCGCATGATGTTGTGCCAACCTATTATCCTACTAAGATCAATCTACCCTGCATGCCCTACATTTTACTATCCTCCAGAGTCGCTTAAAAGTCTCAAAAGTAACTGACTCCACTACCACTGCCAGCAGTGCATTCCACACGCCCACCACTGTGTGCAGAACCTACCTCTGACATCTCCCCGATACCTTCCTCCAATCATCTTAAAATTATACCCCCTCGTAATAGTCATTTCCGCCCTGGGAAGAAGTCTCTGACTATCCACTCTATCTATGCCTCTCATCATCTTGTACACCTCTATCAAATCATCTCTCATCCTTCTTCACTCCAATGAGAAAAGCCCTAGCTCCCTCAACCTTTCCTCATAAGACCTACCGTCCAGTTCAGGCAGCATCCTGGTAAATCTCCTCTGCACTCTCTCCAAAGCTTCCACATCTTTCCTGTAATGAGGTGACCAGAACGGAACACAATATTCCAAGTGTGGTCTAACCAGAGTTTTATAGAGCTGCAGCATAACCTCACGGCTCTTAAACTCAATTCCCCTGCCAATGAAAGCCAACATACCATATGCCTTCTTTACAACCCTATCAACTTGGGTCGCAACTTTGAGGGATCTATGGACATGGACCCCAAGATCCCTCTGTTTCTCCACACTGCCGAGAATCCTGCCATTAACCCTGTATGCTGCATTCAAATTCAACCTTCCAGAATGAATCACTTCACACTTTTCTGGGTTGAATTCCATCTGCCACTTCTTTGCACAGCTCTGCATCCTGTCAATGTCCCGTTGCAAACTACAACAGCCCTCCATGCTGTCCACAGCTCCACCAACCTTCGTGTCATCAGCAAACTTACTCACCCACCCTTCCACTTCCTCATCCAAGTCATTTATAAAGATCACAAAGAACAGAGGTCCCAGAACAGATCCCTGTGGCACACCACTGATCACTGAGCTCCAAGCTGAATACTTTCCATCTACTACCACCCTCTGTCTTCTATTGGACAGCCAGTTTTGTATCCAGACTGCCAAATTTCCCTGAATCCCATGCCTCCTTGCTTTCTGAATGAGCCTACCATGTGGAACCTTATCAAATGCCTTGCTAAAATCCATATACACCACATCCACTCTCTATCTTCATTGATGTGTTTTGTCACATCCTCAAAGAATTCAATAAGGCTTGTGAGGCATGACCTGCCCCTCACAGAGCCATGCTGACTATTTCTAATCAAACTGTGCTTTTCCAAATAATCATAAATACTATCTCTCAGAATCCTCTCCACTAAGTTGCCCACCACAGAAGAAAGACTGACTGGTCTGTAATTTCCAGGATTATCCCTATTCCCTTTCTTGAACAAGGGAGTGACATTTGCCACCCTCCAATCTTCTGGCACTACTCCAGTGGACAATGAGGATGCAAAGATCACTGCCAAAGGGGCAGCAATCTTTTCCCTCACTTCTCAAAGTAACCTGGGTATATCCTGTCTGGTCCAGGGAACTTATCCATTCTCATGTTTTTCAAAATTTCTAGCACATCCTCCTTCCTAACAACAACCTGTTTGAGCATATCTGCCCATTTCATGCTGTCTTTGCAAACATCAAGGTCCCGCTCACTGGTGAATACTGAAGCGAAGTATTCATTAAGGACCTCCCCTACCACCTCTGGTAGGTAATCTACAAGATTATTGAAAGGAAGTCAAAGGCAAATTGGGATGAAAAGCACTATGAAAGTATGAGTTAGCAGGCTGAGACAACAATTAGGAAATGGTTACTAAATCTGTGATTAAATTTAATTCAAATGCAAATCAAACTGAAAAATATGAATCAACAAATGTATCATAGATCTTATGCGCTAACTTTTCTCAAGGAAACATACAAGTTAGACAACCACAACATCATATTCCTCAAGTAGTATTTCAAAACTAAGTTTTTTTTTTAATCCTCGCAAGGTGAAAAATAGTTATACAGGTTCAAAACATCCTGTAACATATCACAATGGCAACATCAGTCATGTGTCATGTAAACTGTGTAAAAATAAAGTACTTTATTCAAAACTATTGAAAGTGCTTGATTTCAACATATGCACTAGATGAACAAACGTCCTTTTTTAAACTTTTATTGAAAAATTAATGAGACATTATTACTCAAGTACACCATCAGGACTCTTGAACGCAGCTCCACTTTGTACACAGCAGCTAAGTCTTTGTGTTACAATAAGTAACTGGAATATTTTTATTATATATGATGCTTCCGTTTCTGTCCAGTATTAGCAGCAGTCGACAAGGGTCAGAAAATTAATCTCTTAGCCAGGCCACCTAAAAGTAAGTGCAACAACATTTACATCTGGCTATTAATGAAAATGAATTTATATTCAATAATAAATCTAGGTGGACAGACTGCATGAAATAAATGGATCAGCTACAACTTCACTGGAAGAACCATCATTGCTGCAACTAAATTGAATCTCATTTTTAATTAAAAGTACATTTGGGTTTTCAAATGAAGCACACACCTGACACCACATTAAGTGGTTGACTGAGATTTTCTTTTAAAAACAAATGCAAAATATTGCTTTTTTCAGTTCTGCAACTCCTTTTCTGTTGAGCAGGAGGAAATCAAGAAGGAACCAAGAATTAGAGGCAATGGGTATACTAGAGACTCAGCTAGTAAAAAGATGATGTTGTTGAAAGCCCAAGAGGAGAAACTGATTAAATTTCAGGGGAAAAACTAAAAGTGAGTAGAAAAGATTGTACAAGGCACTAGCAACACAGCACACATGTTTACAGCTGCCACATGAAACTGATGAGCTTCAAATTTGATTTTTTGATTTTCATTAAAGCTGTAATACTTAAGTGGGAATATAGACATGCAATATTGACATCAATTTCAAAAGATGTTGAGAATGGGACTGAAAAGTTTTTAGCATGGGTTATTTAGCAGAGATGTTAGAACTGCAGCACTGCAAATGAAGTTCGATAGCAGACAAACTTCATTCTCACAGGTTACAGTTTAACAATGGAACAGATACTGAGAAAGTAGTTAACCAAATGCATTAAATGAGTGGTGGGGTTACGAAAAGTTGATTCTTACTCAGTTTTAAATTTAGGATTTATTCACAAACTAAAACATTAGGAATGTATAGCTTCCAACTCTACAACCCATGTATCAATAAGCATCTCTTCATACACGCACAAGCAATTATGTAATCAGGAAATCCAACACTACCTACTTAATCTTAATTCATACAGTTAACATTAGGGAAATCCACGGTAACTAATGATGGACAGAGCTTGATGGGCCTTTTCTCACTGTGGATTTTGTTGCATATTCTCACATGGTACTCTTGCTTAAAAAAATGCTTGCTATCATTACTTCAGAACCTACTAGACATTAGAATAGGGACATTTAGACAATACTGAAGAGAAGGCAATTTTACAGAGTGGAACACATCTCTTCACATTGCAGGCAGTATCCTTTTTATTAAGACCATAACACATAGGAGCAGAAATTAGGCCATTTGGCCCATCGAGTCTGCTCCGCCATTCAATCATGGCTGATAAGTTCCTCAACCCCATTCTCCCGCTTTCTCCCTGTAACCCTTGATAATCAAGAACCTATCTATCTCCATCTTAAATGTACTCAATGACCTGGCCTCCACAGCCTTCTGTGGCAGTGAATTCCATAGATTCACCACACTCTGGTTGAAGAAGTTTCTCCTTACCTCCGTTCTAAAAGGTCTTCCCTTTACTCTAAGACTGTGCCCTCAGGTCCTAGTTTCTCCTACCAATGGAAGCATCTTCCCAACATCTACCTGTCCAGGCCATTCAGTATTCTGAAAGTTTCAATTAGATCCCCCCCTCATCCTTCTAAACTCCAATGAGTATAGTCCCAGAGTCCTCAAACGTTCCTCATATGTTAAGCTTTCCATCCCTGGGACCATTCTCGTGAACCTCCTCTGAACCCGCTCCAGGGCCAGTACATCCTTCCTGAGATATGGGGCCCAAAACTGCACACAATACTCCAAATGTGGCCTGACCAGAACCTTATAAAGCCTCAGTAGTACATTCCTGCTTTTATATTCAAGTCCTCTCAAAATAAATGCCAACATTGCATTTGCCTTCCTAACTACTGACTCAACCTGCAAGTTTACCTTGAGAGAATCCTGGATTCGAAGTCCCAAGTCTCTTTGCACTTCAGACTTTTGAATTTTCTCCCCATTTAGAAAATAGTCCATGCTTTTATTCTTCTTACCAAAGCACATGACCTCACACTTGCCCACGTTGTACTCCATCTGCCACTTCTTTGCCCACTCCCCTAACCTGTCCAAATCCTTCTGCAGCCTCCCACCTCCTCAATACTACCTATCCCTCCACCTATCTTTGTATCATCTGCAAACTTAGCCAGAATGCCCACAGTTCCTTCATCTAGATCATTAATGTATAAAGTGAAAAGTTGTGGTCCCAACACTGTCCCTTGTGGAACACCACTTGTCACCAGCTGCCATCCTGAGAAAGACCCTTTTATCCCCACTTTTATTCTTCAAAGAACTCTTCTTAGCACAAATTACAAATGCTTTAAACCAAAAATGAATAGAAGAGTATTCAGTATCAGTTGAAACAAGATTCAAAATTACTTATTCTCTTTCCTTGGAGTTGGGCAAATAAATTTGGATCTTATCTATATAGATCTTAGCTTTTAAGTTGTGTAACTGTCAAGATTTCCTTAAAAAGCACCTTCATTTAAAATTAAAGTACTCGGGAGCTGGAATGGTGGCTCAGTGGTTAGGAGTGGCAAGGGAACCTGGTTCAATTCCAGCCTTGGGTGACTGTCTATGTGGAATTTGCACATTCCCCCTGTGTCTGCGTGGGTTTCCTCCAGGTGCTCTGGTTCTTCTCATAGTCCAAAATTATGCAGGTTGAGAGGTTCGGCTATGCTAAAAGTGCCCATAGCGTCTAGGGATATGTAGGCTAGGTGGATTAGCCACAGTAAATGAAGGGTTATGGAATTAGGATAGGGGCTGCGTCTGGGTGGGATGCAGACTCAGTGGGCTGAATAGCCTCTTTTCACACTCTAGGGATTCTATTATTCTATGATTCTATGAAGAATATGCCTCTTAAGGATAAAAAAACTTGAATGAATAAGGGCCAAACCATAAACTTGTGAGATGGATGGAAGTGGATTTGCTGAATTTGAAATCATACAATGTTAAATCAGGGCATCTGCACCCTTTTGTTAACATATTTCAGCCACTTTAAATATGCTTAAATACTATGTGATTGACAAAACTGACCATTTGTCTTATTCAAAAACAGACCATGGATATAAATGATGCTCTCAAAACAAAACAAAAACTGTGCTTTTATTTCTCATTTAAAGATGACAATCTGAAACAAAAACATTGTTAAAGACAAACATTAAATTAGGTATTCACCAGATGCCAGTGTGTTCACTTCAGGATCTTTGGAAAAAGCAAATGCGTTTCAGCTAAAGAACAGCCAACTAGTTCTTGTCACCATTTTAATTCATTATTAGTTAAGAGACTAAGGAAAGAATTTCCTCAGAGAAGAATCAAAGCTCTGGAAGGATTTCTACAAATGAATGAATTTAAGCCACAATGTTTTACAACAGACATTGTTCATTTGTGAATAAAAAGATTAATTTAAAAAATTAAAAGATCTCAGTGAATGAAAGCTTTGAAAGCACAGACTATAAAGAAACAAGCAACAGGTGATGATAAGAAAATGCTATACTTAAACATTACTCATGTAGTAATTCATTACTGGCAATTTAGTAATACATATCTATTGCAGCGAGGGGTAACATTTTCTGGTCTTGACGTAATCAAACTGAGTTACAATGGGAGATCTGTTATTGTACTGTCTGACACAAAGACTTAGACTTTTATCTTGTCAAGACTGAATGGCAACTCTCTCCACACACTTCTTGATCCACAGTCCCAGTATTGAACAGTAAGCTATCAATTCCCACAGAATTACCCAACTCATCTTTTCTGGAGATTTCCTAATTGACAACTTCCCAACTCTGCACAATCCATTTCTATTTCTTCCTCAAAATCCATAAACAGAACAGTGCAAGCAGACAACTTGTTTATGTTGATTTTTGTTTTTGTCTGCACCCTTGTCCATTCCCCATCCAGCCAAATCCACAACATTCTGTCCTCTACTACTTTGTTAGTTTTCAGTTTCCCAGCCCCAGTGGTAGTTTTCACTAAAGTTGTACATTGTCTCTTTAAGCTCCTCCAGGGTCCTCTACCTTGAACAGCAGACCAGCCACTATCCCACTATCATCCTCCTCTGCCAGACAGAACTCATTGAACTTTTCCTTTAACTCCACAGTTTTTCTCCAGATAAGTATTATGAACTTTGAGGATATGATGAGCATTCTTTGTTCCAATCTTGAACACACCGTATCATCTTTTCATTACACTGAGGTCTGTGTAAAAGTTGCTTCCTGCTAGAATCTAAAGTTCATTAATTTGGCTTCAAATTTCCAATTCTTCTTAGCTTCATGTAGGCCATTTCTGACTCTGTGCTTGCCCACTTGGACTTCTCTCTAGCTTAGGAAATGAAATTTGATTCAACATTTATTATAAATCCACAGATTCTCAGAATTACTTAGATTAGTTCCACCCTGCTACTTGTGAGGACTTCATCCTCATCTCTTGCTTTCAGTGTTGAATCTGATGCCAACCCTTTCCACACCAGAATTTCCAAAATATCTTCCTTTTCCTCATCTAACAATTCTCTTTTAGTGTAGCAGACATTAAGGTTACAGATTGCTATTTGTCCTTTATGACTTTCACCCCCTACAGGTTCCCGTGTCCTGTTTCTTCTTACTGCTGTTCACCTGTAACATAATTCCATTGCAAACAAAATGATAACAGTTGTTCTCTTCAAAGATGCTACCTAATCTGAAGGTATTTTCAGTGTTTGCTATTTAATAAATTAAACTGGTTACACAACTATACTGTGTTCAATCCTGTAAAAAAAACTATATCAGTCACTCCAAAAGTTTTCACACTAGTTTAAATTTCTCAGCTTGCTAAATGCTGTTTCAAATCAGTAATTTAGGGAGACAACGATATAGTGGAGAAAACGCAGATTCATTTCAAACAAAGATTCAGGATTCAATTCCAACTCAGGTAGAGAATGTCAAAATCTCCTTTTTGTCTACTGAAAGGGTGCTAAGCAAAATTAATTTGAACAGTCTCAATTACATACAAGGTGCATAAAGAGCTCTGACATTGGGATGAACTGATCATATCTGTCAACAAGGCTACAGCTAAAATAGTACGGGATATAAAAATGCCACACTTGAGGCTCACTCTTCACAGAATAGAATTAAGATACCACGTCTAGCCAGGGTAAAGGAAGTATTACTCTGCAACTCAAACTGTTCTACCCAAAGACTGAATTCCTGATGTTGATAATAACATCAATATCTCAATCCCCAAACCTAGCACTACAAAGTATAAATAGCGTAAAAGAATTAAATTTGCACTATAAGGAAAAGGAGATTAACCCTGTGATCATCTATGTTCTAGCACTGCTGATTATTTAGAGTCATGTAGTAGGATCACTTGCCTGAAATATAAACCAGCTCCATGAAAGTGAAAGTGTCAAAGCTGAAAGGTTAATTAAGGATTAAACAGCTTCATAAAATCACAGAATCACTGCCCAGAAGAGGCCCTTCAGCCCATTGAGTCAGTACCACTGTCCACACTAGTCCCACTTACCCGCACCAGGCCCAAAGCCTTGAACGTTACAACACTTCAAGTGCTCATCCAAGTACTTTTTAAAGGTTGCAAACTTTCCCACCTCAGCTGCCTCCTGGGCAGTGCATTCATACCCTATCACACTCTGGGAGAAAATGTTTTTCCTCAGTTGTAAGGGGGAAAAAAGAACTGCAAACAACAACAACACTTTCAGTTAGAAGTGCTCTTTCTAATAAAATAAATGTAAGTAGAACAGAAGATTAGCGCATATACTCTAGATAGGATGGTAAACACCAAGCAAGGTTAGTGAGTGATAAGAAACATTGTGCAGTTTAGACTGTGTCTATCAGCAGGATAACGGTAGGCCTTAGGTGGATATGAACAATGCCTAAAGTAAGCACTGTGAAGAATAAGTGACAACTGGTTAGCATATGATTTTAAATTGATCAGATTAGAAATTGAGTGCGTGAACTAAGATTATAAGAGATGGAAAACTTGTGTGTTTTTGCCAGAGTTCATTCTTAGAATGTTTAAGGCTGACTCTCCTCATATATATGTGAATAAATTATCACTCCCATACCCAACTCTTCTCGTGGTTTGTCAAGCTGAACCACAATAACAGATTAGTCAAACAGATGCTTTTTGAAGCTGCATCAGTTAGAATTTTGATCTTAATTCCAATTTGTGGACGCTCAGATACAAGGAAAGGTAGTGACATAGTGGCAGTCCAGAGTCCCAGGTTAATGTTCTGGGGTCACAGGTTCAAATCACACCATGACAGATAGTGAAGTTTGATTTCAATTCAATTCGACTTTTAACTTCTGACATAGCCTGGAGAACCAACCAGTTCAAAGGAAACTAGGAATGGGCAACAAGTGCCAGTCTTGTCGTCAACATCTATATTCCATACAAGGAGGAAGAAAATTCTGGTTAATAAAAACATGTGGGAGTAACCAAAGCAGTGCTATATCTATATTTATAATAAGTCAAATAAAATGACCACTAAAATATCATACTTAGTATTGCATATGGGTCAAAAGAAAATACCTGAGGGGAAGTGGAATAAAAAATACATTCTACTCAAACTGGGATACATTTTTATTGTTTTATGCTCCTGACAAACAAATCAGCAAGCCCAAAGTAATTTTTAGATGGTTGTTTTGTAGCACAGAACTTGAATGTAGGTGAAAAAAGACAATTCATCAAAGCTTTTCTTCATGCAGTCATCAGGGTAATTCACAAGAAATACAAATTTAAAGAGAAAACGACATATGCACTGTATGAGGAGTGGAGTTGATTAGTTAGCAAATGGATTCTGAAATGGACTCTAAATCAGTAAAGACGTTGCCAAGGAGAATACGCAAGTTAGATAATCATTGACAATTAACTGATAAGCTTTGTTTAAATTTTAAGAGGCAGGTTGGCTGTGATTGGTTAAGCCATTGCCCTAAGAAATGAACCAGATAACAATGGACGAGTTCAAATGAGCACATGTTCTGTCTGTCTGCAAACAACAAGTAGTAATATATGAAGCTTTCAGTACGTACAAATATGCCACACTGCATGTCCGAATATCAATCCTAAATTGGTTGTCAGCGAGATTATCCATAAACTCAGGATCACTCAGCAAATATTATAGTCACAGAGTTGTACAGAATGGAAATCGACCCTTCAGTCCAACTCATTCATGCTGACCAGATATCCTAAATAAATCTGGTCCCATTTGACTGCGTTCATGCTTCTAAACTGTTCCTATTCATGTACCCATCCAGATGCCTTTTAAATGTAGTAACTGTACCGCCTCCATCACTTCCTCTGGCAGTTCATTCCATACACGCACCACACTCTGCATGAAAAGGTTGCCCCTCAGGTCCCTTTTAAATCTTTCCCCTCTCACCTTAAACCTATGCCTTCTAGTCTTGAACTATCTTACCCTGGGGAAAAGGCCTTGGCTATTCACCCTATACATGCCTCTCATGATGTTACAAATCTCTATAAGATCACCCCTCACCCTCCGATGCTCCAGGGAAAATAGCCTAGCCTATTCAGCTTCTCCCTATAGCTCAATCACTCCAACATCCTTGTAAATCATGATGAGTTTTGCAAACGCTGGCTAGTTGGGTAGTTGGTACATTGCCCGCTGTGAATAGCTGAAGGGATATCCTGTTCAATATAATCTGCCAGTCTTTGAAACGTACAACTTAGATATATAGCATCAAACAGACATGGAAAATCATATGTAACATGAGATTGGCAAACTGTGTTTTCGACTCGACAGTAGCACCCTATTAGTGATGAACACCACGCATGCTGCTAATGGATGGTCAACTTTCTGCCTCCATCCTAGAAACAAGTTGGTTAGAAACAGGACAAGTCTCGGGTGATTGACAGTCATTCAATCTTCCAGTCTATGGACCAGCACAAATATGAACAGGATAAAAAAAAATCTTCAAGAGTCAAAGTGGTTGACTACAGTCAAGCTACCAGACTTTCATAGAGTTGCATTCTTCTAATAGGACATAAATCATAAAGGATATGTGGTTACGAGCCTTTTGTTAGTTGCCAGCTGCTTAGCACCAGTTAGCTGCCAATGCTGACAGATGACATGCTGTTCATGATAATCCTCACACATACAGTTATGCACCCTAGAGAAAAATTTGAGCCGGAAAGAAAAGAGAAGTGAAAAAATCCAATTGGACAGAAAAGGCTATCCATTACCTTGCTCCATGTTTTCAGTTCGTTTACGTTTGAAACCTGCCTTAGCCTCTTGCTCTTTTAAGACTTCCGTTGAGCAGTTGGGTCGGGGAAGTTGAGGCCCTGCTGTTGGTCCAGGGCGGTTACTAAAATACTTCTTCTTTAGTGCCTTGAGAGAATTAAACTTGCAACATAGTCAAAGGAGCACCAATCGATTCAAACTTCATAAAGTATGGAAGAAGAGGCTATCAGTTCATGAAGCACTCCAATAGGATTTAAGAATTTTGCACTATCAAAGGTTCACCAGAAACATAAAAATGAGATCAGAGCAAGTTTTTTCTTTTTATTTACAATTTCCCATATTAGTTTTATTTTCCTCAAAGGAGTTCTCAAAGCTCCTTGTTGTACTGTAGATTTACTAATGCTGGCCACCCTTTTTGTATCATATCTAAACCTGTCCTTATCTGATGTGAACACATTCATTTTTGACAAAAAACACTGGTTAGCATTCAAGATAGCAACACTGGCTAGGTGTTCTCACTCCAGCTCAGAGACATTGAGGTTAATTGCAAAACAATAACCAATACCCCAGCAGAGACTAGAAAATTCAGCACTAACCAGAGACTAAAATCTATGGCTTTCTAGATGTTCTGCCTGAATTAAGCACTAAATAAACTTATTGGCTCATGGGCGGAGTGCTAGAAAGTCAGAGAAGAAAACATGTGAATAAGAAAAACTGTCTATTTCCATATTTTATACATTTAATCCTGAACTGCAGTTAATTGAACTGTGAGTGAACTGTACCTCTCAGGTCTTTATGAAATCCACAATAATGAATAATATCCATTTACCTGGGTAGCTGTTATTCTTGCACAGGGATTAAATGTAAACAGGTCTTGTAGCAATTCCAGTAGGTCATCCCCAGCAGCACTAAATATATGCTCGAGTGGAGTTCCAGGAAAACTCTTAAATGAGATATAGTCCGGAAGGCTGGTCATTCCCTACAATTACAAAATATTAACGTAATATTTGAAGTATCTGTTTTGGATATGAATTTAAAAAGAATGCAAAATAATATGCAGCACCTAGTCATAATGCAGCAGTGCCCAATAACATGTTTACAATAAAATGACAAGCCTTTCCATCCAATTTGGGACTAGAATTTATTAGACCACACAATACTCATTTTAATGGTAGGCATTCCGAATTTAAAGAACTTTGAGATTCTTATCTTGAAATGAAGATTATCATGCATTGCATCGCCAATGTTACAAGGTTTATTTGACTTATGTTTTCATTGTGCACAAGAGCCTAGAAAACAGTTTAGTTGGTTCCTCATGAAGTCAGTACACTTGTCAAACAATAAAGCTTCAAGGTAAATTTTTCAATTCAGGATCTGCTAAAAATTTTAGCAGACTGTGTCCATTTTACAAAATAATCACAGCTGCTTGCAAATTCATTTAGTGCATGAGAAAACCACAACACAAGACAGCTTTTACTGTAAGGTAAGATCTGCTGTTTCCACCCTCAAACCTCCTAATGTTAGAGTTGTAAGGGTATGTCTAAGGCAGGGTTAGTCCAAATTGAATTAAAAGAAGGGACTAATGGCCACTGTGCAGAAGGAAGCAATTAAATCATCTCCATCTAGTCATGGCTGAATGGTTAAGGTGATGGACTCAAAATCCATCCAAAATGGGTTTCCCCATGCAGGATCGAATCCTCCTGACTACAGTCGAGGCCCAAGGACAAATAGGAACGGAGTTTCTCTCGCACTTCTCTTGGTTGAGGGAGTTAGTGGGGATGTGAGGACAAATGTTCAAAGGACTCTTGTGGTGCAGTAGTAGTGTCCCTACTCCTGAGACAGAAGGCTCAGGTTCAAGTCCCACCTGCTGGAGAGGTGCGTAATAACATCTCTAAATAGAGATCTTGATCAGAAAATATCAGCATTTATACCAACCTTTTGCTAGCTACAATCAGTTCTGAACAAAGGCTGCTGGACCTGAAATGTTAACTCTGCTTTCTCTCTACAGATGCGGCCAGATATGCTGAGTTTGCTCAGCAGTTTCTGTTTCTGTTTCTGTTTCTGTTTCTGATTTCTAGCATCTGCAACTCTTTGGGGTATTTTTGTTTCAATTAAATCAGTGCCTGATATAATTTTCCTCTAATAGTCTTCCACTAGGGAATTTCACAGGTGGTGCACAGTGTGTGCTGTTCATGGCACATTAATAATGAAAGTTTAAAGTTGCCACTGCCCCAGAGGATCAGAAGGCTGCTTTCTCATCAGAGAGAGAGACAGACTGCTGGTGGTTTAGTCTGAGGGACTCCATGCCTCAGGCGAAGGGAGAGGTTGAGAAGAAGGGCTCTTCATGTTAAGAAATAAGTTAAACAGACTGTTGAAAAGCAGATCACCACCACCTTCTCAATAGCAACCAGGGATAGGCATACACCAGTGACATCTGCATCCCATGAATGAATAAGAAAATGGGAGTTGTTAAAGGGCATGGAAAAGATTTGTGGGAGGTAGCTCCAATCCTTGATTATGAGGTTGCGGACTTGCTTGCCGAAACAGTGTGTTTGATTGCAAATGTTTCGTCAACCTGCTAGGTAACATTGTCAGTGGGCCTCCAGTGAAGCGCTGGTGTTCCGTCCCGCTTGTTATTTATATGCCTCGGTTTGCTGGTATTACTTCCAATTTTGCTTCTCAGTGGTTTGTACACAGGGTCTAATTCAATGTGTTTGTTGATGGAGTTCTGGTTGGAATTACAGGCCTCCAGGAATTCCCTGGCATGTCTTGTTTGGCTTGTGCTATTATGGACATGTGTCCCAGTTGAATTCGTGTCCTCCTTTGTCCGTGTGTTTTGAGACCAGTGAGAACTCGTCGTGTCTCTTGGTGGTTGGTTGGTGTTCGTGTATCCTAATTGCCAGTTTTCTTCCAGTTCGGCCTATGTAATGTTTCTCACAGTCCTTGCATGGTATTTTGTATATTACATTAGTTTTATCGGTTGTGGGTATGGGGTCCTTTACATTCGTCAGTAGCTGTCGGAGAGTGATTGTTGGTTTGTGGGCTACCCTGATACCTAGGGGTCGGAGTAGTCTTATGGTCATCTCTGTTATGTCTCTGTATGGTACAGTGACTAGTGTGTCTGGCCATGTTGCGTCTTCTTGCTGTGGTCTGTCGCGGAGGTAACGGCGGATTGCGCTTTTTGGGTATCCGTTCCTTTTAAAAACTCCAAATAAGTGCTCCTGTTCTGCTTTTGCACAATTCTGGGTTGCTGCAGTGTGTTGTGGCTCATTTGAATAATGCCCTGATGCAGCTCTGTTTACGGGTGTTGGGGTGGTTGCTGGTGTAATTAAGTATCTGGTCTGTATGTATTGTCCTTCTGTGTACGCTAGTCTGGAGTTCCCTGTTGTTCTTATGTTCTACCATTACGTCCAGGAAGGATAGTCGGTTATTGTTCTCGTCTTTTTTTGTGAATTTTATTCTGGTGAGGATGTTGTTATGTCGGTGGTTTTCTTCTGGTCTTGTGCATTTGATAATCACGAAGGTGTCATCTACGTAGTGGACCCAGAGTTTGGGGTGGATAGTGGGGAGCACTGTTCAATCTAATCTTTGCATTACCGCTTCTGCTCAGTCCTGATATTGAGGATCCCATTGGTGTTCCGTTGATTTGTTTAAATATATGGTCGTTGAAGGTGCAGTGGGTTGTGAGGCACAGATCCAGTAGTTACAGGGTGCTGTTCTTGTTGATGCTGTCAGTATCGTGGGACGTCTGCCTTCCTGATTTGTCCAGCAGTGTGACAATTGTCTCTTTGGCTAGGTCGATGTTTATGGATGTAAATAGTGCTGTTACGTCAAAGGATATTATTATCTCATCCTCTTCTATTCTGGTGCCCTTGATGATGTTGAGGAATTCTTGGGAGGCGTGAATGGAGTGGGTAGTGTTGTCAAGAAAGTACTTCATTTTCTGATATACAAACCACTAAAGGATAAGACCGGAAGAAACACCAACCACCCCAGCAAACCAAGGTATATAAATAACAAGTGGGACGGAACAACAATGCTGCACCAGAGGCACACTGATGATGTTACCTAGCAGGGTGACGAAACGTCTGCAATCAAACTCAGCAAGCAAGTCTGCAACCTCATCCACTCGAGTTACAAATCTTCTCAAAAACTTTCATCCTTGATTATTTTTAGTAAGTAAGAGAGTTAGAAAAGGTCATTTGTTGGGTGTACAACTGGTGCTGTTTTGGAATTTAGTCACTCTTTGACTTGATGTACTGCTGAGAAATATTCAGTTGCCCACTCAAAGTTTTGTAGAGGCATGTCAACCTATTGTCCTTTCTTTAGCTCTGGAGACTGTGCCAGCCTAAAGATGTAATCAACTGGAGATACTAGTGTCTCACGAGTATCTGTCATTAACTTTCTAAAGAAGAGTACGGTTTTTAAGCAGAATATGGGTACAAAGCAAATATACCATTCTGACAAAATCTTGACATAACTCATGCTTCTGAACCCATTTACTACAAAGAGGTTTTATTCACACTCTTTAAATTAAATGTCCATGTTCAATTTCAAAATAACTTACAGGCCACTGTTCTTCTGTTGGAGTGCCCAAAGCTTCAAATATTTTTGTCAGCTGATCTAGGTCAGAGTCCCCAGGTAAAAATGGTGTCTGTATAAAAATAAAAATGAGGCATTTAAGCCAACAAAGTACTTTTTTCTTTTTAAGCTACATATTTGTGAAACACACAGGAATAAAACTGAACTGTAGTCAGTACCTTTTAAAATAACAGGCTAGAAAGTGTTGGAATTCAAAGGAAATTGAAGAGTTTTCATAAGTTTAAACATCCAACCACACTGTTTTAGCTGCTCAAATAATCATGTGGATCCCTCTGAATGGTGTGGAATTATCATGGACAAGGTAGGGTACGCTGTTATATACCATTTGAACAGCGCATCTCTGACTGCTTTCCATATCCAGACCACAAACTCCTTTGACAGGAGTGCAGTGTGTTTGGTTGCTCCTAACCAGTTTCCATTGTAATTGCAACCTGGACTTGTTTGCTGGTGCCAACAACACGACCTTAACATTTCCCAAGTGTTTGCACCCTACTGCATGAAATTATGAACATGGCTCCACTGTGATAATGACTTGAATTCTCTAGTGATCATTTGAGTTGAACCCATTTTCAACCTACAGATTTCAATGCTAGAAGCTGGTCTATAACAAACTTTAATTAGCTTGAAAATCACAGGACAACCAGTCAAAAACAGAAAGTCAAAAATTTTGTTGTTTAGATACACAATATGTTTTCTGCTAATTATTACGATAGTCATCTGATAAATAGTAACTGACTCCGTTTAGAATGCTCTAAGCCTGAATGACATTGACTTTTTTTCATGTTATTTGCTTTTCTTACAATGTAACTTCAATCGTTTTTATATAGCAAATTTCTAATAGAAGATAAAGTTGATATTTTCAGTTTCTGTGCTTGACAAAGTACCATTTTCAGTTTATTTATATTGATGTTCAAAACAGTAAGAAGTGGCTGCCAGAACATTGAAGTACAATCATTCAATAGTTCCCCCAAGGACAAGGTGCAGCTGTTTACACTAATTCAGCAAAGCGTACTCAAACAAAAAAAATGAAAAAAAAAAAGAAGAAATGAAATGAGGGAATAGAACAAGCAGAGATGGTGGAGGTGGTGGTGGTGGTTTTTGGGGGGGGGGGGACTTCCCAAAGATGTGACTTCTCCAATGCTCTCCTTGTCAGCCTCCCAGCTTCAGACCTCTATAGAAATGAACCCGTAATTTCTTCACACAGAGATTTGTGAATCTTTGGATTCTCCATCCCAGAGGAATACAGATGCTTCATTGTTGAATATATTCAAAGCTGGGAGAGAGATTGCTTGATCTGTTAGGGAATCAAGAAATATAAAGAGCAGGCAGGAAAGTTGAGTTGGGGCAGAAAATCAGCTACGATTGTATAAAGTATTGCAGCGGGCTCAAGGGTTATGTGGTTTTTTCCTACTCCTGCTTATGTTCTTATACTTTCAGTGTCACACTCTCTACCAACATGATACAGTGAGGAAGGATCAAGTCATCCCTGGAAGACATTTCAAGGGGAAAAGTAACTTTAATCTTAAAATGTAATATTTCAAGAGACTTATTTACCTAATTTATCTGTCATAAGCACTTACCCTAAGTAGTAGCTCAGCTAATATACAACCAACTGCCCACATGTCTACTCCAACTCCATACATTCTGGCTCCAAATAACAACTCTGGTGATCTGTACCACCTGAAATAAAACAATAAATTTTCATAAAAACATGCTTTTAGAAATTGCAAAGCATAATCACCAGTGAGCAGAATTGATTGGGGAACAGAAATAAATATCCAGAATTCTTCCTATACCCAACCCCTCCTAAAATAGGTTTATTTTAAAATCAAAAACACTTCTAAGAACTTAGAGATAGAAGCAATGCACCCAGTCATGAGCATTTGTCATGGCTAGTTAGTTTTGTCATCATAATTGAAGAACACAAAATTTAAAAACTGAGAAACCGATTCCAAATAAGCACATCAGACAGCAGCACCCTGAACACTACTATTTAGGGAAATGTTGCTTCAAAAGTTTAAAATCCATATTTAAAAAGTACTATTTAATGGAGTGCCACACCATTTTTACTGATTAAGTTAAAATTAAGCCATAATTTTCAAAAACAGAACAATATGAAGTGTGGTATTATTTTGGAATAGACTGAATACCGAAAGTAAATGTACATTTCACATAAATATAAATATATACAAATATGTACATAAACATATTCCACATATTCCCTAAATTGGTGTTATTTCCAATGTTATAATATTATTTCCAATTTCACCTAGCAAAGAAGGAAATTTCTCTCACATCTCGGTTGTGCTATATTGGTAAACAGTGGAGGAGGAAAGCAAATGATTAATTTGGAGACAATGTTTATCTTTTAAGCTGGATAAAATTTTGGTATGAAATATCAGTGGACTTGACGCATGTTCAAGTACTGGGTTTATCTTCAGAAAAGGTGCAACTTGCTTCATCTTAGTCCATATAGTTAGGTGGTTTTCAAACATTCTCTTGTGCATATGTTACCTTGTTACTACCTGATGAGTATACACTCTATTGGGACTTCCAAATGACTTGGCTAAACCAAAATCAGCAAGTTTAAGAATTCCATTCTCATCCACTAATAAGTTGTTGGGCTTCATATCCTGAAAAATGTATTTAAATGAATACATCACAATTATACCCATATGCAGAAAAGTATAGAAGTCAATGTAGAACAAAAACTACCTATTATATCAAAGCTGGACAGATATTGCTAATGTAGAACAGTAATGTTAAAGCAGAAAGGAAATTTTGCACAGACTGTAATAAAGCTCATGAACTGTTTACATGGAGATGAAAGAGCTTAAGCAGATATGGATATTTGAAATACAGAATTCTCAAACTATAGAAGAATCTTTGAATTTTACAACATACAGGAAGGTTGTTTGACCCACTGTATCAGTGTCAGCTCTTTGAAAGAATTATCAAAGTTAGTCCTAAACTACAGTATGATTTTCCCCTTAATCCTAAATTATCTTATCAAAAATTGTTGCAGAATCTGATTGAATCGAAGCACTCTTTCACTAGTGTGCTCCAGACTGTAATAAATCCCAGTTTGAAATAATTTCACCTCACTGCCACCTCATTCTTGTGCCATTTATTTTAAATCAACAATATCTTAATGTCAGTCTGTGAGGATACAGTATTTTCCCCTCTTCTACCAAAACACCTCATAATTTTGCTTACATAATATTAGATTTTCCCCTAATTTTGTCTGCTCCACATAAAACAATCCTGGGTTTCCCAAGCTCTCCAGTAAACTGAAGTCCCCCATGACTGATACCATTTTGCCAAACACCTTTGTAGCCTCTCCATTGTCTTAATATTCTTCCTGAAGTGTACTGCCCAAACTTGTACATAAAATACTCCAGTTGAATGGCTAACCAGTAATTTGTAAAGGTTGGCATGGATTTGTTTTTATTTTTCACTACTGACAAAATCAAGCATCTCAGGTGCTTTTTTAATTGTCTAACCATCTGAGTTTGCATATGTGAGTTTGCATCCCTAGATCCCTCTAGCCCTTGAACTCCCCTCACCATAATTCGTTTAGATTATATTTCATCTCCCCATTGTTTCTTTCCCCCCCCAAAAGGCACAGCTTCACTCATATCCACATTAAATTTCATCCATCTGTTTACTTTATCAGTCAATGTTCCCTTGAATTCCACTACTATCCTACTCAATATCTTCTCTGTTCAAGGATAATCTTTTCAGATTGCAAACATTTGCTGAAGTTTGAACGTGATCAGCGTTGCATTCTCTTGTACAAGTTACATAGAAAGTCTTCAAGTCTGCTCCTCAGTGATGAATTTGGAAATATCGGCAGTGTTCTCTGAACTTGTTCCCTCTTCCCTTCTGAACTTGCTTGATTGATGAGGTCTTTTCATACTACAGCACATTGCCTTTTGTAAAAGAAAGGCAAATGGATGGATGCAGAGCTCCCCAAAAATCTAACAGTATATAACAATACTGCAACAATAGGGCTGATGTTACAGCAAAGTACACACAATATTGTAATGCTATACTAATCTCTCTCTCAAAATTTAGAATTTAGAAGAGATACGATTTTAACATGTATGTGAGTGGAATGCATTCCCTGTCATGATATACAGGTAGAATATTTATGTCGTTAAAAACACTTACCCTATGTAGAATCCAGTGTAAATGAAGATATTCTAGACCCTGGAGTGTCATTAACACATATGCTTTTATGTTAGCAGGAGTCAGCACGAGGCTGGTATCTTTTATTATTACCTACATTTGTGGAAAGAGCAATTAATGAATTTTTATAATGATAGACACAACAGTGACTGATTTCCTTCAGCATTTATGGAATACAATCCAGAAAGTGAGTTATGCTAAATATTACCTCTAAATCGGTCTCCATAAAGTCAAAAACAAGACTGATGTTGGATTTATGACCAAATGCATCAAGAAGCTACAGAAAAAGAATTACAAAAGTCAGCATTCCACTTTCCATTTGAGTGTTAAATTCTGAAAAGGAAATCAAAATACTATAGATTAAAGCTACGTGGCTCCAGAATTTACTGAGTTCAGCATTACTGGGCAATATAAATTGCTAAGTAGAAACGCTTACATTTTTAACCTATTTAATTTTAGTAAATAGAGTTTCTGAAAAATTCAATTGCTCCTGTCAAATTCATCTCTTCTGACTGATGATACTTGCTCTACGACAGCAAAGCAATGTTTTTAATGATTAGAGCTTTACAGAGTAGTCTCCCTGTATTAAAAGGAACAGACACAGAATAGCTGCATAATTATGTATTATTTAGCTTAAAATCCAGCAAATGCAATATTAATTGTTAAACGTGATCCCACAATCGACTTTCAGGCAATATAAAAATATTCTCCAAACAATGAAACATCTGACCCAGGCTATCCTATAAAGGTGTATTAGCATGAAATTCTGTCTATGGAATGATTTGCCATACCTATTTTATCCTTCAGTCATTCCACACTTGAGCATAATACAAGATCAGAAAAAGATTAGCCACTGAACCATGTTCCTCTGTACTTTAATTCCATTCATCTGCCTTATTTTGTAAGCATTGTCTTTTAGTTCAGTGTTGTCTTTTATCTCATTTGACAAATACGGTTGTGAATTACACAACTGGTGCCTTTACCTTCTACAAGACTTCGCATCATACTCTAATTGTTTTAAAAACTTCCCTTTCTTTGGTTGTAAGTTCAACCATTAACAGTTCAGATTAGTTTATTGTGATCAGTTCATTTCTCTTCACTTCAAAGTTTTCCCTACTCAAGTTCAAAAAATTACTGACACAAATCATTTGAAATTGTCATACTTACTCCTATAATATTTGGGTGACTGAGTTCCTGTAGCAACTTGATTTCTCGAAGGGCTGTTCTATTAATACCTACAACAACAGTTTGTTACTAGTCAAGAAAAAGAATCATAGTTATAAATTAAACTTCTTTAACTGGCTCAAATTCCTTCAAATGTATATTGTTTGCTATTCTGACTATTGGAAATTAAGGGATAGTTTGTTGACTTAAAAGTTAGGTTTAGGACACTACAGACTACAGTACTATCGAGAACCCCAGCGATTTTCGAACTGTTTTCTCAAAGTATTGTAACAGATTTACTTTGCCAATACTGTCTATAGCTGTACTTAACAAGTGCCACTTGCAAAACATCTTCAATTTACACTTCGATAAATGTGAGCCCTAAAAAATTTTAAATTAGCTCAATTATTTGAATATAGCATAATTTATTGTTGGCAAATGTGGCAAGATATTGTACATTACAGTTGTAACTTGGTCTCAACTACAAATAAAAAAATTGACTACTCACCCCCCAGGTAACAATTGTTTTGCCACACTACTGTGCTCAATGATTTTTAGGGGAATATGGGAAAATGAAAATCGGAATATCAGGAGAGATTAATTCAATTAGTACTGTATTCACAGGAGTTTGGAAGAATGAGGGGTATCTCATAGAAACCCAACATTTCTAACAAGACTAGACAAGTTAGTTGCAGCAAACATGTTGCCAATTGCAGGGGGAGTCCTGAACCAAGGGTCATTGTCTTAAAAGGTTCATCCCTTATAAGACCATAAGACATAGGAGCAGAAATTAGGCCAGTCAGCCCATCCAAACTGCTCTGGCATTCAATCATGGCTGATAAGTTTCTCAAACCCAATCTCCCACTTTCTCCCCCTAACCCTTGATTGCCTTGACAATTTAGAACCTATTTATCTCCATCTTAAATATACTCAATGATTTGGCCTCCACAGCCTTCTGTGGCAATGAATTCCATAGATTCACCACTCTCTGACTTATCTTCAAACTGAGATGAGAAGAAATTTCTGCACTCAGAGTGGTGAGCCACTACCACAGAAATAGTTATGGCCAAAACGTCGTGCTTTCACGAAGGTAGATATAGCTGATGGTTAAAGTGATTAAGGGCTGTGGGACGGGGGAAGAATTAGGATATTCAGCTCAATGATCAGCTATAATCATACTGAATGGCAGAGCCAGCTCCAGGGTCAAATGACCTACTCCTGCTCCTATCTTCAATGTTTACATGTTTAACACCTTTAAGTTTCTTAAAGATTGACCAGGTTACTGTTGCCTTCCTTACTGAAACATCTAATTATTTTTAGAAAGCCTCAGCCCACTGTAAAAGGACCTTGAAGTCTGAATCAAATAGAATACTTCATTACTTACCATCTTTAGCTTCTGATCTGTGCCCAACTTTAATCTGGAGGACAATAAAGCAAATACAAAACAGAGATGAAGTGATTTTAAGCAGAGAAATATTTTGTTGTAACATCACAATGTTGCCAACAAATTTACGTTGCTTTCAATATGGAACTAGTCCTCTGTGAATTTTCTGCTCTAAGGGTTGCAACTGTGGTTCTTCCATTTCTTTAGGTTGCTACTGAATACCTATATCATTTCTAGAACAAAGTGCAGATAAGGGGAAGGCAAACTATGGACAAAGCGCCAAACAGGCTCACACAAGCTTTTTGTACTTTCTGCAGCGGATCTATTAGATCCCATTGACACAGTATAGGAGCAAATTACTGCAGATGCTGGTATCTATAGTGAAAACGAAACATGCTGGAAATCACAGCGGGTCAGGTAGCATCTGTGAAGAGACAGCAAGCTCACATTTGGGTTCTAAATGACTCTTCATCAGATCTCTGGTGAAGAGTAACCTAGACTCGCAACGTTGGCTTGCTGTCTCTCCACAGATGCTACCTGACCCGCTGGGATTTCCAGTATTTTTTCTTTTCAGTCATCGATACACTAGGTTGCTTCAGCTAATGATCAACAACAGTTTCTTCAGGAATGTAAGAGCTCTTTCCAGAAACTGTCTTTGTTCAGAACCTCCAGTAAAACCCCACGGTTCAGAAACTAGGAACTTCCCTAACAAGTGCAGATTTTCTGTCTCTATCCCTGAAACGCAGGGAAAGGCTCTCCTCGTCTTAAAAACTCAATTTAGGACTTTTAACGTTTATAGACTCTCTCAAACGTTTCAAAAATGTATTCAATCAAGGTTCAAATTTTGGTGGAAGAGAGATTAAAAGGTCGAGAATTACAGCAGGAACTTGCAGAACTTTGAGAATTCATTTGCCAGTTATATTAATCGCTACAAAGTCTCAAAGAAATAAAACTGGACAGATCTGGATCTGGCATCGGCCTAGGCACCGGAAAATACAATGGCTGAGACAGCCCTGTCGACCCTGCAAAGTTCTCCTTACAAACATCCAGGGGCTAATGCCAAAATTGGTGCCTGACATAGTTACACTCACAGAATCACACCTTACAGGCAATGTCCCAGATACCACCATCACCATCCTTATATATGTCCTGACCCACTGGCAGGTCAGACCCAACGGAGGAGGCAGCACAGTGGTATACAGGCAGGAGACAGTTGCCCTGGGAGTCCTCAACATTGACTGCAGACCCCTTAACGTCTCAAGGTTTCACGCTGAACAGGGGCAAGGAAGCTTACTGCTGATTATCATGTACCATCCTCCCTTGGCTGATGAATTGGTACTCCTCCATGTTGAGCAACACTTGGAGGATGCACTGAGGATGGCAAGGGCACGACATGTACTCTAGTTGGGGGATTTCAATGTCTAACACCAAGAGCAGCTCAGCAGCATTACTACTGATTTGGCTGGTCAGATCCTAAAGGACATAGTTGCTAGACTGGATCTGCAACAGGTGGTGAAGGAACCAACAAGAGCGAAATACATACCTGACTTCATCCTTGCCAATCTGCCAGCTGCAGATGCATCTGCCCTTGACATTATCGGTATGAGTGACCATTGCACAGTCCTTGTGGAGACAAACACCTGCCTTCACATTGAGAATAATCTCCATTGTGTTGTGCAGCACTATCACCATGCTAAATAGAACAGACTTCAAAAAGATCTAGCAACTCAAGACCGGACATTCACAAGGCGCTGTGTGTCATCAATAGCAGCAGAATTATAGTTCAGCACAATCTGCAACCTCCTGGCCCGGCATCCCCACTCAGCCATTACCATCAGGCCGGGATCAACCCTGGTTCAATGGAATGTGTGGGAGGGCATGGCAGGATCAATACCTGAAAATGAGGTGTCAACCTGATGAAGCTACCAAATAGGATTACTTGTACACCAAACAGCATAAGCAGCAAGTGAAAGACAGAGCTAGGTGATCCCATAACCAACGAATCAGACCTAAGCTCTGCAATCCTGCCACATCAAATTGTGAATGGTGGAGGACAATTAAACAACTCACTGAGGAAAAGGCTCCACAAATAGAATCCATTCTCAATGATGAGAGAGCCCAACATATAAGTGCAAAAGTTAAGGCTGAAACCTTCACAGCAGAAGTGCCGAGTAGATGACTTATCTTGGCCTCCTCCAGTGGTCCCCAGCATTACAGATAACAGTCTTCATTCACTCCATGTAATATCAAGAAACAGTTGGAGACATTGGATACTGTCCCTGACAACACTCCAGCAATACTACTGAAGGCTTGCGCTTCACAACTTGCCAATCCCCTAGCCAAGCTCTTCCAGTATAATTTACAATGCTAGCATCTATCTGACAGTGTAGAAAATTGCCCAGGTACTTCCTGTACATAAAAGGCAGGACAAATCCAACCCAGCCAATTACTGCCCCATCAGTCTACTCTCAATCATCTTTAATGTGTTTTAATTGTTTAATATATTATTCACCATTGATATCATCTTTTATATATTTTGTAAACTTTACCAGCAATGTGTATATTAAATTTAAGAAAAGACTTTGACTACTTAACAGAGATTCAACAAACAGCTAGCTCTTTTCTCTGTGGTAGAGCAAGAACCAATGCTTCAAATCCAATTAATCTAGCTTTGTCTGCTTGCCATGGGGTCCTTTCCTCATGTACCCCACTCAGATATACCAGCTGCCTGGTTCTCAATCCTTCCACCAATTGGAACAGTTTCTCCCTATCTGTTATGTCTGGATCCGTCATTGTTTTGAATGAAAACTTCTTTCAACCTCTTTTCTAAGAAGACTCTGTCCAGTTCTGGTCGCCAAATTATAGGAAGAATATTATCAAGCTGGAGAGGGTTCAGAACAGATTTACCAGGATGTTGCTGGGTATGGAAGATTTGAATTTAAAGTAAGGCTGGATAGGCTGTGATATTATTTCCACTAGTTGAGAGGTGACCATATAGAAGTTTATAAAATCATGAAGGGCATAGATAGGATTAATGGTAGGTGTCTTTTCCCTAGGATGGGGTATTTCAAGACTATGGGGGACATATTGAGGAGAGAGATTTAAAAAAGATAGGAGGGTGCTTCACATGTGGAATGAACTTCCTGAGGAAGTGGTACACGTGGGCACAATTATAACATTTAAAAGATATTTGGATAAGTAAATGAATAGGAAAGGTTTGGAGGGAAATGAGCCAGAAGCAGGCAGGTGGGACTAGTTTAATTTGGGATTATGTTCAGCATGGACTGGTGGAACTGAAGAGTCTGTTTCTGTGCTGTATGACTCTAACTCTAAGACTGTCCTAACTTCTCTAATTTTCCTATGTAACTACAATTCCTCAACTGTAGAACCATTCTGGCGAATCTTTGCTGCATCCTGTCTGATGTGTTCACATCCTTCCTAAAGTGCAGTGCACAGAATTGGAGTCCTTGGACAATACTCCACTGGAGGCCAAATCAATGTTTTATAGACGTTCAAGTTAACTTCCTTGCTTTTGAATTCTATATATCTACTGATAAAGCCCATAATGTTTATTTACTGCTTTCTCAACCTGTCCTGCCATTTTCAACAGTTTATGTCCCTGTGCTCATATTTTCATTCAGAGAAGTGGGTGTTGCTGGTTAGACCAACACTTTTTACTCAAGTGAACTTAGAGATGGCGAATAGTGAGCCATAATCGTGAATTGTTGCAGTCCATCTATCTACATTGCCATCATGAATTGATTTACAGGATTTTGCCCACTAACAGCAAAGGACTGGTGATATAGTCCCAAGTCAGAATGGTTTGTGGCTTCAAAGGGTAGTTGCCGTGACCGAGTTACTATACATCTGCTGCCATTACCCTTTTATAAGGTAGTTGTCGCAGATTAGCTAAGGTGCTATCAAAGGAGCATTGATGAATTACTGTAGTGCATCTTTAGATGGTACACATTACTGCTACTGAGTTGGTGATGCGGGACTGAATCATTCAGGTGGTGAATAAAGTGGCACCCAAGTGGGCAGCTTTGTCCTCAATGGTGTCAAGTTTCTCAGGTGTTGTTGGAGCTGTATCCATCCAGGCAAGGGGAGAACATTCAAGTAATTCATGCCTTATAGATGATGGACAGGTTTTGCAGAGACAGGATGTGGGTTTCTCAACTCAGAATTGCCAACTTCTGACCTGTTGGTGTAGCCACAGTACTTATATGGCTGGTACAGTTCAGCTTCTGGACAGTAGAAATCCCCCAGGCTATGGTAGGGCGTTCCGCACAGTACCATTGAACCCTCTTTAGAATTGTACCCTTCGTTTTTATATTGTTTCTCTGCATTCTTCCCATCAAAAGTAAATCACTACACACACGTATGCATTAAAATTTCATTTCCTACCCCACTGTTCACAATACAGGGCCCTGACCTTGACAGACAGAAGGAACATTGACACACACTGCACCTGTTTCAACTCAAAATAGGTGATAGCCATTCATTGGCTCATTGTTCAAGGCATTGATGTGGGAAATCAGATTCAAACATCCCTACTTTAAAATTTAGACAAAGCCTGGCAGTTATTTGCCAATCATTGTTAACTGTTGTATGCTTCATTGCAATGCCTCTACCAGAGGCCCCGTGTCAACCAATAGCACTCTCCTCTTAAACAGCATAAATGTTGGTTCTCCCTTAAATTAGCATTCTTGCTAATTGTCCCTTTATCAATTATTGCAAGGCAACAAGCTTTGACAAAAAGCTTTGCCATTTTTCAGCAATACTCAAGTTTTATTGTACCAAATTACCACAAAAAATCTGCTGAAAGCTGTACTTACCTTCTTTATTGCAACAATGTTGTCTGTGTTCTTGTCTTTTGCCTTATAAACAGTGGCAAACTAAAAATTGAAAATAAAAAAAAAAAATAACTGCATGAGTTAGTGTAGGGGAAAAAGCCACACTGTAAAACAATACTACCAAATATAAATGACACGAGTAAGTGAACAAAATAGCTAATTTTCATAACCAATATGTGTGTAAAATATAGCTCCACAAAACAGTAACCCAACAGCAATTGGAAAGAATGGGGGCAAACCCAACAGATGAGCCACTGCAACATTCAGACTTAATGGCAATTCTATAGCTAATCTAAATTTTTAAAGTTAGACAAAACAGATTGCAAAAACAATGCAATGATGTACCAAATGCAGACTAGAAAGAGTTCTGCAATAGAAGCAGGTACAGAAAATCAGTATATAATTTTTTAACTCTCTTATGACCAACAGTTTAAATTCTCCAAGTCACTGAGCTCACAAATGACTGGCATGTGAGATATTTAGGAGTATTATATTTTAGGATTTGCATTTCAAAACAGAGGCAGATGGAGGTGATCAGTCCTGAGATTTTATTTAATATAGGTCAGAAGGTAATCTGGAACAACCTCCTAAATGTATTAGTTCCAAGAAAGCATGCAATTGCAGTGACTGCCTGCAGCGTTAATTGATAAGTTTTTTTCTTTAACATTGTTAGGCTTATGACAGGCAGAGTAAGCACATTAAAGCAATTAGTTTAGCTTTGACTTCAGAGCAGAAGGTTCAAAGTTTTACCTCAGCAGAATTCACTCCAGAAGGTTAAACAGTTTCTCCTAGCAGGGGAATCAGGACAGATAAGTGAACTAGTCACTTCAGCAGAAGTGGTTTCTATTCTATGAAGCTTCAAAGCCAGGAGTCTTAAAATTGTTAAAACTAAGAAAGTTTAGGCCATTAGAATTCTGAAAGCTTCCTGCCAGCTGACTTAACAAATTGTAAAATATGCCTATTGTTCAAGTTAAAGAAACTGTGGAATGTCAACCAAGTAAACTATTTTTTAAAAGATGAACTAGGAAAAACTGAAAACAAAAGTACAGATTCCAGCTTCTGCAGTAATTTGCTCCTGAAATAGGAGTACCATTTTTCCAGGATTGAGTCCCTGTTATGGGCAGGATGGGAAACAGTTTGAAATGTTATTCTGATGTCTGCGTTAAGATCTTTCTGCTTCCTAAATATATGGTTTTGTTCTGTTGTTAAAGAACATCTGTTGTCTTGTGTGAATGTTTCAGAGATTCATGTTGTCTTAGCTAACTGCAAAAATTAAATATATGATATATCAAGTCAGGCTTCACAATGGGATGTGAATTGTCCAGTGGGATCGTAACACTTGTTTTGTTTCCTTGGTGCCATTAGACTAAAGCTTATTTTGCAGATATTCTGGAAATTATTCCTAACCTTTCCCCTCAAAGGCTTCAATACAGTATTAAATTGTCATTTTGCAGTACCACTCTGCACTGCAAATCAGCTGTCCAGCCAAATGATCTAACTCAACCCCAACACTGGTTAGCTAAGTTGGGTGGATAGCTGGTTCATGATGTGGAGTGATGCTGAGGGCATGGGTTCAATTCCCATAGCAACTGGAGTCACCATGAAGTTCCTATCTTCTGACCCTCACCCCTTGCCTGAGGTATAGTGATCCTCAGGTTAAATTACTACCAGTCTCTCTCCAATAAGAGAACAGCCTTATGGTCCTCTGGGACTATGCGACTTTACCTTACACAAGATTAAACATAGGATATTGATTGGCTGCTTAACACCAGGAGGCATTATACCCAGGTTTGGTCAGGGAAGCTAAGACTAATCAAAATGCGCACACTGCTAATATGGAGGAGATCAATTGTCATAAATGTTTGGGATTTGAATTAGCGATCTTTCTGGCCTTTGGCACAGCTACTTGCAATTAAACTCCAGCAGGGTGGGGCAACGTAATTATCAAAATTTTTTTCTCTCAATTGCAATTTTACAGATGAATTCCATGTTCATGTACAAATATATTAACAAGATAGAAAGTTTATTTTTTCTATTTCTACGTTCCTGTCAAAATTGACTATCAGATTCAATTTCACATGAATATTGTTTCCAAAAAAATTTAGAAGAGTATGGTTTTAAGATAGTGCTCAAAGCAAAAGTACTCACTACAATCTAGGTAGTTCCTACTAGACATATTTCTGATTGCCCAAATATGCCAATGGAGCCATTCAGGTGGCATCAATAATTGGATCTGTTTAAACACCAAGCATTTAAACAGTAGTTGACTTGATTGCTCTCCCAAAATCTCCAGTAACACCTAAAAAAACCTGCAGAATAGATTGAACTGAAATAGATTTCATGTCTAAATGTATGTTCAATTTTGCAAAGTAATATTTGATCATGGATATGATTTGCAAATTACATTAAAATGCAAAGTAACATCATGGCTATATTTGTCTCAAGTACTGCATAAATGTCTTGCACACTCACCCGAGGCACAATGTGAATTGTGAGAAGGACGTATACACATTTTAAGGGGATTTAGTCAGGCTAAATGAGTGGGTAAGAACGGCAGGTAGAATACAATGTGGCAAAACATGAAATTATCCACTTTGATTGGAAAAATAGAAATACAAAAGTGAGCAATTAGGAAATGTTGATAAGCAAAAGAACTTAGGTGTCCTTGTTCATAAATTACTGAAAGTTAACGTGAAACTGCCTCAAGTAAAAGAACATAGAACTGTACAGCACAGTACAGGCCCTTTGGCCCACGATGTTGTGCCGAACTTTTACCCTAATCCTAAGGTCTATCTAACCTCCACCTCTACCTTATACTATCATCCATATGCCTATCTAATAGCCGCTTAAATGCCTCTAATGAGGCTGACTCCACTACCTTCTCCGGCAATGCATTCCACGCCCCGACACAATCTGAGTAAAGAGTCTATGACGTCTCCCCTGTATCTACCTCCACTTTAAACTATTACAGACAGAAAAGTGCATGAACCATGCTAATCTCTCAATTTGTTCACAGTCAGTACTAGAAGGACAAAGAGAAGCATTCAAAAGCTGAATACTGTGCAGTTTAGTTGCTCGAACAAAACAACGGAGTCCCCTTTAATTTGAAATGCCTATGTGAGCCATTGTCCTTTTGGAACCTGGCCATTTGTATCATGATGTTTTCCAGAACTGAAATATTCTGTTTCCCTCTGTACTTTCTCCACCATAAAGCATCACTTGTTGATTATTTCCAGACACTGTGAAATATTCATTCTGATTTTATTTTTATGCCTGGGCATATTTAACAATAGATTACATTAGGGTATGAATAGATACTCAAACAGTACACTGTTTACATCCTGAACATATACCGTTCAACACAGTTTGTTAGTTCCCAAATGGTTCATTCAACATTAGAGAATTTGGACTAATTTTTAAAATATATTTTATATGCAATTCTAGTACAATGAGAAGTGAATGTGTTCATTATGACAACTTGCATATTGATCCAACTCTGGCATGAGCATTCACATCTTATTATGACTTGAAGGAGAGAAAAGTACACTGTAGGAGCTGTATTAAGAAGGTTTGTTCATACTTAATATTGCAAGAGGATTTCAGTACAGGAATGAAGGAGTCTTGCTACAATTGTATCCAGCCTTGGTGATACCATTTTTGTTCTTCTTTCCCAATTATACACATGCAATAGAGGGAGTTCAATAAAGACTCACCAGACTGATCCCTGAATTGACAGAACTGTTCATGAGATATTGAGACTGGGCCTATGTTCTCTGACGTTTAGAAGAAAGAGAAAAGTGATTTAATTGAAGCATACAATACTCCTACAGGGTTTGACAGGTTAGATATAGGAAGGATGTTTCCCATAATAAAAGCAAAATATTGCGGATGCTGGGAATCTGAAATAAAAACATAATGCTGGAGAAACTCAGCAGGTCTGCCAGAATCTGTGGAGAGAGAAGCAGAGTTGATGCTCGAGTCCAATAGGAATTCTTCAGAACTGAAAAGGCTTAGAATTCAGCAGTTTTACGGTGCTTGGATTGAGGAGAGTGGGAGAAAGAGATAAGGAAATGGATTCAAAAGTAACAAACACAGCCCTTGCTATTCAAGAAAAGAGGGAGGTTTTAAATTTAGCATATCATCAGCTGCACTGAATCTATTGTTAGAGATTGCCAACAGAACACGTAGAAAATCGTAATACAATTGACAAATCTGCATTGTGTTTCACCAAAAACAAACTTTGTTTGACAAACCTGTTAGTATTTGAGGTCATAACTGATCGGGTAGATGAGGTAAAACCAGTGGGTGTGACATATTTGACTTTTTTTTTAAAAAAGGATTTGATCTCTTATCACACAAAAGGTTATCGGACTGAATTAGTGCAAATGGGGTTGAAAGTTGTATATTGGATTTAGAATAGGTTACAAATAGAAATCAGTAGGTAGAAATAGTGGGTCTTTAGTGAATTGATACACTGCTACAAGCATGATACGATAAAGATCAATACTTGAACCACAAAACTTACCACCTATATCAATGATTTAGATGACAGCATTGAATGTAATACAGTCAAGTATGCTAATACAAAGCTGAATGGGAAAACAAGTTATAGCAAGGTCAAGGAGATTGAAAAGTATATAAATAGGCTAAATGACTATCAAGAACATTGCAGGTGAAATATAATGGGGAGTTGTGAAGTTTTTTACATTGTTAAAAGAATATGCTTTTCCATTTTTCCTACTGACAGGTGTGAGAATGGAACATGTTAGTATTCATAAGAACAGTGTGTCTTTATACACAATATCGTAAATGTTAACATGCAGGCACAAGAAATTAGAAGAACAAAATGATATATTAGCCTTGTGAAAAGATGGAGTAAATTATATTGGGCTCTGATAAGAGTACTGTGTACAGTTTTAGTCTTCATACCTAAGGCAGGATATATTTGCCAGAGACAACACAATAAAAAGTTCAGACATAGTAGGAACTGCAGATGCTGGAGAATCTGAGATAACAAGGTGTAGAGCTGGATGAACACAGCAGGCCAA
>NC_063334.1:101702615-101702963 GCF_021869965.1 Rhincodon typus
CAGTAAAGGGCTCACCTTTGTCCCCCTCCACCCACACATCAACGAATACCGGTCACGTTTGGACATAGAGCAGTTTTTCTGCCGCCTCTGCCTCCGCGCTTTCTTCTTCAACCGTGAGCCTAACCCTCCCTCTACTGATCCCTTCTTCCGCCTCCAACACACCCCCTCCTCCTGGACACCACCCCAAGGCCTCCTACCCTCCCTTGACCTCTTCATCTCCAACTGCCGTCATGACATCAATCGCCTCAACCTCTCCACCCCTGTCACCCACTCCAGCCTCTCCCCCGCAGAACGTGCAGCCCTCCGCTCCAATCCCAACCTCACCATAAAACCCGCGGACAAGGGAGG
>NC_063334.1:101703063-101703649 GCF_021869965.1 Rhincodon typus
GACCTCTACATCGCCGAGGCCAGACGCCAACTCTCTGACACCTCCTCCTACCGCCCCCTTAATCATGACCCCACCCCCGACCACCAAACCATCATCTCCCAAACCATCCACAACCTCATCACTTCAGGTGACCTCCCACCCACAGCCTCCAACCTCATCGTTCCCCAACCCCGCACCGCCCGCTTCTATCTCCTTCCCAAAATCCACAAATCTGACTACCCTGGTCAACCCATTGTCTCCGTCTGCTCCTGCCCCACCGAACTTATCTCCACCATCTGGACTCCATTTTCTCCCCCTTGGTCCAGGAACTCCCTACCTACGTCCGTGACACCACCCATGCCCTCCGCCTCCTCCAGAACTTCCAATTCCCCGGTCCCCAACACCTCATCTTTACCATGGACGTCCAGTCCCTATACACCTGCATTCCCCATACAGATGGCCTAAAGGCCCTCCGCTTCTTCCTGTCCCGTAGGCCTGACCAGTCCCCCTCCACTGACGCCCTCATCCGCTTAGCCGAACTCGTCCTCACCCTCAACAACTTCTCTTTCAATTCCTCCCACTTCCTACAGACAAAGGGGGTGGCCAT
>NC_063334.1:101703749-101704208 GCF_021869965.1 Rhincodon typus
CTATGCCTGCCTCTTTGTAGGTTACGTGAAACAATCCCTCTTCCATACCTACACTGGCCCTAAACTCCACCTCTTCCTCCGTTACATTGATGACTGTATCGGCGCCGCCTCGTGCTCCCACAAGGAGCTCGAACAGTTCATCCACTTCACCAACACCTTCCATCCCAACCTTAAGCTCACCTGGACCATCTCTAATACCTCTCTCTCCTTCCTGGACTTCTCTGTCTCCATCTCTGGCAACCACCTAGAAACCGATATCCATTTCAAGCCCACCGACTCCCACAGCTACCTAGAATACCCCTCCTCCCACCCACCTTCCTGCAAAAATGCCATCCCCTATTCCCAATTCCTTTGCCTCTGCCGCATCTGCTCCCAGGATGAGGCATTCCACTCCCGTACATTTCAGATGTCTTCGTTTTTCAAGGACCGCAACTTCCCCCGCTCAGTGGTCAAGAACGC
>NC_063334.1:101704308-101729113 GCF_021869965.1 Rhincodon typus
TTTACCTGGACCATCTCTAACACCTCTCTCCCCTTCCTGGACCTCTCTGTCTCCATATCGGGCAACCACCTAGAAACCGATATTCATTTCAAGCCCACCGACTCCCACAGCTACCTAGAATACTCCTCCTCCCACCCACCTTCCTGCAAAAATGCTATCCCCTATTCCCAATTCCTTCGCCTCCGCCGCATCTGCTCCCAGGATGAGGCATTCCACTCCCGTACATCTCAGTTGTCCTCGTTTTTCAAGGACCGTAACTTCCCCTCCTCGGTGGTCGAGAACGCCCTCAACCGTGTCTCCCACATCTCCCGCACCTCATCCCTCACACCCCGTCCACGCAATAAAAACCAGAAAAGAATCCCCCTCGTCCTCACGTACCACCCCACCAACCTCCGGATCCAACGCATCATCCTCCGACACTTCCGCCATCTGCAATCCGACCCCACCACCAAAGACATCTTTCCCTCCCCACCTTTATCTGCTTTCCGGAGGGACAACTCTCTCCGTGACTCCCTCGTCCGCTCCACACTCCCCTCCAGCTCCACCACACCCGGCACTTTTCCCTGCAACCGCAGGAAGTGCTACACCTGCCCCCATACCTCCTCCCTCACCCCCATCCCAGGCCCCAAGAAGACTTTCCACATCAAGCAGATGTTCACCTGCACATCTGCCAATGTGGTATACTGCATCCGCTGTACCCGGTGTGGCTTCCTCTACATCGGGGAAACCAAGCGGAGACTCGGGGACCGCTTTGCAGAACACCTACGCTCGGTTCGCAACAAACAACTGCACCTCCCAGTCGCGAACCATTTCAACTCCCCCTCCCATTCCTCAGACGACATGTCCATCCTGGGCCTCCTGCAGTGCCACAACGATGCCACCCGAAGGTTGCAGGAACAGCAACTCATATTCCGCTTGGGAACCCTGCAGCCCAATGGTATCAATGTGGATTTCACAAGTTTTAAAATCTCCCCTCCCCCCACCGCATCCCAAAACCAGTCCAGCTCGTCCCTGCCTCCCTAACCTGTTTTTCCTCCCACCTATCCCCTCCTCCCACCTCAAGCTGCACCTCCATCTCCTACCGACCAACCTCATCCCGCCCCCTTGACCTGTCCGTCCTCCCTGGACTGACCTATCCCCTTCCTAACTCCCTACCTACACTCACCTTTCCTGGCCCCATCCCCGCCTCTTCGACCTGTTTGTTTCTTCTCCACCTATCCTCTCCTCCATCCCTCTTCTATCCGCCTCCCACTCTCTCCCTATTTATTTCAAAACCCCCTTCCCCTCCCCCTTTTCTGATGAAGGGTCTAGGCCCGAAACGTCAGCCTCTCTGCTCCTATGATGCTGCTTGGCCTGCTGTGTTCATCCAGCCTTGCACCTTGTTGTCTCTGTTTATTCCTATCTCTGTTTTGTATCTATTAGCCAATTCTTAATCTATGGCAATAGATTACCCCAATCCCAAGTATTTTAATTTTATGAACCTCACGCGGAGGACCTTAATCAAAATCCTGAAAATCCACTGAGATCCTGCTTATCTATCTTTTTAGTTACATTCTGAAAAAAAACTCCCAATTGATTTGTCAAACACGATGATTTCCCTTTCATAAAACCATGTTGACTGTCAATCAGATCATTATTTTCTCAGTTATATAATAAAACCAATATGCTGAAAATCTGAAACAAAAACAGAAATTGCTGAAGAAACTCAACAGGTCTGGTAGCATCTGTGGAGGGAAAGCAGAATTAATATTTTGGTCCAGTGACCCTTCGTCAGAACCAGAATGTTATTTTCCTCAGTGTCCAGTTATTACAGACTTAATAGATTTCCCTAATACTGATATCAGGCTGAAAAGTTCTGTTTTCGCTCTTCTTTCATTCTTAAATAGTGTAGTTACATCTGCAAACTTTAATCTGAAGATGGTCAGAATTCACTATCTCTACAGCCACTTCTCTCAACACTATGATCAATAGGTCCTGAGGATTAATCAACATTCAGGACTATTTTTTACTTCTGTTCCTCATTCTGCTGGTGTCTTTGTTTTCAAGTACTTCTGGTCGGTTATCCGGGAAGACAGATACAAAGAGTTTATTTAGCTTCTCAGTCATTTCCTTATCACCCAATATAAATTCTATTTAGCATGCAAATATGATTCTAACTTCAACAGCTGAGTGTTAAAATCCATCTTTTTCAGTTTCGTTCTACTGCTTAATTTCGTATATAAAATATTGGCTACAAAAAAAAAACTTCAATTTACAGCTCTTTTCACAACTACCAGATGTCTCATAGCGCTTTTTAAGCCAATGAAGTACTTTTTAAAGAACAGACCATGCTGTAATATAGAAGAGGTGGCAGTCAGTTTGTGTTCAGCAAACAGAAATGTGACAAAGACCCGGTAAAGTTTTTCCTGATGTTGGAGGAGGAATAAGTATTGGCTAAGACATTGAGGACAAAACCTCGCTTCTTCCTCCGACATGTGCCATGAGATCTTTTACATGCAGCTGAGCAGACAGAACGGGCCTTGGTTTGACATCTCATCCAAAAGACGGTACCTCCAGCACTCTTGTGGTATCTATCGTGATTTTTATTTTCTCCTCAAGCCCTGAAGGAAGACTTGAATCCGGAATCTTGTGATTTAAAGGAACGAGTGCTATCAAGTCGACACTATAAAATTGAATGAGGTTTGCTTATACTGAGTTCTGAGGAAGAGTCACTCGACCTGAAACGTTAACTCTCATTTCTCTCCACAGATACCGCTAGACCTACTGAGCTTTTCCAGCAATTTCCGCTTTTGTTTCTGATTTACAGCATCGACAGTTCTTTCGGTTTTTGTTTCGCTTATACTGCGCTTGCTACACTGTTTCACTGTTCTCTGACTATTCTTAAAGCAGGAATGAGTGAAACCTATAATTTTCCGCTCAGAACTGAATAAAGCTTCTCCAGCAACATGATGCTAGAAGTTTTGGGAAGTAATAATCAGCCTCCGCCGCCATAATAAAAGCAACGAGCGCAAATACTGAGCCCTGCCGCACAGCCGGGTGCTTTGGTCTTTAGGTGTTTGCAGAAACGGGGTAAGCCTCACCTGCCCCTCGCCCAGGAAGTCGAGCTTCTCGTAACGCTTGGCCCTGGAGCGGACATCCACCGCCATCTCTCATAGAAACGGCAGAAACTTCGCATCATAACTTCCGGTGCCGGCCTTACCTCACTTCCGCGGTGTGGTGACCGGGGCCAACCTCGTTGCCTAGCAACCACAGCCAAGCCATCGTCAATTCACCGGTCTAAATGATGAAGGTAACCTCCTCCTGATAACCGGGATAACCACAAGCTCCACGGGAGAGACCCGTCAAAACTGCAAATCATTAAGAGAAGATAGTGGTGTACCGGCTGTGTCACATGGACTGGTAATCCTGAGGACATGAGCATTCATCAAGATGCCTGGATGGTTCTTTATTTAAGGTTATGGAAATAAAAACTCATATTAAAGTTAGAATTGGATTCCGTGAGGCTAGTGTTGGGGACAATGCTGGTGGTGGGTGAAAACGTGTACTTATTTTTGGGAACGTTAAACAAGATGTGTCAAACAGGCTTGCCAACCTATACTTATATTTGTGCAACATTTTGTATGGACCTCCAATTTTATAATTTTAAAAAACTAATGTTAGTTTTGGTCAAAAAATCAAAACAAGAGTTACAAGGTTCAAAACCAAATGAAGTCACAAAGATTTACTCAATCATGCCCTGTTCAGATTGTTATGTACGTTTATCTTTAAGTGAGTTTAGCCTCACCTGTCAATCACAATCACAATCATCTGTACAGGGGATGATACAATAATCTCATCCACTCAGTCTATGAGCAACAGGACTAGGATTAAGATGTGTATGTTATAGTCAACCAGTTTATTTAGAGATAATACTATACATAGATAAAATTAAGATAGAGTTGTCAGAAGCAAGACATTACCCTGATTTTTCCCATGGTGCACCTATCACTATTGAACATGAGATCAATTAATTTAGCAGAAATCAGGGACCAAATCTGATCTGTGTAGCAGAGCTACACACAACCAGCCATTTATTGTAGAACCTTCAAAAAGGACAATTTTTTTAAAAAATGCTTTAGCAAACAAAAATCCTTCACACTGCTTCTTTTATATTACCCTCAAGCAGCCTTCTCTGAACTTAATTTTGGTTTCATTAGTTGAATTCTTGCTTTTATGTTAAGTAACCAAGCAGCATGATGAGTGTTAACTGATGAATTGCAATACGTCCTCTTGGATCTTACAACTACTTTTAAATAGTCAGCTTTTAGTGTTTTATCTGCGAAATACAAATTAAATCCATCACTACAAAACTGCAAACGACAGTAATTCATACTAGATAATTTAAGGCATAATTATTAGTAGATGGAAACAGCACATGTTTTAAACTTGTTATTTAAAGAAAAAAAGAGGCACACAGAGAAGTGGGGTTAGGGCCACAATCAGATCAGTTTTACTCTTGTTGAATAGTAGAGTACTCATGTGTGATCTACTCTTGTTCTTCTTATGCTCTAACTCAAGTAAACAAATTTTAATTAGCATTCATTGTGAAGTGATGTTTTAAGCAATTCCAAATTCAATGAAAGCTAATGATGTGAAATGAAATCACAAACTGAGTACTGCACAAGACATGCAATCTAAGGCAAGTTTTAACCATGCTCAAATTCCTTAATTGTTTATTCGATTTGAACATAGGCATATGAGAGTAATAATGGGAATACAGTTCATGTTTGTATATTTCTGTACAATACTAGTTCACTTCTCCATGCAATAAAATTCCCCCACTCAACTGATTGATATTTTAACAATTTTACATGCAGGTCATGGGGTACTATCTGGCTAATAAGTCTTATATACATAATTTTCTAGTTTCCTATATTTGTTACTTCATATGTACAAATTATTGTGGTAAGTGTAGTGCCACAAAATTAAAAATAAAACTGTTTACAACTGGATATTTTTGTAATTCTATTAGACTATATAATTCACAATTATTAATTTGACAATTGGTTTAAACTTATTTTTAGCAACTGCTGTATTGGAAACAACAATGAATAGCATCTTTATTTACAAAAGCAGAACAAGACTTCGATCTTTCAATGTACTTTATATTTAAAATGAATATTGACAATATGCCAAGAATTATATCATTTCATAGGTTCAAGTTAGTGGACTCAATCACTTTTTTGAAGCAATGATAGATTCTGGGAACCACAATTATTTTTAAAAAAAATACAATATGAAATGTCATTATAAAGTTTGAAAATTAGAATAGTACCATGTCTTTATATGGTTCATTTTTCATTTATTGCAATTAAAAAAGGTATTTCAATATCTGTTATACTGAAGCAATAATTTGAAATATCTTTATGAAAGAAATTGTCTTATAATTCTGCAAGACAATGTATCCTTACTGAATTTTACCAGGAACAAGCCACCTGGAGATAAAAATACAAAATGCTGCTTGATTTCACCAATTTTTTCCTATGAAAAGTCAATGAATATTGTTTTGGGAAACATACCAGGAGATTTCTGCTTTTCTGCAAGACAACAATGTTTCAGTGTTTATTGAATGCTATGATATGTACATCCATTTAGCCAGAGGACATGTAATTAGTGCAGCAATATAAAGTGTATTCAAAGGTTACAATTATATCCACAGACTGGAAATCTGACAGCAAATAGGTTTGATGGATTGATGGATGACAGAAATAAGTAGTTGGTATTACTCCGGTCCTCCACGCTGCAAGACAAAAAAATTGTTAGTGTGATTTCTAACATACTACAGCAAAACACCTAACTAAAGGCACAATAAGACGTGCAAATAAAACAAATGGCCAATTACAGTTAAAGGGGGGCAAATTACCTTCTTCATAGCTATAACAATTATTGGATTGGTTAGTTCAATTAGCTGGATGCCTGGTTTGCAATGCAGTGACACCAACACTATGGGTTCAATTCTAATACCACTGAGGTTACCTTGAAGGTCCTACCTTCTCAACCTCACCCAAGGCATGATGACCTTCAGGTTAAATGACCAGAGGTTATCTCAAATAAGACAGCAGCCTATGGTCTAGTGGGACTGTGGAGACTTTATCTTTTACCTTTGTTTTGAATTAACTGAAATTCATTTTTTTACTAAAAGTCACTTACAAGTTTGCAGGAAAATCATATTTCACTAAACAAAAATGCTAATTATTCAAAAGGTCAGAACGATGAATAAAGATATAAAAGGAAAATTCAGGTTTAGGAAAAGACAGATTACATACATACACAGCAGAGGAATGCAGTATGAGAGGGAATGAAAAGATTGAGAAAAACATGATTTGGAAGGCAAACAGAATTATGAAAATAAATTAAGAAACATAGAAGCAAACAAAAAATGTATGGGCATAATGTAAAGAGGTAGTGATGACAAAGATAAATAGGAGACAATGAGTATGATAGTACATGCATAATACCGCAGCTTAATAGAGGGATGGCAGAAGCATTAAATATTTGGCTTAACCATTTACCAGCGAGATAAAACAGGCAGATAGAACAAGGAATGATGAGATAAGAGGAAATTCATTTCAAATTTTCAAATAAGAAGTACTAAATAAACTAAACAAACTTAAGGCAAAGTCCCTACTATGGATGGATTGCATCCATGTACTTAAAAAGAACAAAGAAAATTACAGCACAGGAACAGGCCCTTCGGCCCTCCAAGCCTGCGCCTATCCAGATCCTCTATCTAAACCTGTCACCTATTTTCCAAGGATCTGTATCCCTCTGCTCCCTGCCCATTCATGTATCTGTCTAGATACATCTTAAATGACACTATCGTGCCTGCCTCTACCACCTCCGCCGGCAACGTGTTCCAGGGACCCACCACCCTCTGCGTAAAGAACTTTCCACGCATATCCCCCTTAAAAGCTTTTCCCCTCTCACCTTGAAATCGTGACCTCTAGTAATGGACTCCCCCACTCTGGGAAAAAGCTTCTTGCTATCCACCCTGTCTATACCTCTCATGATTTTGTAGACCTCAATCAGGTCCCCCCTCAACCTCCGTTTTTCTATTGTAAATAATCCTAATCTACTCAACCTCTCTTCATAGCTAGTGCCCTCCATAGCAGGCAACATCCTGGTGAACCTCCTCTGCACTCTCTCCAAAGCATCCACATCCCTTTGGTAACGTGGCGACCAGAACTGTACGCAGTATTCCAAATGTGGTCGAACCAAAGTCCTATACAACTGTAACATGAGCTGCCAACTCTTGTACTCAATACCCCTGCCGATCAATGAAAGCATGCCGTATGCCTTCTTGACCACTCTATCGACCTGCGTTGCCACCTTCAGGGTACAATGGACCCGAACACCCAGATCTCTCTGTGCATCAATTTTCCCCAGGGCTTTTCCATTTACCGTGTAGTTCGCTCTTGAAATGGATCTTCCAAAATGCATCACTTCGCATTTGCCTGGATTGAACTCGATCTGCTATTTCTCCGCCCAACTCTCCAATCTATCTATATTCTGCTGCATTCTCCGACAGTCCCCTTCACTATCTGCTACTCCACCAATCATTGTGTCATCGGCAAACTTGCTAATCCGACCATCTATACCTTCCTCCAGATCATTTATATATATCACAAACAACAGTGGTCCCAACACGGATCCCTGTGGAACACCACTGGTCACAGTTCTCCATTTTGAGAAACTCCCTTCCACAACTCTGACTCCTGTTGCCCAGCCAGTTCTCTATCCATCTAGCTAGTACACCCTGGACCCCATGTGACTTCACTTTCTCCATCAGCCTACCATGGGGAACCTTATCAAACGCCTTACTGAAGTCCACATATATGACATCCACAGCCCTTCCCTCATCTATCGACTTTGTCACTTCCTCAAAGAATTCTATCAAGTTGGTAAGACATGACCTTCCCTGCACAAAACCATGCTGCCTATCACTAATAAGCCCATTTTCTTCCAAATGTAAATAGATCCTATCCCTCAGTATCTTCTCCAGCAGCTTCCCCACCACTGACGTCTATAATTAACTGGATTATCCTTGCTACCCTTCTTAAACAAGGGGACAACATCAGCAATTCTCCAGTCCTACCGGACCTCACCCATGCTCAAAGATGCTGCAAAGATATCTGTTATGGCCCCAGATATTTCCTCTCTCGCTTCCCTCAGTAACCTGGGATAGAACCCATCCGGACCTGGGGACTTGTCCACTCTAATGCCTTTTAGAATACCCAACACTTCCCCCTCCCCTCCTTATGCCGACTTGACCTAGAGTAATCAAACATCTATCCCTAACCTCAACATCCGTCATGTCCCTCTCCTCAGTGAATACCGACGCAAAGTACTCATTAAGAATCTCACTCATTTTCTGACTCCTCGCATAACTTCCCTCCTTTGTCCTTGAGTGGACCAACCTTTTCTCTAGTTACTCTCTTGCTCCTTCTGTATGAATAAAAGGCTTTGGGATTTTCCTTAACCCTGTTTACTAAAGATATTTCATAACCCCATTTAGCCCTCTTAATTCCTTGTTTCAGATTGGTCCTACTTTCCCGATATTCTTCCAAAGCTTCTCTGTTTTCAGTCACCTAGACCTTATGTATGCTTCCTTTTTCCTCTTTGCTAGTCTCACAATTTCACTTGTCATCCATGGTTCCCTAATCTTGCCCTTTCTATCCCTCATTTTCACAGGGACATGTCTGTCCTGCACTCTAATCAACCTCTCTTTAAAAGCCTCCCACATATCAAATGTGGATATACCCTCAAACAGCTGCTCCCAATCCACATTCCCCAGCTCCTGCCAAATTTTGCTATAGTTGGCCTTCCCCCAATTCAGCACTCTTCCCTTAGGACCACTCTCGTCTTTGTCCATCAGTATTCTAAAACTTACGGAATTGTGATCACTATTCCCAAAGGAATCCCCTACTGAAACTTCAACCACCTGGCCGAGCTCATTCCCCAACACCAGGTCCAGTATGGGCCCCTTTCCGAGTTGGACTATTTACATACTGCTCTAGAAAACCCTCCTGGATGCTCCTCTCAAATTCTGCTCCATCTAAACCCCTAACACTAAGTGAATCCCAGTCAATGTTGGAAAAATTAAAATCTCCCATCACTACCACCCTGTTGCTCCTACATCTTTCCATAATCGGTCTACATATTTGTACCTCTATCTCACGCTCGCTGTTGGGAGGCCTGTAGTACAGCCCCAACATTGTTACCGCCCCAGGGATAAAGAATCCAGGGAAGAGACAGCAGAGGCATTATTACTCATTCATTCCAAGCAAGAAACATTTTTTAATGTCTACCAATATGAAGCTAAATGTGGAAGTGTAGAAAAAGCTGCATTATATACACAACGTGCATTTTTAAAAGATTAAGAGAATGGAAGAATGATTATTCATTTGCTTTCACAGTCCAAGTGCAAGGTAAAGTTGTAGGTTGATTACCTCAGTTGGCTGGATGGCTGGTTTGCAAAGCAAAATGATGCCAACAGTGTGGGTTCAATTCCCACACCAGCAGAGGTTACCACGAAAGACATACCTTCTCAACCTCTCCCCTCATCTGAGGTGTGGTGATCCTCAGGTTAAACTACCACTGGCTGTCTCTCATGAGAGGGTAGCTCTATGGTCTGCTAAGACCATGGCAACTTTACCTTTTAATCAAAGTGCATTGTTAAAAGATGTTAAATAAACAGATAAAAATGAACTAAAAAATTAATACTGCTGAATTCAGTGACCTTTGTTTTTATTCCTGCGAGGCATATAAATAAGAATTTTCGCGACACAGAAAACAATTTTAATAGTATTGATTAACAAAATAGTTCTATTATTCATAGATGGAATGTGGGCATTATAGCTCAGGCCAGAATTTATTGTCTATTTCTAACTGTCCTGAAGGTGATGGTAAGAACTGAAACACTACTGTCATCAGTGTAGGTATACCTACAGTGCTGTTAAAAAGGGAATTCCAGGATTAGGAGTCCAAGACAATGAATAAATTGTTCCAAGTCAAGGCAGTCAGTGACTTAGAGGTGAACGCAGAGATGGTGTATTCCCAATATCTGCTGCCCTTTTCCTTCTGAGTGGTCGAGGTAGCAAGTTTGGAAGATGCTCTCAGAGGTAAACGGATAAGTTATTGCAGTGCATCTTGTAGATGGTATATACTGCTGCCACTCTGCAGTGATGAAGGGGGTGAATGAGTGCCAATCAAGCAGGCTGCTTTGTCCTGGATGTGCCAGCCTTCTTGAGTGTTGTTGCAAATATATTCATCCAGGCAAGTGGAGAGTATTCCATCACATTCTTAACTTGTGCCTTGATTTGGTGGGCAGGCTTTGGGGAGTCAGGTGGTGAGTTACATGCAGTAGATTTCATTGCCTCTGATCTGCTCTTGTAGCCGTGTAATTTAAATGCTATTTTTGCGTAGTTTCTGGTCAATGGTAACTCCCAATATGCTGATAGCAGGCGAGTCAGCAATGGTAGTGTCACTGAACATTAAAATGGAGATGGTTAGGTTCTTGTAAGATGGTCATTGCCTGACACTTGTGTAGCACATGGCTCAACAGTTAGCACACCACGAGGAACCCAGGTTCAATTCCAGTCTTGGGCAACTGTTTGAGGGGAGTTTGCACGTTCTCCCCATGTCTGTGTAGGTTTTCACTGGGTGCTGCAGTTTCCTCCCACAGTCCAAAGATGTGCAGGTTGGCCATGCTAAATCTCTCCATAGTGACTAGGGATTTGCAGGTAGGTGGATTAGCTATGGTAAACACAGGGTTAATGGAACGTGGACTTGATGGGCCGAATGGCCTGCTACTACACCGTAGGGATCTTATGATTCTATCAATGGGAAATGGTGCTGAACATTGTTCATTGTTAACTGCACATCCACACTTTTGACCCTCATATGGAGGGAAGGTCATTGATGAAACAGTTGAAGGTGGCTGGTCTTAGGACAGTACCTTCAGAAACTGCTACAGCAAGATACTGGGACTGCAATGATTGTTGTTGAAAAATCAATCATTTTCCTGTATTTTATAGTATTTTATATGGGTCCAAACTGTGAAGAATGTCTTTCGTCGACAGTTTCTATTCCCCAGTTCTGCATTTCCATTGACTGTAGTTTTGTTAAGGTTTTTTTATACCATATTCCAAGTGCATATTGACGAGTGGCCTACCGCTTTCAGTTGGTCTGCTGGAGGTGAGGCTTAAGGCTTAGTATTAGATGCGGTTCGGTTCTCACTTTTTCCGCTCAGATTACCTCTACCTTCATCCCAACATTCTCAAGCGTAGCTACATTTTCTAGATTTTGAACTATAGTTTCAAGAGTGAACCTTGCACAAGAAACATTTCATCAAGACAGTATTAACTCACCTGAATGTACTCCATTTCTTCTACTGACACTGGCTGCCTTCTGTATTTCTGTGGTAGAGACCTTACTATTTCTACAGTATCACGTGGACCAGACAGTAGGCTACGAGGAACAGAAACTGAGCTTGATGCTGTTGGTTGCATTCCCTGCGTTGAATTCGACAGTGCTTGATACTTCATTGATTCGAGAGCTTCTTGCACTAGGAAGTGAATACAAGAATTAAAAACCTTTGCTGAAACCATACTATGGAAAAAGTATAGCATATGTATTTCATTTGGAACTTTAGATAATTAAGAAGTCCATGTTTAAACATAGCGGGACTGAGTCAGACAGATGTTAAGTAACATCTGTGCCATACAAGAGCCAGCTAACAGCCATCTCCAAAAAAAGAGAATGTCTAACCACCTCCTTTTGACATTTAAGAGGATAACTGACCACAGGGAAATCGCCCACTGACCAGAAACTTAACTATAAATGCAATACTTCAGTACACATGACAATAAAACCTAAATCTAAAATCTAAATCTGAAAGTCGATTGGGCAGATGGAATTTAATTCAGAAAAGTATGAGGTGATTGACTTTGGAAGGAGGAACAAGACAAGGAAGTACTCAATAAATGTCAGAACATTAAGAAGCTCAGAAAAACAGAGGATCTTGGGGTGCCTGTCCACAGATCACTGATCATGGCAGAGCAGGTTGATAGGTTAGTTAAGGTGGCATATAGGACACCTGCCTTTCTCAGTCACAGCATAGATTATAAAGAGCAGGGAGGTTAGGTAGGAGCTATAACGGGAATTTGGTTAGGCCACATCTCGAGTACTGTGTGCAGTCTGGTTTCTGCACTTAAGGATATGATTGCACTGGAGGGCGTACAGAGGAGATTCACCAGGACATAGCCAAAGTGTACTATCTCAGGCAAAGAGAGGCTGGATCAGCTTAAGTTTTTACAGAACAGAAAAAGTTGATGGAGGACCTAATAGACATGTGTATAAGATTATGAAGAGTATGGACAGGTGAATAGAAAGCAGTTGTTCCCCTCAGTCGAAGGTTCAATATTAAGGGGGCATAATGTTAAGATGAAAGTAGGAGGTTGAGAGAGGATTTGAGGAAAATATTTTTCACCCAGTGGTTGACAGAAATCTGAAGTGCACTGCATGGGAGAGAAGTTGAGGCGGATAACCTCATAACGTTTAACAGAAAGGTATTTGGATGACCTCTTGGAATGTCATAACATTCAAGGACATGGGCCTAGTAGTGGAAAGTGAGACTACTGTAGATTTTGTGTAGCTTTGGTGGTAGACTTGATGGGCTGAAGGGCTTCTTCTGCACTGTGTCACAATCATTACCAAGATTAGTGCAGCTCAACAACACAAGTTCTAAGCACAATCTAGGAATATGCAGTGCAGACAGGGTAGATGCAGGTAAGATGTTTCCCCTAGATGGGAGTCTAGAACAGGCGGCACAATTTAAAAATAAGGGAGGATGCCATTTAGGACTGAGATGAAGAGAACTTCTTTTCCTCAGAGTGAATCAATCTTTGAAGTTCGCTACCCAAGAGGGCTGTGAAAGCTCAGTCTTTGAGTATAGATTTCTGATTATCAATGGTGTAAAGGGCTACAGGAACAGTGTGGGTAAAGGGTTTGAAACATTCAATCAGCCATTATTGTATTAAAAGGCTGAGCAGGCTTGACAGGCCAAACGGCTTATTCCGTTCATATTTCTAACTCAGAGGGCCGGTTCAATGCTTTGGGAACATACATTCAAATCGTACCATAGCACTTGGTTGAATTTAATAACTGAATTTGAATTCTTTTAAAAAAACACTTCTGGATCTGAAGACTTGTTTTTGTGATGGTGACTACTGTGCTATAGTACAAATTGATTTAGTTCATCAATGCCCTCTAAGGAAGGAAATCTGCTGTTCTCAATTGGTCTGGCCTACACATAACTCCAGATCTACCCAATATGGTTAACTCTTGACTGCTCTGTAGCAAATGGCCTAGCAAACCACTTAATTATACCAAACTACTTAATTTATACCAGAACAGAAATGGAACAGAATAGATTATTTGGCATCAACACTGGCACCAGAAACCATAGCAATGCACCAAGCCTTGTCGACTCTTCACACTAATGTCACGGATTGTGCCAAAATTTGCAGAGTTGTCTCACAGACAAGCAATAACCTAACAGTCAGATTCACTGAATCATAGCGTACGTAAAAATGTCCCAGATACACTATCACCATCTATGATTATGTCTTATTCCACAGCAGATGGAAAAATGGTGCATATTTGGGAGGGAGTTGCACTGCTCATCCTCTGCATTGACATCAGAACCCATGAAGTCTCAGGCATCAAGTCAAACACAGGCAAGGAAACTTCCTGTTGATTACCACATACCACCACCCCAATCAGCTGATGAATCAGTACTCCAGTATGCTGAGCACCACTTGCAGGAAACATGAAAAGTAACAAGGGTACAGAGCACATGCTTGGTGGTGGAGGAATTCAATGTACGATACCAGAGTAAACACGTTAACTGTGGCAAGGTTTACACGATAAAACAGGTTACAAAGCAAAGTCGAGAAGACTCCCTGGCAACAATGCATCCATCTCCAATGAGTTTAATGCATCCTATGCACCTGTACCCATAGTCATTGCTGCAGACATCAGATCAGCCTTCTTGAGAGTGAACCCATGGGAAGTGACTGGTATGCATTCAGATCCTGCGGAGACTAGCTGGCGGGAGTATTCTCAGACATCTTTAACCTCTCCTTCCTCTGACATGAGGTTCCCACCCACTTCAAGAAGACCACTACCATCCCAGTGCCAAAGAAAAATCAGGCAAAGTGCCTTAATGACTACCGTCCAGTGGCTCGGACATCCATCAATATGACGTGCTTTGAGAGGTTAGTAAAGGTACTCATCTACTTCAGCCTCCCAGACTGCCTTGGTCCACTACAATTCACCTACTGTTACATGAGTCCACAGCAGATACCATACCCCTGGGCCTACATTCATCCCTGGAACATGTGGATAACAAGGACACCTACCTCAGATGCCTATTTATTGACTTTAGCTTTGCCTTCAACACCATAATTCCAACAAAACTCATCTCCAAACTCCGAGCCCTAGGACTCTGCTCCCTCCTCTGCAACTAGATCCTCTACTTCCTGAACCGTAGACCGCAATCAGTAAGGATAGGCGACAACACCTCCTCAACTATAATCCTCAACACTGGTGCATCACAAGGCTGTGTACTCAGCCCCTTACTGTACTCCTTACATACTCACAACTGTGGCTAAATTCAGCTCTAACTCCATTTACAAATTACTGATGACACCACTGTAGTGGGTCAGATCTCAAAACAACGATGAGACGGTACTAAAAAGAGACAGAGAGCTTAATGGCATGGTGTAAAGACGACAATCTCTCCCTTAATGTCAGTAAAATGAAAGAGTGGTCATCGACTTCAGGAAGCAGAGTGGAGGACAAGTCCCCATCTATATCAACGGTGCTGAGGTGGAAATGGCCGAGAGCTTCAGGTTCCTAGGAGTAAAAGTCACCAATTTGTCCTGGTCCATCCATTCAATGCTACAGTCAAGAGAGCACACCAAAGCCTCTATTCCCTCAGAAGACTAAGGAAATTCAGTATGTCCACAATGACTCTTATCAATTTTTATAGATGCACCATAGAAAGCCTCCTATCCAGACGTATTACAGCTTGGTCTGGCAACCGCTTTGCCCGAGACTGCAAGAAATTACAGAGTAGTGAACACAGCCCAGTCTATCACAAAAACCAGCCTTCCTTCCATTGACTCTGCCTACACTTTCCCTCAGGAAAGCAGCCAAAATAATCAAAGACCCCCACCTCCCTTCCATCCAGCAGAGGATGGCAGTTTGAAAACATGTACCAACAGACTTAAGAACAGCTTCTTCCCTGCTGTTAACAGACTTATGAATGGACCTCTGAGTTGGTCTCTTTCTGCACCTTCTCTGTAGCTCTATAATTTCCTGTTTTCTGTCTTGCTCCTTTTTTGAACAGTGACATCGTATATGCAATTTTAAAATCCTTTCTTGAACCTAGGGAATCCTGGAAAATGATACAATGTGTACATTATTTGTGCTGCCACTGGTTTTAAAACTCAGTAGTACAGCATGAAGTCCAAGGACACAGACCATTGGGTCCAAGTCAGCCACGCTGACCATGTTTCCCGAACTAAACTTAATCCCATTTGTCTGTGTTTTGCCCATATCAATCTAAATCTTTCCTATTCACGTACCTGTCCAAATGTCTTTTAAATGTTGAACTCTACCTGCATCTACCGTAAACGCTTCCAAAATTCCCACTAATTCCCCCATCCCTCCTGCTGTGGGACCAAGACTCACCCGAGTTACACATTGTCCCTACTATCCTGTTTTATATTTCTGGCTAGTTTTCTCCCATACTCTAATTTCTCCACCCTTTAAGAAAGTGGTTCTTTGCTGGTTGCCAAAATTTGTCCAATCTTCTGATCTACTGCTAATCTTCTTTGGAAGAAAGCGTATACCATACACCATAGCCATAGATGGTGAATCCTTCTCAGTAAACAGAATATACCTTTGCTGAGTGTTATGAAATATCTCTTCAAACATCTGCCACCGTTCCTCCACTATCCTGCCTTTTAACCTATTGTCCGGTCACATTAGCTATCTGCATCATACCTTAGCAATTACCTTTATTCATAATTAAAACATTAGGCTTAGTCCCAAACTTCTCAAACTTAGATAATGTGGAATTTAACCATGCTACGATCGTCAGTGCCTAGAATTTCTTTTATTGCTGACATCGTTAGCTAATCCTAGTTCATTACACATTTCCAGATCCAAACTAGGCTGGTTCCCTAGTTGGCAATGGAATGTTCTATTCTAAGAAATCATCCTAAACAGCCTCAAAAACTCAATCTGCCAGAATACCATTGTAATCTTTTAAAGAGTAAATGAAACAGATTGCCAATCACCCATTACAAGGTACTGGCCTCCTCATCTCTCCCACCCAGCTCCACATATTTACCACTTCATCTCTCCATCTTTCCACTTGTCCACCTCCCCCATCTGCACCTCCAAAATTTGCCACCTTCACACAAATGTCACCCTCCTGCCTCCCCTCCCATGACCATTTTCCACCTCCCTGACCAACTTTGCTGTAACATCCCTCCTACTGTCTCCTCCACTCTCTTGCTGCCTCCTCTTCCCCCCGGCCTTTGTCACATCCTCCACCCTTCCTTCTGGTCACTACCCATCCCTTGATCACGGTACAGGTTGCAATTCACAGATTAGCACCTCTTCTTTATAATTTATGCCCAGGCTAATCATTATCTCACCTCTTCCCTTGTTGAAATAGGTTGATAGGTTGTTGGTGACCACATGTCGATACCAGGCAGGCAACACAGCCTTATGAATTCTCACTCTTATCTAGAGCAAACCAATGTCGATCCTCCTGCCTATGCTGTCCCTACTACTACTACTTTCTCATTTATTTCTCCCTCCACCAGTTGACTAGCACCAGGCACCCAGTGCCATGGTCAAATCGCTTGTCCATCTTGCAGCCCAGCACTCCACCATATGATTGCAGAGGCTGTAGCTCCTTTACTTCTAAAATCTTGATCCCTGTGGCTACCTGACTGCAGTCAATATCTTTTGTTCCCGATCGTGGACAAAATTGTAAGAACTTAACCTGAGGACTGTGACTGTCTTCGGAACTAAGTAGCCAGGTGAAGCTCCCCCCACCCTGTTGTATCACAGTATCTGAAACCTGACCTCCAGCTCATTAATTCTGTAAAGTTCCTGGAGTACCGACATTTACTGCAGATATCAGGTGCCATGGATCACTTTGCAGGTGCACAGTTCCTTGAAAGTCGTGGGTAGACATGGTGGTGAAGATGATGTTTATCATGGTTGCCTTTATTGGTCAGTACACTGAGTACAGGAGTTGGGACATCATATTGCACCTGTACAGGTCATTGGTTAAGCCACTTATAGAATAGTGTGTACAATTCTGGTCATCTTTCTATAGGAAAGATGACATGAAACTTGAAAGGGTCAGAAAAGATTTACAATGGTGTTGTCAGGACTGGAAGGTTTGAGTTCTTAGAATCCCTACAGTGTGGAAGCAGGCCATTTGGCCCATCCACACTGCCCCTCCAAAGAGCATCCCACCCCACTACCCTATCCCCGTAATCCCACATTACCCATGACTAACCCACCCAACCTATATATCCCTAGACATTATGGGCAATTTAGCATAGCCAATCCACCTAACCTGTACATCTTTGGACTGTGGGAGGAAATCGTGGTACCTGGAACAAACTCCACACAGTCACCCGAGGGTGGAATCGAACCTGGGACCCTGGCGCTGTGAGGCAGCAGCGCTAACCACTGTGCCACCATGTAGCCCTCCCATTATAGAGAGGGGCTAAATAAGTTAGGGTATTTTTTTCTCTGGAGCATCGTAGGGTGAGGAATGACCTTAGAGATTTATAAAATCATGAGGGACATGGACAGGGTGAATAACCATGATCTTTTTCCTACAGCGATGGAGTCCAAAACTAGAGGGCACAGGTTTAAGGTGAGCAGAAAGATTTAAAAAAGACTTGAGGGGTAACTTTTTCCACACAGAGCATTGTGCTTGTATGGAACAGGCTGCCAGAGGAAGTGGTGGAGGCAGGTACAATTACAACATTTAACACTAACATGGGCCAAATGCTGGCAAATGGGACTAGATCAGATTCGGATATCTGGTCAGCCCATACAAGTTGGGCCAGAGGGACGGTGTCCGTGCTGTATAACTTTGACTCTATACTGCAGCTACCACACATCACCAGCCCTTTACTTACAGGAGAATAATTGTCAAATAATGACGTTTTAATTACTGCCTGGAGTCCTGCTTGAGCTTATATCCGTATTATTTCAGTTACTGTTCTTCTTACCTACAAATGAACGTCCCCAGTTTAGGTGAGTAGCAAATGTTCGGAACTTATGCCTCACCTGCTTCTGTCACGTCACACCAAGTTTTCTGTCTCAATGTAAGCTCTGAACCCAGATATGTGATGCAAATAGCTAACCATTTTGAACCCATTCTATCCTCACTGGATCACTCACTAGCTCCACACTTTGTATCTGGTTTGTGTTCATTTTACGTTTTGATGTCTACTTGAACTTTTGTACCTGCTTTGCTTTCACTCTAAATTGCTCTCTCCCCTCACACTCTGTACCACTTTGCCATCATTGGAAGTAATGCTCTCTGTTCACTTTTTTGTACCTTCTTTGCTTTTGCAGAATGTTTTAAACTTTGTATTGTTTTAAACCCAATCTTCTTGAGCTGGATGTCTCACGGTCTCTGCTGTTTTGAGGTTATTCTTCTTTCACTTTAAAATTTCCATTTGACTGTACTGTTTTGAACTTGCACTGTATTTGTTTCATGTCTCACTATCTCTTCTCATTTGACATCTGGTTAGTATTGGTAGGCACAAATATCTTTTTAAAAAATTATTCTTTTACAGGTTGCTTCATTGACCTTCCCTCCATCATAAGGCCAGAACTGGGGAAGTTCAGATACTGAAGTTTATTCACCAAGACTTGGACAACTTTCAGCCTTGGGCTGATAAGTGAGAAGTAACATTCATGCCACACACGCTCAAAAACCATCTCCAAGAGAATTTAACCATCCTCCCCTGCTATCAATTGCCATTGTTAAATCCTCCATAACAAAAAATCCTGAGGACTGCCATTGACCAGAAATTGAACTGGGCCAGTCGTATTTGGCTATAAAGTTAAATTAGAGGCCGGCAAATTTGCATAAATAACTCACTTCTTGTCTTCCCAAAACCTGTCCTTCATCTCCAAGTTAGGAACATCGTGGAATACTTTCCACTTGCCTAGATCGGTGTGGCTTCAATAAAATTAAAGGAGCTCGACACCATTCAAGACGAAGCAGTCCACTTGTTTAGCACCCCAAGAACCACTTTAAACATTCATGACATGCGATGGAGACTATCTGTTTAAGGTAGCAGCTCTTCACCTCTATGGTGCAATTAGCGATGAGCAACAAATACTGGCCTAGTCAGGGATGCTCATATCGCATGAAAAAAAATTCTAAAAAAAAAGCCAAGATACAGTAGTGGTAGAGGGTGCTAAGGTATAAGGTGATAGCAAGTTCACTATTGATTTTGATTTGATTTATTGTCACATGTACCTAAGTACAGTGAAAAGCTTGGTTTGCGAGCAGTACAGGCAGATCATAGTAAGCAAGGACATACAGATCATAGGGTGAAAAAAAACTTGGACAGACTGAGGCATACAGGTTACCATGCAAAGCAAGGACAACATTAACAAGATCAACATTATTTGAAGTTAGACAGTTCATTCATCAGTCTAATAACAGCAGGGAAGAAGCTGTTCTTGAACCAGCTGGTGCATGTGTCCAAGTTTCTGTATCTTCTGCTTGAAGGAAGAGATTGTAAGAGAGCATTACTGGGGTGGGATGGATCTTTAATAATGTTGGCAGCCTTTTCACAGCAATGAGAGGAGTAACTGGAGTCCATGGATGGGAGGCTGGCTTCTGCGATGGTCTGGGCTGTGTTTTTTTACAGTACTGGGCAGAGCTGTTGCAGTATGAGGCCATTATGCACCCAGACAGTATGCTTTTTCTGATGCATCTGTAAAAGTTGGTGAGGGTCCAAATGGACACTCAAAATTTCCTGAGCCGTCCGAGGACGAAAAGGCATTGTTGTGCCTTCTTGACCGTCGCATCTACGTGGGAAGTCCAGTACAGTTCCTAAGTTATCATCACTGCTAGGAACTTGACACTTTCAATCTTCTCAACCTCTGCTCCACTGATGTAGATGGGGGCGTGTTCTCCTCCTTTCTTTCAGAAAGATTGTATGCCATCCATAATCTAAAGCAACATTAACAGCACCTACAAACCCATAATGCCCACTTTATAATCACAAAGCTAGCCCATTCATTAAATTTGTGTTTTGAATTTTAGAACCTCAGACACCAAGAACTTGCATTGGCAGACTGTTTCAACCATAATTCTGTATTAATAAGGAAACACCCTAAAGTCATGATTAAGGCTCTACAATTTTCCAAGAATCAAGCAAATTTCTAACTCTAAATTTTAATGCGGATAAAATAGTGAAATACATTTACAACATGGATTTTGCAACAAAAATGGAGAATATTATGACAAAAATAGTGAATAACATCCTATTCTGCAACCCACTGAGGTTACATTTGTTCCTGCAAGTGGTTACTCTATTGTAATCTGGAATACGACCAAATGTAATGATCAGTTAAGTGACATTCAATTTTTTATAATTATCCATCACAAAATTACTCACTTCCACCTTTTCTATTTTGCTTGTCTTCACCCCATTTGCTTTGGAAATTCTCATCAATGCTTTTGCTAACTCAGATCCATCTATTCAAATGCTTTCCCAGCTGGCATTCAATCCCTATAAACACTTCACCCTCTATAAACTGGATCCCATACAAACATCTGCTACCGATTTCTAACCCACATCATTTTGTGCTTCACAACCCATCTTGTTCCTTGCTCGATCGCTGTCTTGATGTTCAGGTTTTTACCCTTATGGCTGCAATCACATTACAGCCTCACTGTCCTCATCTGTTTCCATCTCCAACCCTCTGGAAACCCTGTGCCTAACTTTGGCCTTTCACGTATCATCAACTTCCAGTCTTACCACTGCCATCTGTACATCCAGGCACTCTGGGTATCAGCTCTGGAAACGCCTCCCTAAACAATTCCACCTTTAAGACCCTATTAAAAATCTCCCTCTGACCAAGGTTTCAGTCACCCATCCTAATCGTGCTTCCATTTGCTCAATGTCATTTCTAAATCTACTGACCTGCCTGTGAAGGATATTGGGACATCCATTATTGCACTCATAACATTTGTGAAAGATATTAAAATAAAACCTATGGGGTAAAACAGTCAAAGTTTATTGTCAATGTTAGCAAACCAAAGAATGGAAGAAATTTAAATGAAATACACTTACCATTGGGACGGGGAGCAGCTTTTCTATCTGGGAATTTAATTAATCGCTGATGCGCTTTCACAATCTAGAAGACATTTGAGAGAGAAGAAAATGTATCTTATTTGGACAATGTTATAACTCAACTTTCCTTTGCATCCCTTCACATATTTAATAATTTGCTTCATCTTCCTTCGCGAGTACGCACATTAAAAAAACTTGCATTTGCTAAGCCAAACAAATCATTAGTTAATGCATCTATCTCACATGGATCAATATTGAGATACAAGAACATTACAATAATAATTGATGCCTCCATGTTAATGCTCATTAAGTAAATATTTGTATTTTTCATAACTTATGATTAATGGCAATATCCATTTCAAGTTTTAGACAGAAATTCAAACATTATAGTAACTTTAAGCATCATCACAAAAGCTTTCTGTGTCCTAGTGAATTGTATAACCAGGATTGTAAACAAAGCTATAAATTCATTAGTGGTAGTGGTGAGGAGAAGAGGATCAACTGAACAACTCTTAAAAGATGTAAAAGAAACAAGAAAGCAGAAATGCAGGATAGTGAACAGGGAAACAATAATCAAAGTATGACAGGGAGGGGTGGAAAATACAAACAGAAGAGTAAGTAATAATGGTGTAAAATCAAAGCTTAAAGTTGTTTATCTGAATGCAAATTAACATGACTTTAGGAAGACATAGCTGCAGTCTGACCAAGATTAAGAACTCAATATTCAGACGTATTCCTGAAGAATAGGCAAAGAAAGAAAGATGGGTGGGCAGCTTTGCTGATAAACCAGAGTGGTGGTGAGTCAGGATATGAGGTGCAACAGATCGTGATGTGGAATCAGTTTGGATGGAAATAAGGAATAGCAAGAAAATGTAGTCATGGATGAGAGCAGTCTACAGACTTCCAAGGAATTGCCTCACTCTACAACCAAGTATAAATCAGAAAATAATGTAAGCGTCTAAGGATTTCACTGTCATGGGTGATTTTAACCTGCATACTGAGTGGACAATTCAGAGGAGAAAGGGTAAACGCAAATTACTGTGGATGCTGGAAATCTGAAACAAACACAAATGATGAAGAACTTAAGAACCTGCAGAGAGAGAAAAATGAAGTTACTGTTTTGAGTTCAGCATGACTCTTCAGGACTGGATACGAGTAAAATGAAAGACAAATGTGGAGTGCATCAAGGATTGTTTCCTAGAATTATACAATGCAAAACGTAGCCCGTTACCAGTTATTTAGATTTAATACTGTGTAAAAAGGTAGGATTGATAACATCTCATCCAGGATCCTCTGGAGGACAGAAATCACAACATGGTAGGACTTTCAAATTCAGTTTGAACAAGTGCACTCAAATCTCAAACCAGTATCCTACGCTTAAATAAGGGCAATTACACAGGCATGAACAAAATAAAAAGCAAGTTGTCTAAAACAGGCTGGGAAAATTAACTAAGGTGAAAATCAGTGGATAAAAGAGACAGACGTTTAAATGGATATTTCACAATGCTCAGCAAAAATTAATCTTAGTCAAGTCTCTCAGGAATACGATAGAAGCTCACGCTTGGAATGAAGAGACCAAGTTTATGTGGAATTAAAACAGCTGGAAGATTCTCCATCATTTGTCTAGATGGAAGAATCACCAGGGTAATTCTCACTGTGGAAGTCTGTTCTGGGATTAATTACCAGGCTGGATAAGTCAAAAGGAAGCAAACCATCAGAAACAGAGAATAGTTTTCGACTGATCCCTGGAGAGAAAAATATTACTACATAGGAGATTTTTGGTTATTTTAGAAGTGAGGATATTTTCCACAGTTCAGAGCAGAGGCTGCCAAATGAATGAAACTTCGAAAAATGAAACTTAGACAACATTGCTTTGAAGCAGCTAGCAGCTCCAAACTGATCAGGCCATATTTCAAAACAGATTACAGCTTCTGCCCATTCCAACTCTATCTAGGAGTTTGTTTAAAATTTATTTGTGGGATGCGGGCCTGCATTTATCGTCCACCTCTAGTTGCTCTTGAGAAATTGATGGTAAGCTGCCTTCTTGAATTGTTGCTGTTGACCCAAAATGCCATTAGGGAGAGAATTCCAGGCTTTTGACCCAAAGACAGTGAAGGACTGGCGGTACATTTCCACATTACGATGGCGAGTGATTTGGAGGGGAACTTGCAGGTGGTGGTGTTCCAGTGTACCTGCTGTCCTTGTCCTTCTAGATAGAAGCGGCTGTCGGTTTGGAAGGTGCTGTGAGGATCTTGGTGAATTTCTGTAGTGCATCTTGTAGATAGTAGCAGCAGTGTGTACTAAGCATCAGTGATGGAGGGAGGGATACTCGTGGATGTGATGCTAATCAAATAAGCTGCTTTGTCCTGGATGGTGTCAAGCTTCTTGAGTTTTGTTGGAGCTGCATTCATCCAGGCAAGTGGGGAATATTCCATCACACTCCTGACTTGTGCCTTGTAGATGGCAGACAGGCTTTGAGGAGTCAGGTGGTGAGTTGCTCGTCATAGTATTCCTAGCCTCTGACCTGATCTTGTAGCCAGTGTTTATGTGGTGAGTCCAGTTGAGTTTCTGGTCAATGATAACCCCCAGGATGTTGACAGTGGGGGATTCAGTGATGGTTACATCATCGAATGTCGAGGGGCAGTGTTTAGATTATCTTATTGGTGATAGCCCCATAACCTGGCATTTGTGGCATGAACGTTACTTGCTGCTTGTCAGCCTATACCTGGATATTGTCCAGATCTTGTTTCATTTGAACATGGACTGCTTCAGTATCTGAGGAGTCATGAATGGCGCTGAATATTGTGCCATCAGTGAACATCCTCACTTCTGACCTTATGATGGAGGGAAAGTTATTGATGAAGCAGTTGAAGGTGGTTGGGCCTAGGACACTACCCTAAAGGAACTCCTGCAGAGATGTCCTGAAGTGGAGACGACTGACCTCCAACAACCATGACCATCTTCCTGTGTCAGGTATGACTCCAACCACCAAAAGATCATCCACTTGGCACTTCTGGCTGAAAATTGCTGCAAAAAGCTTCAGCCTTATCTTTTGCAATGACATGTTGGACTCTTCCATCATTGAGGATGGGAATATTTGTACAGCCTCCACCTCCAGAAGTTGTTTAATTGTCCACTACCATTCACAACTGGATAAGACAGGACTACAGAACTTAGATCTGATCCGTTGGTTGCGGGATTGCTTAGCTCTATCACTTGCTGCTTATGTTGTTTGGAGTCAAGTAGTCCTATTGGGTAGCTTCACCACATTGACACTTCATAGTCAGGTATGTCTGGTGCTGCTCTTGGCATGCCCTCCTGCACTCTTCATTGGA
>NC_063334.1:101729613-101730471 GCF_021869965.1 Rhincodon typus
CTGGACCCTTCTTCAGAAATGTTAGTTAGGTTAGTAAGTTAGTTAGGTTAGTAATACCATCTTTCTTTCTTTCTACCAGTTACAGTAGACAAAGCCAGGAAGCTTGCCACAGTTGTCAGTAGGCCTTAGTCCAGTCAAGGGATATAGCCTTTAGTCAGAGGGTCATGGCATAGTAAGTCAAGGGCAGCCTCCTATTCCAGTCCACGCCCTGTTCAGGGCATTCAATCCGAAAACTGGCCTGCAGTGTTCATCCAACTCTACACCTGTTATCCCACACAACTCATCTTGACTCTTTATCTATTCCATTGTGGGCTGTTTCTCTCCTGGAATAATTTTTCCTTTATTCATTCACCAGATGAGAGCATCACTGGCTAGGCAGCATTTATTGTCCATCCCTAATTGCCCAGAGGGCAGGTAGGAGTCAACCACATTACGGTAAGTCTGGATATTTCCAACAATCGACAATGGCTTCACGGTCATCATGAGACTCTTAATTCCAGATATTTTATTGAATTCAAATTCCACCATCTGCCATGGCAGGATTTGAACCCGGGTCCCCGGGTCTCTGGATTAACAGTCCAGTGATTATACCACTAGGCCGTTGCCTCCCCTAAACAAGGGGTGCAGGCAGCATGGAAGATGAAAGTGGGTGGAAGAGCTAATACTATTGATACAGTTGGGAAGTTTTCCTGAGTGAATGACGAGGCTGTGAAGGGTTAGTGGTCTCAAGTTGGTGGGTGAAGGTAAGTGGGGAAAATGATGCATGCATTAGAGAAAAGTACTGTTTCTGTTCAATCTATACTACATGTTTTCTCATTCTGAGCCCTAACCATGAATAACAACCTGTTTGTGGTACCT
>NC_063334.1:101730871-101732176 GCF_021869965.1 Rhincodon typus
TTTGAGTAGCAAGACGATACTTCGAACCATTAACAAGCTACTTCACCCCTAAAAATACACGATTAGGTTCCTCATTGTGTCTGTAACTCCAGCCGCTGCTTATTTATTGTGTGAGATTTTCCCTCCATGTGTGTGCTAAGCAACTCTCACTTAAATCCTACTGCTACCTAGCAACTCCATACAACAAACCCAGGACAGACTTCACGCTTTACTTCATCCCTGTGGGTTTTGTGTCAGTGCTGATAAATAATGGCACTCACTTGAGTGAGAGGCTGGTGAATGAAGGGTTCCTGGGGCTGGGCTTTCTAAGAATTGGAAGTCCTCCCGAGGACTGGGCTGGATGGACAATACGCTGAGAGATGATGAAGGTTTTATAAGTTCACGAATCGAAGATAATCTTTGAGCGATGTCCAGATCGGTCAGCAACCGGAAAAAGAAAGTCACTTTTCGAGAGCAGCCAACTCATTGTGAGTTACCGCACCGGTTAAATCGCCGTGTTTTTATAATAACCTGGCTTCTTTTTTAACTGCTCAGGGAATTGTGTAATTTGGCGATAATAAAGTGAAGTCTCTGACTCAATGGGAAGACTTTTATAATCACTCTTGTATCACTTCAAATCAGGTGAAAAGACTGGCAGAAGAGGCAATAATCCCCATTCCAATGCAATTCGATCCTACTTCCCTTTTCTGGTCAAACGACTCAAGTTGTCCTCTCCTTTATACCAGAGTTTGAACAAGAAAGGAGTCTTAACCACAGACCAAATAGGACTGATTGAGGTGAGACTGTCTTTGATTTTCATTCTGCCATTGGAAATTTGATCAATTTCATCTCCTCTGTGCTTATGTAAAATAGGAGTGAGTAAATGATTTATGTATGAATGAATGAATGATTTATTGTCACATATATAGGAACATAAGAAGTAAGAGCATGAGTAGGCCATCTGCCCAGTCAAGCCATTTAGTAAGATCTTTTCATAGACTCAGCTCCACTTACCTGCCTGCTCACCATAACTCTTAATATCTTTGCTGTTCAAAAATCTATCTTCACCTTAAAAAGATTCAAAGAGGTAGCCTCAACTGTTTCACTGGTTAGGGAATTCCCAGATTCACAATCATTTGGGTGAAGAAGTTCTTCTACAAATCAGTCCCAAATCTGCTCCTTCTTATTTTGAGGCTATGACCCCTGGTACTTGGAGGGAGTGGGGGGGGGGGGGGGGGGGGGGGGGGGGGGAAAGTGAAAAAAGTTTTTCTCCCCCAATATGTGGAAAAAAAAAAAAAAAAAAAGAAAAAATTTTCCTCACCCACC
>NC_063334.1:101732276-101743414 GCF_021869965.1 Rhincodon typus
GGGGGGGGGGGGGGGGGGGGGGGGGGGGGGGGGGGTGCGGGATACAGTGAAAAGTGTTCTGTCACCACTATCTGGTACAAAAGAACAAAAAAAGTACATAAATTTCATCTTCATCAGCCACAGTCCCAAACACAGTTCCAGGACTTCTACAAGGACCATGCTCCAAGCCTACCGCAGCCAGGATGCCCCGCTCCACCGTCACTGCCACTGAAGCTCCAATGCTATTCCAGGAGTCCATGCATTGGGCCTACGAGCCAGGAGTTACCGCTGACACTGCTCTGGCCTCTCCTTGACGTCAGAAAGCTGAAGAAAAAAGGCAAAAAAGAGAGAGAAAAAGAAAACAATGCGGCCAGCCTGGAGTGGATGGGCTCAGCCCGCACACTGCTTACCATCTTGAATCAAGGAGTAGACCAATCAACGCGCTCCACTATTCAGTAAGATCATGGCTGGTCTGTTCACATTTCATGCTCCAGATTCCCATTCACCCTGATGATCCTTGATTCCCTATCATTCCCTAAGCATTATTTCAGCAATGTACAACCTCGGTCAGACATCCACCTGGAGACCTGAGCTCAGTTTTGGGCAACTTGAAAGCTGTACAGAGCTAGCAGAATGATACCAAATACAGAGGTCAAAGTATGGGGTCAGGCTGCATAAAACTATTTGCATTCCCTGGAGTTTCGCAGACTGGGATGTGGGGTTAATCGAATCAAGGCATTTAAAACTTCAAAAGGATTTGACAAGGAAGCTATTTGCTCCAGTGGGGGAATCAAGAACATATTAAAATTAGAGCTAGACTATTCAGGTGCGAAATAAAGCTATACAAAGTATGAGTCAAAGCAGACAATTCAATGCCTTCAGGTATCTGCCACCAATCAATAAGATCAAGGCTGATTTATTTGCATGTTGAATTCCACATTCCACCCATGCTAACTCTTGATTCTCATACCCAACAAGAATCTATCTATTTCTGCCTTAAAAATATTTAATGACCCCCAACTCCCCACCTTCTGAAGCAGAGCGTACAAAATTGCACAATTGTCTATGAGAAAAGAATTTTCCCCTTCCTAAGAAGTGGCCCCTAATTTTAAAACAGCACTCCCTAATTCTGGAGCTCACCTAAAAGATGGAAACATTCCACAACACCTTTGTCGAGACCTTTCAGGATCATGTACACTTCAATCAAGTCACCGATCGCTCTTCTAAACCCCAATGGAAACAAGCCCAGTCTGTCCAATTTATTGTCCTGAGGCAACAAGAACAGCAGAGAATGATTGAAAGATTAATTGAAAGGAAGGAATTAAAGTATGAAAGGAAGCTAGCTAGAATGTAAAAATTCTGTAAGTATTTAATAGGAAAAGAGTAAGTAAAGTGAGTGTTGATCCTTGAGTTAGTGAGAATGGGGAATTAAATAGAACCTAATAAGGAAATGACGAATGAAACAAACAAATATTTTGCTTCCATCTTCACTGTGGAAGATACAAAAATATTCTTTTAATAGCTGTAAATCAGGAGATGGAAGGGAGAGAGGAAATCAGTGAAATTACAATCACAAGGAAATTAGTCCTCAGTAAAGTGATGGAGCTGTGAGCTACAGGTCAGTTAGGATTGGGTCTTCTGATTTGTTCAGTGGTCAGGTTCAGGAGGTTTTGACTGCATCAGTCTCCCTGAAATTACAGCAAAAAATTAAATTTCTCAGAGCTTTTGGATATTCATTTAATGTTTCAATGAAATACAACTGGCTACAACCATATTATTCAAGTAAGTTGGTCTGGAAAATTGAATATTTAAGTAGAGATTGATTTGCTACCTGTTGTTGTGAAGATAATATTATTTTAACCATTTTAAATTGTTTCTTTTATTATTTAATGCCGTATTAGAAGGATAATTTAATGTAAGAACACAGTTTTTATCAGCAAGCATTGAACAGGAGGTGATTACTGATAGTTTCCAGCAGTTTACTTCACTTTGATCTTGTTTACTTTGATCAGAAAAGTACAGAAGTGCATTAACAAAATCTCAAGCAAAATTTAAAAAAAAGATCATTTCTTCTTTAACGGAATAACACATGTGAAACCGGTTTGAAGGGAACATTGTAATAATCAATCAAATATCTCTTTCAGTAAGTCTGATTAAGAAGCCAGATTGAATGTTATGAAGATAGACTGAGATATTGAATTTTGCTATGGGATATTGACAATAAAAGAAAGCTGTTCAGGTTTAATAGAGGGGAGTTTAAAATCATATCCTGATGTTTCATTTAATTGGGAATGTGTTCATCCAGGAAATTTACAAATCTTCCCAAATTTGTAATTTTACCTCCGGGTTGGTTGTTGCATCTAGGACGTTGATCTGAATCCATGAAACAGCTAATTATTATTGGTCTGTTGCAGGAAAAGGCTTGATGAGCCAAGCAGCTTTTCCTTTCATTCCATATTTGCTTGTGTTTCAGTAATAACTTTACAAGTTGTTGTACGGATTTTTGTAGCATTATAGATGTTTTTGAATAAGTCAGGGGACGTGGTTGTCATTGGCTGATCAGCATTATCGCCATCACTATTTGCCCTCAAGAAGATGCTGATGAGCTTCCTCCTAGAACTGCTGCAGTCCATTAGGTGTAGGTACAACAGGAAGTGAGCTCTGAACTTTGACACAGTGACACTGAAAGAACGGCAATTTATTTACAAGTCACGACAGTGTGTGTCTTGGGAAGTGAACTTGCAGGCAGTATCTGCTCTTGTATTAGCTCACCTTGTCCATTTACATCTAAAAATGAACATAAAATTAAAAATAACAAATCTTTTTAAGGAGGCCAAACAAACTAACATGGGTAATTGGTAATCCACACAGCTAGAGGACTTGGCAGAGCTAAAAGTGGCCAAACTTCTTGAGATTGTTAGAAATGCTGATGGCCACGTGTTCAAGTCATTTTGCAGTGCTCTGGGTGAGATGGGATATTGGTACCTTGCTCAGACTCTTCAGACAGCTGCTGAAAAAAAGGATGGCTCAACTTCTACAGGTAAACATTAAATTGAATGCACATAGATTCTTCCAACATTGATACAACTATGTTGTCCATTTTTAAATTATTAGGTTCCAGCAAAACATCTTGTAAATTTCAAGTGCTTTTTTCCTGTTTATTGATTATGTGCTAGCATCTAGAGTTTAATTTATTTTGACTATGATTTGTTCTGTTTATCTAAATATAAATTGCTGCTTTCTGGTAAATAATTGAGATTGTCTAAATGAGTTGTAGGGATTATTAATTTTAAGTATGACAGTCAAACCTCATAGTTCATGGAGGGGCATTGTATATTTTTACTTTTTAAGCAGAGATTGATTTGCTGAGTGTTGTTGTGAAAATAATATTATTTTAACCATTTTACGTAACTTTTTGTATACTATTGATTCATAGTTTATTGTTTATCAAACAAACAACATTTCCAATGTTAGTGAATAGTTAAATTAAAGATGTCAGGATATATTTTATACATTTAACTGTCATTATAATCACAGTTTTATAAAACATTTTCTTTGCCTCTTTAAAAAGAAGCTCTGCTCTTTTATTTTAAGAACAAAATTCAGCGTTATTATCTCCATTGCAAATGTTAAGATTGAAAGGGAAATTCAAAAGCCCAGTTATGAGAGATTGAAGCCATGAGATTCCCTGGTTTCAAAAAAAAAATAATTTTACTATATAGCGATAAGTAAATCAACACACTACTAAATAAACACTGTTTTAGTTCTTTATATTGCAAAGCACAATAAAAACACAATCCACAGATACTTCAGACTAAAACTCTCGACTGAACCTTCAGTTTAACATTATGTCTTGCCCCTCCATAAAGGCTTCAGAAGGTGATCCACTTTCTTGGCACTAACTCCAAATGTTTGCCATTGCTGCTTTGTTAGCTGTAGAACTTTGCAGTTCAAGTGTGAGCTCTCAATTCATCGGCCACAATTCAACTGAAAATTAAAAACACTCCTGTTTTCTAATAGGTCTATTCTCCTGGTCCACAGCATTCTACAGTTTTTGGCAATTTCTTCCTTTCGCTGACTCTGATTTAAAGTGCTTGTTTTCAATTTAATGGTTACTGTACATTTTTTCCTCTAGCTCTAAACTATGCAAATCTTCCAACTTCTCGTACCCTCATAAACTCTGTCTCCAAGTTGATTGCGAGTTCCATCAGTGAGTTCCTAACAGAGAGTGACAAAGTTAGCATATTCTCTGTTTAAGGTGCAGGGACTGTCAACATCCCCAAAGCTCAGTGAGCTGCAAATTCCACAAGGTCAAAGCTGAACAGCTACCGTATGTTTCTGTGAAGAAAAACACGCATGCGCAACAAATAAGCCAAACACCACCACCCTCCAGGTTCTTAGCAGTGTGGCAAATTTAGGATGTCCCAAACAAAAACTAATTATGTTTGACCTTCAACAGCACCCTTTGCTTCTCGGACCCACATTAATAATATATGTCTTAAATTTATATAATTCCCCTTAATCTAGACTTTCTGTTTCAACTTGTTTACAGAGGTGATTTTAACTACTTTTATGTGGAGACTACATAGAATCCCAACAGTGTGGAAAGAGGCCATTCAGCCCATCAAGTGTCACCGACCCTCCAAACAGCATTCCACCCAGACCTAGCACCTGACCCTAACCCCATGACCCTGCATTTACCATAGCTAATCCACCTAGCTTTCACATCCCTAGACACTACTGAGCAATTTAGCATGGCCAATCTACCTAACCTGCATGTCTTTGGACTGTGGGAGGAAACTGGAGCACCCAGAGAAAACCCTTTCAGACACAGGGAGAATGTGCAAACTCCACACAGATAGCTGCCCAAAGCAGGAATTGAACCTGGTCTCTGGCACTGTGGGCAGCAGTGTTAACCAATGAACCACCGAGCCACTCGCCGTGAATAATCCAAGGCTCTTATGGAAATTACTGTTGGTTCATATCCCTACCAATACCTCAAACGTGTTGAGAGGCCTTAGTTTTCCATGATAATTCATGCACTTTAACTGTTTGGGCATCGACTACCAGAACATCAAGTGTGAAAAGTAAGGACCTATTAAACCAACAGCACGTCCTCCAATTTATCATGAGGAACAGTGTGGGGTTAGTGCCAACCTTGATAGCATTTCAAGGTGATCATAAAAGATATGTCATGACATTGAATTTGTTCATTGTTTTCATCCTTGTTGTTTAAGTTTCTAAGTTTCCTACTTTACAATCAGTAACTTTCTATTGTTATTCTTTACAATTGTGTGAGGTAAACTATTCTACCTAATTTCAAATTTCTTCTCAGTTGCATTGCAGCCAGAAGATCAGTCAAATCTCAATGTGTCAGAAACATTTCTCAGAGATTGAGCTTAGTGTGGGGGTGAGGGGGAGAGAGTATTTTTTGTATTTTATGTTCCTTTTATTTTAGTAATTTCAAAAACTAACAGCTAATCTTGGAAATCTGAAACAAAACTAAATATCCAGCAAATCAGCAAGAACATGTAAAATGAAAACACTGAAAACACAGTAGGAAGCAGAGGGTGATGGTTGAAGATTGTTTCTCAGACTGGAGGCCTGTGACTAGTGGTGTGCCATAGGGGTCGGTGCTGGGTCCTTTAATATACAGGGATCTTGATTAGATGGGGAAATGGGCTGAGGATTGGCAAATGCATTTCCATACAGATAAGTGTGCACTTTGGAAAGTCAAGCCAAGGTAGGACTTACACAGTAAACGGTAAGGTTGTGAGGAGTGTTGTGGAACGGAGGGACCTAGGAGTACAAGTACATAGTTCATTGAAAGCATGTCACAGGTGGACAGGGTGGTGAAGAAGGCACTTAGTATGCTGGTCTTCATTGGTTGAGGCATTGAGTACGAGTTGTGATGTTATGTTACGGTTGTATAAGTCATTGCTGAGGCCACACCTGGAGTATTGTGTACAATTTTTGTCACCCCGTTACAGGATAGACATAGTTAAATTGGAAAGTGTGCAAAGAAGATTTACAAGGATTTTGCCAGGACTAGTAGTCCTGAGTAATAGGAAGAAGTTGGCCAGGATAAGACTTTATTCCTTGGAGTGTAGGAGAATGAGGGGTGACCATATTGAGGTGTATAAAATCATGAGGGACATAGATGGGATGAATGCATATAGTCTTTTTCCCAGGGATGGGGAGTTGAAAACTAGAGGGCATAGGTTTAATGTAAGAGGGGAGAGATTTAAGAAGGACCTGAGGGGCAACTTCTTCACACAGATTGGTACGTATATGGAATGGGCTGCCAGACAAAGTGGTTGAGGCAAATACAATAGCAACATCTAAGAAACATTTGGATGGGTACATGGATGGGAAGGGTTTTGAGGCATATGGACCAAGTGCGGGCAATTGGAACTAGCTGAGTGGGCACCATGGTCAGCATGGACCAATTTGGTCCAAAGGGCCTGTTTTCATGCTGTATTACTCTATGACTCTATGATATTTCAGCTTTATACCTTAATCAGGCTGATGGCTAAGAGATAAGAGATAGACACCCAAAATGGTATAACTCCGTCTTTCCTCTTAAACGCTGACTGAATTTCCAACACTTTGACACTTTATCTTTGAAAGTGGTAAAGAAGGCGTGTAGCATGCATGCCTTTATTGGTCTGGGAATTGAGTGCAAGAGTCAGGATGTCATGTTGTAGCTTTACAAGACTTTGGTCAGGCACAGCTTACGAGTATTGCATTCAATTCTAATCACTACATTACAAGAAGGATGTGGAGACTTTGGAGAAAGTGCAGAGAGGTTTACCAGAATGCTGCCTGGGTTAGAGGGTATGAGCTATAAGGAGAGGTTAGAAAAATTCAGGTTGTTTTCTCTTGAGCAGTGGAGGCTGAGGGAAGACTTGATAGAAGTTCATAAAATTAAGAGATGCATAGATAGGGTTGACCGTCAGAATCTTTTTCCCAGAGGTGAGATGTCTAATGCTGGGGGGCATGCATTTAGGGTGAAGGGGGAAAGTTCAAACGAATTGTACAATTGGTAGGACTGTGGAATGCACTGCCAGGGTTGGTAGTGGAGGCAGATACAATAGGGGCGTTTAAGGGACTTTTAGATAAGCACATGAATATGCAAGGAATGGAGGGATATGGACGAAAGGCAGGCAGAAGGAACTAGTTTTATTCGTCATTTTCGGCACAGCATTATGGGCTGGAGGGCCTGTTCTTGTACTGTACAGTTTTATGTTCTATGGATTTGGCTTAAATGTGAAGAGCTGCTGGTGACTCATCAGATGTTTCCAAGAATAAAATGGAATACAGTACAAGACAATTACAGTGGGCTCATACAGCAATACCCAGGCCTACACAGTCTGAGCTTTATTTTAAGGAGGTTCATTCTGCACCAGTCTGAGCTTCATTCCTGTTCTGTCTGTACTGCTTTTTAAGTTTTGTTTTTGTAAGTTGTGCCATCTGTCTGATATGTTTGTTTTCCTGGGGGGGGTTGGGGAGTCAAGATAGCTCCAAGAAGACAAACATGGAGATGAAAGATTGGAACACAGTGAAGCTCAGTAATTCAATATCTGAGCCAGGTAGGTTACCCAGTACTTCACGTCACTGATGACACTTGGCTAACCATCTGATTCAATCATAGAAACTGGCTGAGTAGTTCCAGTCAATGTCTGGTCTGCCTAAAGGTAGGGGTAGGTCAGGTGGTTGAAGTACAGGGTTAGGGTAGGTTAGTTGAAGTTAAAATGAAATTGTGGTCTGTCTAACAACAGGGTCAGGTCATGTCTGACGGATGTCAGGTCATGTTAGATCTGCCTAAGGATGGACACAGGTTGAGTTGCCTCTCGTTGAGAAGCACCTCATGTCATTTGAAAGTGAAGTAGGTGGTGTTGGTGCTTATGTTGAAAAGCTATAAAAGTAAATTATCAACCATGTGTAAAAAGAATGAATTTAATATAAAGAAGGAATTCTTTGTTAACTTGGAAAGACTGTGATATCTGGAATGTTGTGCCTTATCTTTTTTTCAGAGCAGTCAAAAGGTGGAGCATATGAGGAAAGAATATTTGCAGAGGTAACATCAAATACATAAATTGTTTCCAAAATGTGGAAAGAAATGTTAGCACAACAATTTCCCAAAATAATGACATTTACATGTCAAAATATGACAGTAAGAGGAAATTGGAGGGCAAGTCAACCAACCTGTTTTCTGGTTTCTGAACAATATTGGCAGAGATTTAACACTCAGCATTCAGTTAAACCTTTTAAATAATGACAACCATTCAGAGAGGGAGCAATAATTAAATCCAGTGGTTAAATTGTCATTTTGATTTACGTTTGGCACAATGAAGATTATATCGGTACAATAATACCAAAATCTTTTTTATAACATTACCAATTTCAACTTCAGAATACAAGAACTTGAAGAAGAATTGGCTTCTGTGATTCGGGAAAGAGATATAACTGTGAGGGAACGTAATATCATCATCCTAGAAAATCAAGGACTACAAAATCTTAATCATGAACTCCAGGAACTGATAATAAAGCTGGAAAGTTCTACACTTAGTATGATACCAAATTATCCTATCCACTGTGTGAATGTGTTACCAATAAGGCAGATGACTGGTGGGCAGACAAGCCTCTTGTTCACCTTCAATCAACGTAGGTAAAATGTTGATATAATGAAGTTAAATTAAGCACCTTTATCTGTTGGACATCTCACTCTATACACTGTGGAGTGGTCTGTGACGCTCAATGTGCAAACTAGCTCAAAGCATCAGTTGGAAGATTCCGAACTACAATAAGATCATCTCCTGCTTAACTGTGTATTCCTTTTAAGTAAATACCTATAGCTATAGACCCTGCCACTCAAATTAGTTGGGAGTGTCTTGTATTTTTTTCTAAATTCTTGTATGGGATATAGGTGTTGGCAAAGCCAGCATTTATTGCCCACCACTAATTTCCCTTGAGAAGGTGATGGTAACCTGCCTTCCCAAAGCACCTCAGGTCCTTTTGGTGTTTGTACACCCCCTACATTTAGGAAGGGAGCTCTAGGAGTTTAACCCAGTGAGAATGAAGGAAAGGCAATATAGTTCCAAATCAGAAAATGCTCAGTTCTGAAGAAGAGGCATTCTGAATTTGAAATGCTAACTCTGGTTCTCTCTCCACAGATGCTACCAGATCTGCTGAGTTTCTCCAGCACTTTCTACATTAATTTCAAATTTCCTGCATCTGCAGTATTTTGCTTTTATTACATTTCTAAATCAGGATGGTTTGTGGCTTGATAGGAACATTTTAGGTGATGGTGTTCCCATGTGTCAGTCACCTGTGTTCATCTCGGTGATGAAGGATGCAGGTTTGGAAGATGCCATCAAAGGGGCTTTGGGGAGTTGCTGCAGTACAAGTTGTATTTATTACACTCTGCTACCAGTATGTATTGCTGGTAAAGGAAGTGAATGTTTCAATTGGTAGATGGGGTGATGGAATAACAGGCTAATTTATCTTAAAAGGTATTGAACTTCTCAAGTTTTATGGGAACTGCACTCAGCCAAGCAGGTAGGGCATATTCCATCACATTCCTGACTTTAGCCCTGTTGATGGTGGATAGTCTTTAGGGAATCGAGAGGTGAGTTAATTGGCTGCAGAATTACTAACTTTAGACCTGCTCTGATATGCCTGTTCCAATTCAGTTTCTGGTCAATGGTAACTCTCAGAATGTTGATAGTGGGGGACCCTGGGATGTTAATGTCAGTAAACATCAAGGGGCGACAGTTAGATTCTGTCTTAATGGAGATGGTCGATGACTGACAACTGTGAGGCATGAATGTTACTTGCTATTTATCAACTCAAGCCTGAATAAAGTCTAGGTCTTTTTGCATATTGCTTCAGTTTCTGAGGAGTTGTGTAATCATCAGCGAGCATCACCGCTTCTGATGGAGGGAAGGTCATTAATAAAGCAGCGATGATTTGCTTCCAATGACCACAACCTATGCTAGGCATTGCTGTAAGTTTAATCCTTGCCATAAGTTTAATCCTTGCCATTAATCATCATGTTATATGAGCCATCTGGTAGCTTTTCTGTCACCATCCACATCCCTCGTAGGGAAATACAGGGTTTATTTAGTCTAGCGTTGTAGAGGAAAACAGCTTTGTAGCCTAACAAGATGACATTCTTTTCTTAAACAAGATGTAATTAATTACATGACAACAATTAGGTACCAGTTACATTAATATGACAGACATTGGGTAACAGAGACTATGAGGAAGATCTCAATGGTCCGTTTGACTTCTTGGCAAAGGCTAAGCTGATTTCTCTCAAGTTTGTGTTACATCCTTATATTATGTTACTCAATAGCATTAACTCTTTCATAGGTGGTGGTGTGGTGGCAATGTCACTAGATTGTTAATCCATTACCCTGTGCACTTTGGCAGAAAGAATACAGGAGCTGATTATAATTTAATTTAAATGGGGAAAGGCTACAGAAAACTCCAGCAGAGAGAGTTTTGGGGTGGGGGGGAAGCAGGGTCCTAGTGCATGAATCATGAAAAGCAGGCATTCAAGTTCAGCAGATAATAGGGAAGGGAATGGAGTATAAAAGTGAGGGTAAAAATCAGAAGTTGCTGGAAAAGCTCAGCAGGTCTGGCAGCATCTGTGAAGAAAAATCAGTTAGCATTTCGGGTCTGGTGATCCTTCCTCAGAACTGATAGTAGCTGGGAAAACCTCAGTTTATATGCAGAAAATAGGGAGGGGGATAAGGTAGGGTGCAAACAATAGGTTAGAGCCTGAAGAGACAGAAGAACAGTTGGATAGACAAAGGAGTTGATAACGATCTGGCAAGGAAGGTGAATAGTTGTTCATGGATACTGCTGGAGACTTGGGAATTCTAGCAAAGTAAACTTGCAGGTTGAGTCAGTAGTTAGGAAGGCAAATGCAACTTTGGGATTTATTTTGAGAGGACTTGAATATAAAAGTAGGGATTTCTGAGGCTCTGTAAGGCTCTAGTCAGGCCACATTTGGAGCAGTGCGCGCAGTTTTGGCCCCATATCTCAGGAAAGATGTACTGGCCCTGGAGCTGGTTCAGACACAAGCAAAGCTTAACATATGAGGTACGTTTGAGGACTCTGGGTCCATACTCAATGGAGTTTAGAAGGAT
>NC_063334.1:101743514-101744955 GCF_021869965.1 Rhincodon typus
ATTGGTAGGAGAGACTAGGACCCGAGGGCATAGCCTTAGAGTAAAGGGAAGACCTTTTAGAATGGAGATGAGGAGAAAGTTCTTCAGCCAGAGAGTGGTGAATCTATGGAATTCACTGCCACAGAAGGCTGTGGAGGCCAGGTCATTGAGTATATTTAAGACAAAGATAGATAGGTTCTTGATTGTCAAGGAGAATAGGTTGAGAAACTTATCGGTCATGATTGAATGGCAAAGCAAATGCGATGGGCTGATTGGCCTAATTTCTGCTCCTATGTTAGTGACTAACTTAGGTAGTGTGTAATGGTAGGCTATGGGATAACAAGGTCTGGTGTGTGGGGTAGTGGGCTGGACATGGGAGAGTTTATGCCCTAAAATTATTGAACTTGATATAGAGTCTAGAGGGCTGCAGGATCCCCAAGCAGAAAATGAGGTGTTTTTCCAGCTTGTGTTGAGCTTCACTGGAACACTGCAGAAAGCCAGAGATAGCGATATTGGCCAGGGAACAGGGTGGTGTGTCAAAGTGGCAGGCAACAGGTAGCTCAAAGACCATCAGCAGAACAGGAAAGTTGACGTTTCGGGTGAGGACTCTTCTTCAGAATCCTCAGTTGAGGAAGAAGGTGGATATTTTGGAGGATCCCTTGTCAAACTGGGCCTTATCTGAACATATGCAACGGAGACAGAGGAACTGCAAGAACAGGACGGAATCTTGAAAGTCGTCCCCAGCACCATTGTCGACAGGGCCCTCAACCGTGTCTGACACATCTCCTGCACTTCCGCCTTCACCCCTTCCCTTCCCTCCCCTCCCGCAACAGTGATAGGGTTCCCCTTGTCCTTACCTACCATCCCAACAGCACCCACATCCAGGAGATCATCAGATGCTATTTCTGCCACCTCCAGCAAGATGCCATGACCAGACACACACATTCCCCTTCCTTGTCTGCCTTCCGCAGGGACCGTTCCCTTCAGGACAACCTGGTTCACTCTTCCTTCACACCTAACATACCCCCCCACAGCACCTTCTCTTGCAGATAGCAAAGGTGCAAAACCTTCCCATTTACCTCTTCCCTCCCCACTATCCAAGGGCCCAAACACCTTCCGAGTGAAGCAACACTTCACCTGCACTTCCCAGAATTTAGTCTACTGCATTCTCTGCTCACAATGTGGTCTCCTTTAGTTTGGGGAAACAAAACGTAGACTGGGTGACTGCTTGCAAAAAAGACCGAGCTCCCTGTTCCCTGGCCAACATCTCTGTCTCGCTGCAGTGTTCCAGCAAAGCTCAACGTAAGCTGGAAGAATACCACCTCATTTTTAATAAAAATCAAAAGAACTGCGGATGCTGTAAATCACGAACAGAAACAAAGTTGCTGGAAAAGCTCAGCAGGTCTGGCAGCATCTGTGGAGGAGAAAAGAGTTAACGTTTCGGGTCCGGTGACCCTTCCTC
>NC_063334.1:101745355-101765647 GCF_021869965.1 Rhincodon typus
GAGGAAGGGTCACCGGACCCGAAACGTTAACTCTTTTCTCCTCCACAGATGCTGCCAGACCTGCTGAGCTTTTCCAGCAACTTTGTTTCTGCACCACCTCATTTTTCACTTGGGGACCCTGCAGCCCAGTGGACTCAATATTGAGTTCAATAATTTTAGGGCCTAAACTCTCATGTCCTAGCCCCCTACCCTACACACCATGCCTTGTTATCACATAGCCTGCCATTACACACTACCTATTGTTAGTCACTAACAGTCTCCATTAACAACTATTCACCCTCCCAGCCAGATCGTTATCAATTCCTTTGTCTATCCAACTGCTCTTCTCTCTCTTTGGGCACTATCCTTTTGTTTACTCCCTACCCATCCCCCTCCCTATTTTCTGCATTTCAACCAACGTTTTCCCAGCTACCATCAGTTCTGAGGAAGGGTCACTGGACCCAAAACATTAACCGATTTTTCTTCACAGATGCTGCCAGATCTACTGAGCTTTTCCAGCATCTTGTTTTTTTTGTCCTGATTTACAGCATCAGCAGTTCTTTCGGATTTTATAAAAGTAAGGACGACTTGCTAAAGCTATACAAGGCACTAATCAGACCACAGCTGGAATACTATGAAAGATTTTGGGCCCCTTACCTACAAAAGATATACTAGCATTTCTGAAGTGGCCAGTTCTTAAGGATCACTGGACTTGAAACATTAACTCTGATTTCTCTCCACAGAGTCTTTGGGGACTTGACAGTATTAGGGTTAGATATGGAGAGTTTGGTTCCCCTGGTGGGGAAAAGTCCAGGACCAGAAGTAACAACTTCAGAGTAATAAATCACTTGTTTAAAGACAGATTAGGAGGAATTTTTTTGTTTAAAAAAAAAGGCTGGCGAATCGTCTGTAAAATTCTTTATCAAAAAAGAGTTGATGCTGGGACACAGATTTCTAGTCGGTAAGGGAATAAAGTGTTATGGGGAAAAAGACAGAAAAGTGGAGTGGGGTTATTTGATCAGCCATGATAATGACAGCATACACTGAATTGACCAAATAGCCTACTTACACTCCTGGGTTTTAAGGTTTCTGGGCTTCAAGGGCCCATCAAATGCAGACATGTGGCACTGAGCTTCCTGGCGTTATAAAGCTCCACTATATAGGAATGGAAATAAGGCATTCAGCCCATCTAGTCTATACGATGTTTGCCTCAACCTTGAATACAGTTAACAACCCAGAATCTGTAGCCCTCTACGGTAAAGAATTCTACAGAACCATGACCTCTTATCCATCCAAATTTCTGACCAGGAAGAAACTTCCTCACTAGTCAGCTTATTTGTAACCCCAGGCAGCAATTCCTGCAGGTTTTCTCCTACCATCCAGGTCTGTCACAATGCTTACACTCTCCACAACACCCTGTTCTCCAAATGTTTACTCCGCTGCATCAGCTCCAAGGTTGGCTCATTAGTGACAACGAGTACCCTGCCCTCAAAGACAAAAGGTTTCTTTTTGGTCCCGTTCCTCTTAACAAAGAAGAAGGAAAAAGAATTAGTCCCTTTTCCTTAATTGAAGAATATAGTAACTCTAAACAGATGTTAGGAATAAGACCGTAAGAGAAAAACTAGTTTGCAGGACATACAATGCTTTTGTATCAAATGCATTTTTTTTCCCTAAAACAACCATGATTAGAAAAGCCAGTCTAGATACACAGCAGATCTAGTAGGTCCTGCTTTGCATAAAGTGGCTTCATTCAAATCCTATTAGAGGTAGGTTGTATTTTATATTTTCCATCTGATATATGTGCTCTCACTTACTCAACTTGAAGCTTTCAGTTGTGTAATTGTGTATTTAAAATGATCTAACAGAATATTTCATATCATAGGTGGACAAGGGACTGAAGATGTCAAAACATTTATGTAGTGAGCTTTTTCACATTTACCATCACAATTTTACACTTGTGTATTACAGAGACAAAATAATCAGGGTTCTCATGACAGTCTTATTATAACTGCTATGAAGTTTGCCAGTCTTCAGGTTCTGTCATTCAAAAGCTAACTTGCCACATGTGCCATGTTCACGTTCACGATCATGTTCGACTATGCATTTGTAACATCTGCCATCGATCTTTTCTACACTAACGTTCACACATACACATTTGAGAATCATTAGCAATATTGACTGGAAACCATGACTGATTTGTCTGCTCCTCCACCAAAAGTTCCTGAGCCTAATTGTAGTGAAGTTCAGTTAACTGATCAGTCAGGAATTGGAACGTTTGACCTTCCTGGTCTGTATGGCTTAGGCGCTCATGCATAATGTGAAAAACAGTACTACTAGTGCATATTGCCTGTCCGTTGTCATTTAAGTATCACCTTTAAAATTCTATGGCACATTTACAAGTACATCACCAAAATGAACTAAAAACAATGCATTCTTGATCCTAACCAGCACACGAATGCTTGAAGTTTGCTAAATATTACATTTTATAAAAGAAAACATGTGCTTCCTGTTCATCACATTTCATGGGCAGTCAGGTGAAAATTTCTGTCACAGTTGAGGAAAAGAAAAATATATAACAACATTTTTCTGGAATATGCAAACTCCCCTACAGCAAGATGATGCCAGCAGCACAAATTCATTTATCGTAAGCATGATCACCTTGAATTTCTGAACAAGAAATATTATCCATTGTATTATCAAACTGCTTTGTGTTTTACACATCAAGTTGGCAAACAATAATTTATAATGGAACAAAATTGAGGCAAGGGTACAGATCAGCCGTCATTTAACTGAATGGAGGAGCAGGTTCAAACAGCTGAGTGACCTATTGTCTATTCTGTTCTTATGTAATTTGCAATGCATGATTATATATTTATAGTTAAAATCATTCCAAAGTCGAAACTCTCTTGAATTGGCATTCATAAATCTTTTGAACAAATATGCTGTAAATACAAGTCAAAATTGCTTGGGAATACAGAAGAACTTTAATATTGCTGAAAAGGGATACAAGTTGGCAAAGATTTTCACCTTCCACTCAGTTACTCAGTGAAAAGCTTCAGCAACATATCTGTTTTCAGCAATATACATATCAAAATGCTAGTCTGGAATGAAAAGGTCACATTACTTTTAAATAAGCAGTTATATAGACTAGCTAGAGTGTAAGTGGTATGAGATTTCTGTTCTAGAATTAGTAACATTTTGACACCAATATTATAATAAATATTGTTGGCCAAACAAGAAAATACCCAATAAATCAAACATAAAAATCATAAAACAATTACATATATTCTTAAAAAGTGACATGGCATGAACTTTGAATCTTTGTATAGATGAATCATCTGATTTGGAAGAAAGTTAAAATTGCAACAATCTGTTTAGCGGACACGTGGCCTGCTGTAGATGGTCTTCAATGCAAGTAATAGTTTAATAACTGGTGTGCACAACGCGGTAATTACTGGCAGGCTATAGTAGTGAAAGTAAAAGGAAATATCGTGAACTTTAATTATTCCGAAGATACTCAGTATTCCACGGGTTGTTGGAGGAAGGCATCGAAATCGCCAGTAGGTAACAATGTCATGGTAGCAGCGAAGATCATGACCAGTTACTGCTAAATCAGCCTGAAATTATACAACACATGTTGATTAGTGATCATCATTGCAGCTTCTAAAAAGATAATCTCCCAATTTTGCAGGGGCAAGGTGATTTCCATGGGGTAATTTAATGGCTTTGTTATAAGTTTTTGGTACCTAACAGTGCAGATTTGTGAAATTAACAAGGTCACCGAATCTGGCCCTACTGTAGCCTAAGGATGCTTTACTGATGTAATTGTCCTGTTTATTCTATCAACTAAATATGAAGTGCATAAGAACTCAAACCTGGAGATCACTAAAATGCCACTGCAACTATGTTGAATTGAGGACCGTACTTCTGACACTTCTAGTCAGCCACACATTTTCTTACTAGATTCTGGTAAGAAGGACCAAAGTCTTCATCACATCAACTGGATAATCAACAAATTCAAAAATCCAAAATCAACAGGTGCTCCAAGTTAAAACAGTGCTTGGTGCAAGTCAGCATCAAACCCAATCTTATGGTCATGCCAGTCAGACAAAGAAAACAGCATTAAATGAGGCCTAACCAGCGATTAAATGGAGAACCTCAAACAGTGATTTTCAAGATCTTCCCAGAATTTGGTCAGGTATAGTGATACTTGGTAAGACATTCCAGGGCAGAGCAATTCACTTGGTCAACATCCCCGCTACTAGACTTATTATCCACTCTCTACAGGACGGGTTCAATACAGCGGATCCACAGGACATAGCAGCAATTCGCCATGCTTTTTACAGACTGCATTTCCAATGTCTATGTTCAATACCACAAAGGTGGTAATGGCATGGGAAATCCAGTGACTCCAAGCTCTCCAAATCATTCAACATCTTGACTTTGCTATATATTATTATGTCATTATCAATGTGTCAGAATCGTGAAACTGACAGTATGAGATCATTGCGGGAGCATAATGGCAGTCTCCGAATAAAGGGGTGCCAATTTAAGATGGAGATGAGGAGGAATTTCTTCTGAAGGTTGATAGAACAATTCCTTGGCACAGACAGCTATATAAGCAGAGTCCTCGTGTTTATTTGATCAGAAGGGAAATCAAAGATTATGGGGATAATGCAGGAAAACGGACACGATGAATGTCGGATCAGCCATGATCCTATCGGGTGGCAGAGCAGGCTCTAGGGGCCAAGCAGCCTACTCCAGTTCCTATTTTTGATGGTCTTCAGAAAATATACCACCAGCTTATAAGAACAATTGGAATGAGCAGCCTTACCCGCATTGCCCAGATCTTGAGAACAAGAGAACAGGTCATGGGCATATGTAGGGCTAGAAACTTGTCAAAGAGGGGGAAGAAACCAGTATATTTGAGAAATAAATTCTTATTGTAGTGAAGACAACAGCCTCATGGTATTGTTGCTGGACTGTTAACCTAGAGACCCGAGTAATGTTCCGGAGACCTAGGTTCAAATACCTAGGTGGTGGAATTTGAATTCAATAAAAATCTAGAATTAAGAGTCAAATGATGACCATGAAACCATAACTGATTGTCAGGAAAACCATCTGATTTTTGATTTGATTTATTATTGTCATATGTACCCAAGTATAGTGAAAAATGGTGTGCAGTACAGGCAGATCATAATGTACAAAGATCATTTGGTGATTGGTGATCAAACAGAGCAAGGAATGCAAAATTAAGGCTGCAAAGAAGGTGCACTAAAAGCAAGATCAACATTAGATTTGAAATCTGATTCACTAAAGTACTTTATGGAAGGAAACTGCCACCTTATCTGGTCTGGCCTACATGTGACTCTGGACCCACAGCAATGTGATCAATTGCCTCTGGTATGGGCAATAAATGTTGGCTTGGCCAGCATCACCCTCATCCTGTGAATTTTTTTTTAAATTCAGAGTTTAAAGGGTTTTATGCAGGGCTGGAGGTGAGGTGAAATCAAGAGAGTAGCATGTTGGAGCAGACACCAAATAGTTCAGCTCAAGAACAAACGAGACACAGAGGCTGCACACCACGTAGTTCAGCAGAGGGAAGCTGAAGAAATCAGAAGCATAAGCATGCAAATGGAGAAAGTGTACAAGATATCTGCATACTTGTGTCAGATTTCAGAGGAAGCCAGGTCAACGGCAGTCACACAATACGATCCAGGACAAAGTAAATTATAAATATTAAACCAGGACTCCCAGCACTGTTTGAATTAGAAGAAAACGTGAATAGGTAATGTATTGAGAATATTTATTCATGTACTTACTAAAACAATTTTCAGATTCTTTACAGAAATTCATTGAACGTTATTATACTCTTTAGGTTTGTAAATTAATTTCATTCTGTAGAGATCACAATGCAAGTGACCAAAATTGGAACAAAGATTGAGCACAGGAACAGAAGTGTGCAACTCAACTCCTTCAGTAGTGCTTCTCCCCCTTTTCCAAGGTACTGTTCTGCACCATGCACCTTAATTAGACTGAAGCAGTGGGCGGTACTGTGCAAAACTTACCTTGTAGCTCATTTAATCTCACTGCAGTAATCTAAAAATAGTACTTTTTTGCATCACTTGATTCCTGTGCTATTTTTTCCCACAGTAGCGTGGGCCTATATGTACCTTTAACGTCACCAGCTCTAGCTTCCTCTCAAATCGTGTTACTTGCCGTCATTATTGGCTGTCTCCAATCTTTTGGTATCAATGCTGATGCTTCTTCTTGGAAAAACTTATTAAAAAATAAATGTTCTGTTTTAATGTAAAACCTACCAAAAAAAATCAAAAGCTGCATTTTCTAAAATGTCACAACCCCAAAGATTCAAGTAGCGAGAGACACAGAAAGGCTCTCAGTTGTGTTGTACCTTCACAAAATCCATATTTACAGAGATGTCTTATCTGGCTTTCCAGAAATAATGTGGATTTTGAGAGGGTACAATTATTCATGAGATATTTTCTGAAGGTATTCCAGTAAATATATTTATTACATATACACAGAAGGTAATTCTTGTGGCATACTGCAAGGATATTTTACTGATAGCATAAACACGTCATTTACATCAGCTAAAAATGAAATTCACAAGAACTCAAACCATGGAGATCACCAGCTTCTACAGAAGGAGCAGCATCAAATGTCCATTATGAAGTAGAATGCAGTGATCTAGAAATAATTAAAAGCACTATTCATTTTTTCCTTTCAGTAAATAAAAGTGTTCTCAAAAGAGGACAAGTCAGATGGAATTCCTGATTTATTAATTATTCAATGATAAGTCCCTGGGAAGTATTGCTGAACAAAGAGACCTTGGAGGAGTGCAGGTTCATAGTTCCTTGAATGTGGAGTCGCAGGTAGATAGGACAGTGAAGACAGTATTTGGTATGCTTGCCTTTATTGGTCAGTGCATTGAGAATAAGAGTTGGGGAGGTCATGTTGTGGCTGTACAGGACATTGGTTAGACCACTTTTGGAACACTGTATGCAATTCTGGTCTCCCTGCTATAGGAAGGATGTTATGAAACTTGAAAGGGTACAGAAAAGACTTACAAGAATGTTGCCAGAGTTGAAGGGTTTGAGCTACAGGGAGAAGTTGAATAGACTGGGGCAATTTTCCTTGGAGTGTCGGAGGGCGAGGGGTGACCTTAGAGGTTTATAAAATCATGAGGGGGATGGATAGGATAAATAGACAAGGTCTTTTCCCCAGGGTAGGGGGGAGTCCAAAACTAGAGGGCATTGGTTTAATGGGAGAGGGAAAAGATTTTAAAAAGGGACCGAAGGGGCAACTTTTTCATGCAGAGGGTGGTGCGTATATGGAATGAGCTGCCAGAGGAAGAGGCGACGGCTGGTAATATTACAACATTTAAAAGGTATCTGGATGGGTACATGAATAGGAAGGGTTTAGAGGGAAATGGGCCAAATGCTGGCAAGTGGGAATAGATTTTTTTGGATATTTGGTTGGTGTGGACAAGTCAGGCTGAAGGTTCTGTTTCTGTGCTGTATATCTCTGGCTCTATGATATTAGATTCAAAGGCGATTAATGAGCTTTTCTTGCTCTGAGTTTTATTAGGTCACTATGTTTGTTTGTCTCAAACATTCATTGGAAGAAATATGCAGATAATACAGTGCTAGAATTTAATTTGTAAGTTGTGGTTATGAATTAAAGCTTAAGACGTGATAAACCATGTTCCTCACCAGTTCTTCTATCAATGTGTACACTGTTCCCTCAATTGCACGTTCCAGATGGTGTGCAGCAACCAGCAGCTTTATCATAAGAAACGTCCAGGATGCAGTAACCACCAGCAGAGTCAACCTATTTAAAAGGGAAAATACATTTATTATACATGGCAGTAACATGAATGGTTTTGTCAAAAGACTGCATTGGTTTCATGACATTCGATTTCAAGATGGCAGGAAAGTAGCAGCGCAGCATTTGGGCTCCTGCCCGGAGCTCATCTGCTCCGCCTGCTTTCACTTTTTTACTTTTCCTTACTTTAATCTACGTTCCTTCTGTGGAGAAGAAGTTTGTGCAGCATGGATGAAATCAGTGCGAAGGAGAGCAAGCCCAGCATGGTGGAGTCGATCCATAGCAGGGGTGAGCGAGTGAGCCCAATATGGTGGGGAGAGAGGTCCCCCAGCACCTGCTGTGGAGATGAGAACAGGCAGTCCGAGGCAGCTGCAGTGAGGGCAGGCAGCCCCAGATCGAGTTCAGCATGGACTTGAGGCGAGGCCTGGCGTGGACTGCTTGAAGGGCTGTAATGCAGAACTTTGTTTCTTCATTTTTCTAATTTATTCCTAAGATAGGTACAAAGGTACCAAGGTGCACAAAGATGGTGCCAAAAGTGGCAACTTTGTAAACATTTCACCGCACTCAGGCGTATGTGACAATGAGCCCAATTCTAATTCTAACAATCTGAAGGTTTTAGAAAGACTCAGAGAAGATTAAAAGAATGGTTCATAGAATCTCCACATGTGGAAGCAAGCCATTTGGCCCACCAAGTCCACACCATTCAGGGATAAGGAATTTCAGTTACATAGAAAAACTCGAATCATGATGGGTTTGGACAGAATGCATTGAGAGAAAATGTTCCAGATTTAAGGTAAATAAAACAAAGTGAGAGACTCAGCAGATCTGGTACATCTGTCTAGAGATGCAAACAGAGTTAACGTTAAGTCCAATGAGACTGTCCTTCGAAACAGTCCTTAAAAGTCAGTTAGGTTTCAAACTCAGCTCCTCTTAGCACAGATATTGCCAGATCTACTGAGTTGCTCCAGCACTTTTGATTTTATTTCAGATTTCCAGCAACTGCGTTATTTTGCCCAGATTTTAAAATAATCTGCGAAAGAAGAAATGGCTACATGAGGAAAAAGTTAATGCAGCAAGTGGTTGGGATTTGACATACAGTACCCGAGATTGTGACAAGGCAGGGTTAACATAGACTTTCAAAAGGGAATTGGATTATTATTTGCAAAGGAAAAAACTGCAGAGCTACAAGATAGATGGAAGGAAGTTGCAATAGGTGAACTTAGCCTTTACAGGACCAACATGTATACAAAGATGAATGGCCTCCTTCTGTGCTGTAAATTTTCCAAGATAAAAAGAGAATAAAACTAGGGAAAATAAACTACAAGGGAAAACTAGCTAAGAACAAAAAGAAACTGACAATAAGAGCTTCTTTAAATATATGAAAAGGAAGAGGGAGGCCCCCTAGAAAACGAACCTCGGCGACGATTTTGGGAAACTAGGAAATGGCAGAGGAGTTAAACAGATATTTTGCATCAGTCTTTATGGTGGAAGATACTTTAAAGGTCTGATTAATGCTAAAGAATACGGGTAAGGAAATAAGTACTATCGCCATGACTACAGAAGTAGTATGAGACAAACTAATGGGACTAAAGGCAAATAAGTCCCCTAGCCCTGACGGTTTGTAACATAGGATCCTGAAAGAGGTAGTGACAAAGATAGTGGACGCAATGGTTGTCGTTTTCCAAAAATCCTTGAATTCTGGAGAGGTACTAGAGGATTGGAAAACTGCTAATGTGTCACCTCTATTCAAAAAGGGAGAGAGACAAAAAGTGGTTAACTATAGGCTGATTAGCCTAACATCTATTGTTGGGAAAGGTACTGGAATCAATTAAGGAATTAGTAGCACAACATTTAGAAAATCATAATCTAATCAAGCAAAGTCAGAATAGCTTCATGAAATCATGTCTGACTAATTTTGGAATTTCGAGGAAGTCTCAGCCAGAGTGGATAGAGGAGAACCAGCAATATTTGGTCTTCCAGAAGGCATTCATCAAAGGTACCTCACAAAAGGTTACATCACAAGATAAGAGCCCAGTGTTGGAGGGAGTATATTGACATGGATAAAACTGACTTATGGGCTGTAGAAAGCATGTGGGGATAAGGGACTCTTTCACATTGGCAAACAGTTATCAAGGCTGGGACCGCAATATATTAATGACTTGGAGGAAGGAGGATAGTGTACTGTAACCATATTTGCAGACAATAAAATAGGTGGAAATGCAGATTGCAAGAGAGATACAAACAGTTTACAGAGAGATATTGATAGACTAAGTAGGTAAAATGTTGGCAAATGGAGTGAACCATAGGAAAATGTAAAGATGTTCATTTGAAAGGGAGAGCAAAAAAGACAGAATATTATTTAAATGGAGAGAAACTGCAGAGCAGTGCACCACAAGCATATTTGGGGTACTTGTGCACAAAACTCAAAGCTAGCACACAGGTGTAGCAGGTGATCAGGAAGGCTGATGAAGAATAACAGTAGGGAAGTCTTACTGCAACCATACAAGGTGCTGTTGAGATCACGTCTGGAGTATTGAGAGTAGTTTTGGTCACTTTAAAGGAATGATACCATTTCATTGGAGGCAGTTCAGAGAAGGTTCACTAGTATGGTCCATAGTCTACAGGGATTATCCACCAGCAAAGGCTAAACAGGTTGGGACTTGGAGTTCAGAAGAATGAGAGGTGATCTCATTGAAGTATAGGATTCTTAAGGGGCTTGACAGGGTAAATGCTGCAAGGAAGTCTCCCCTCATGGAGGAGTCTAAGATCAGAGGGCACAGTCTCAGCTAAAGTGGTGTAAACTCAAGACCAAAATGAGGAGAGATTTCTTGAAGGTTGAGATCCTTTGGAACTCCTTGCCATAGAGCTGTGGGGACAGAATTCTGTGCATTATTTAAGACTAAGATAGATTATTGATCAGTAGGGGAAGAGTTACGGGGAAAAGGAAGGAAAGTGGACGTGATAATGTCAAATCAGCCGTGATCCCATTGAATGCAGAGCAGGCGAGGGGCTGAACAGCCTACTCCTCTTCTTGTTTCTTATGATTTTATGAAGCTATTGTACAGTCCTTTTTTATCAAGTTTTCCTAACATATTAGCATTGATTGAAACAGTGTCATAATATCACGCATATTGCATAGGTACATTTTAGTAACATATAACATAGGTCACACACAACGAAGTTGTGGATTCCTTTAGTCCTGTTTGTGCATACTCCGTCTATACCTCACTGCTGTTAAACTATATCTGGTAGTTAATCTACAGTGTTCAACTAAATTTAAAAAAAAAACAACCTTGTGAGAAAGATTCACATTGGATAAAATCAGTGAACACCATGTTAATCAATTTACTGGAATCAAAGTCCACACACCACACTCACCCAATAATTCCAGCAGCGACCCACATAAAAGTTTCCATCTGCAAACAGGCTAGATTGGAAATGACATGAAACAGGGAAAAACTTGATTTGCTCACGGCCTCTTACCCACCCCTGGACCTCTTTATTGCTAACTGCCAAAGTGACATAAACTGCCTCAATTTCTCCCCCCACCTCACCCAATTACTCTGCACCAATCCCCGTTTCACTATCACATGCGCTGATAAAGGCAGGGTAGTGATAGTCTGGAGGATGGACCTCTATGTCGCAGAGGCCTAATGCCAACTCTGACACCACATCCTACCTTCCCCTTGACCATAACCCCACCATGGCCCATCAAGCCACTGTCTCCCGCACTGTCCATGACCTCGTTGCCTCCGGTGATCTCCCCTTCACTTCCTCCAAACTTATAGTCCCCCAGCCCCGCAGAGCCCGGTTTTACCTGCTCCCCAAGATCCACAAGCCCAACCACCCGAGCCAACCCGTCGTCTCAGCATGCTCCTGCCCCACCTCTTCTCACCTCAACTCCATTCTCTCCCCCTTGGTCCAGGCGCTTCCCACCTACATCTGGGACACAAACCATGTCCTCCACCTCATCGGAAATTTCCAGTTCCCTGGCCCCAGTGCTTCATCTTTACTATGGACGTACAATCCCTATACACACCCATACCCCACAAGTGCAGCCTGCAGGCCCTCAGTTTTTTCCTCTCCAACAGACCTATCCAGTTCTTACCCCCCACCCCCCATACTCTCCTCCACCTTGCCAAATTAATCCTCACCCTCAATAATTTTTCTTTCAATTCTTCCCACTTTTCCAAATCTAGGGAGTGGCCATGGGCACTTGCATGGATGCCAGCTATGTCTACCTCTTTGTCGGTTATGTCAAACAGTTCCTCTTCAGTACCTACACCGGTACTGTTACCCAATTCTTCCTCCATTATATCGACAAATACATCGGTGCTGCATCCTGCACCCAAGCTGAACTGGAGCACTTCATCGACTTTGCTAATGACTTCCACCCTGCCCTCAAATTCACTTGGTCTATTTCAGACATCTCCTTTGCCCTTCTTGACCTATCTGTTTCCATTTCTGGCGACAGTTTACGTACCGACATTTACTGTAAACTCACAGGCTCCCACAGGTGCCTGGACTATACATCCTCCCACCCTGTATCCTGCAAAAACTCCATCCTGTTTTCCCATTCCTCCGTCTTGGTCACATCTGCTCTGACGAGGAGACATTCTGTCCCCAAGCATCCCAGATGCCCTCCTATTTCATAGAATCCCTACAGTGTGGAAACAGGCCAATCGGCCCAACAAGTCCACACTGCCCCTCCGAACAGCATTCCACCCAGACCCATTCCCCTACCCTGTAATCCAGCATTTCTCATGTCTAATCCACCTAATTTACACATCCCTGGACACTATGAGACGATTCAGCATGACCAATCCACCTAGTCTGGAGCACCCGGAGGAAACCCACGCAGACACGGGGAGAATGTGCAAACTCCACACAGACAGTCACCCGAGGGCGGAATCGAACCTGGGTCCCTGGCGATGTGAGGCAGCAGTGCTAACCAGTGAGCCACCGTGCCACCCAACAAACAACGTTCTTTTCCCCCCTGTCATTCAGACAGCCTTCCACTGTGCCTCCTCCATTCCCAACTCCTTTGGAATAAACATCACCTGCCCCCAGACATAATACCCTCACATCCAGTTCTAAAGCAGAGTACTACCCAAAATGTTGACTTCTCCTCCTCCAGATGCTGCCTGGCTTGCTGTGTTTTTCCAGCCTCCTGTTTGTCTACCTTGGATTCCAGCATCTGCAGTTTCTCTTGTCTCTAACCAAGACACTGGTTATCAGAGCCTTAAGTTGCTTCTGAAAACACAATGATTTGTTTTTTGAAAAAATGAAAACTGACTGTACGTTGGAGGTGGCAAAGGGCATAATGGATTTTCCAATGTTGTAAATAGCTGTCCCATGCTCATTTCCTAAAAAGGCTTCAGACAGGAGAATGACACACCATATAGATTGCCAGTCCCAAAAACAGGGAATGATTCATAAGGATTCAGAGTCAGAAGTCATTCCTTGTAGGGGACAGCACACGTCAGGGAGCTGTCCTCTTCAGAAGGAAGATGGACCAGAAGTGATTGAGGGAAGACAGCGGGATCCTGCACAACTCTTATACAAGATCATGGCTGATCTGTTCCAAACCATAATTCTGATGCCAGCTCCTCATAGACCTCAACTTGAAATTTCAAAACTTTATCTAGCTCCTCTTCAAATATTTGCAGTGATTTAGCCTCCACAACTCTCTCGGGTAAAGGATTCCATTCGCTACCCTTTGGAAGAAGAAATTCCCTCACATCTTGGTTCGAAGTGAGTAGCCGCTTATTCTTCAACTATAGCCCTTAGTTTGATATTTTCCCCAATAGTGGGAAAATAATCAACATCTGACCTGTCAAACCCCTTCAGAATTTTGTATGTTTCAGTAACATCACCCCACTTAATAAAGGCCTAAACTGTTTACCCATTCTTGACAAGTCAACCATTGCATCCCAGGAAATAGCCTAGTGAACCTCTGAAGTGGCATTTGAGGCCACTATATCCTTTTTAAACACAGGAACCAAACACTGGACATAGTACAAAAGACTTCCTGGTTTAAAATGCAACACCCTAGCAATAAAGACCAAAATTCTACTTGCCTTAATTACTTGCTGCACCTGCATGCTAACCTTGTGTGCGTTATGGACAAGACGACCCAGATCCCTTTGTGTTGCACTATTTTTGAGACTTTTGCCATTTAACATAATAGTTTGCCTTTTGATCCTTCCTTCCAAATTGCATAAACTCTTAATTTTTCCTACATTAAACTTCATCTACCTAGATTTTGCACAATCTGTATATCCCTGGGGATTCGTTATGCCATCCTACTTAGTTCTGTATAATCAGCAAATTTGGATATATTACACTCAGTCCCTTGACAAGTCATCAATATAGACAGTAAACATTCAGCATTTGGCACTCCATTAGTTATGCTTTTCCAACCCAAAAACAGACCATTCATCCTGTCTAGTTTCTGCACATTAACCAATCCCCAATCTACACAAATACATTACCAACTATACCACGAGCTCCTATCTTGTGTAATAACCTTTTATGTGGCACCTTATCAAATGCCTTCTCTAAATCCAAATATTACACCAGTTCCCCTTTATTAACTCTGCTCATTGTATCCTCAAAAATGCTACCAAGTTGGTCAAACATGATTTCCCTTCCACAAAGCCATGTTGACTTTTAATTTTGTTAAGCTTTTCTCAATGCCCTGCTATTTCTTCCTCAATAATGGACTCTAGCATTTTCCCAACAAAGGATGTTAGGCTAACTTCTTGAGCACAGGTATCCAGTGAGATCTGGAAGATTTCAAACACCTCCACTATCTCTGTACTCTTTCCTTTAAAACCCTTGGATGTAGATCATCAGTACCTTGTAACTTTTATGCTGAGTCCCAATAGTTTGACAAATACTTTGCCCCTTGTGGCTGAGACTGTTACAAGATTTTGCCTCCCATTAGTTCCTTATCTATTATCTTTGGGATATTTCCGGTATTCTCCACAATTAAGACCAAGACAAAACAATGGTTTAATTATCTGCCATTTCCCCAGTCCATTCCTTAAGGAATCCCAACCCACTTTAGCTACTCTATGTCTGTAGGAGCTGTAGCTGATTTTATATTTTTTGTCAATTTACTTTCACAATCAATTTTCTCCTTGTTAGCTTTTTGTCATCCAGCAAGTTCCTAAAAACATTTCCAAACTTCTGGCCTATGACAAGTTTTCACTGCTATGTATGCTGATTGGATCCTGTCCCTGACCACCTTTGTTTATCATGGGCGGCTTATCCCTTCATTGAAAGCTTCTTTTGACTAGAATAAATCTTTGATGGGCATTATGAAGCATATTCTTAACTGTCTGCCACTGTTTATCTACTGAACTCCTCCTTAGACCATTTTCCCAACCCACATTAGACAATTTTCTTCCTCCCTCTAATTACACTTATAGAGGCCCATGTTGCACTCCCTCAAACTGAACTTGAAGTCCTGTTGTATTGTGATTACTATCTCCTAAAGGATCCTTAACAATGACACCTCTTAGTAATCCTACCTCAATGCACATTACGAGATCTAAAATAGCCTTTTCTCAGGTAGGTCCTATGATGTACTTCTAAGAAACAATTCCTGACGCACTTTACAAATTCGTCTTCCATGTTACCCTTGCCCATCTGATCTGTCTTGTCAATATGCAGATTAAAATCCCCCTTGCCAATTGCAGTGTTCTTTACAAACCTCCATTATTTCGATTTATACTTGTTCCAATAGTGAGCTAGCTCTTTGGGCACCTAGAGACGACTCCCAACTGTTGTTTCATTCCCTTGTTATTCCTTATTTCCACATACACCAATTCCACACCTCAATCTATTGTACCTATATTATTATTCACGACTGCATGCATGCCTTCCTTTATGACCAACTCTACTCCACCTCTTTTTCCATTTGCCTATTCCTGCAGAGCGTTGAATATGCTTGAATATGGAGTTCCCCATCCTGGTCACTCTGGAATCAGAGTAATAGCTATCAAGTCATATTCATTTATTGTTTTGTGCCATCAACTCATTGACCTTGTTGCAAATGCTCTATGCAGACAAATAAAGAGCCCTCAGCTTTGACTTTTTATTCTTACTACTTAGGTCCTAATTTCTACTACACCCATCTGCATATATTTTCTACTTTTCCCTGCCAGATTTTGATTATTAATCACTTCTTCAATATCTTCTGTTCTCATAACTTTGATTTTTAAAATATCCTTCAGTTGAACTCCCTTGCTACCCCGTTCATTAATTCAAAGCCCCATCTACAATCCTAGTATATGATTAGCCAGGACACTAGTTCCAGTGTGGTTCAAATGAAGTCCATCTTAATAGTACTGGGGAAAGAGTGCTGTTCTATGTGACAGACCATAAGACGTAGCAGCAGAATTAGGCCATTTGGCTCATCAAGTCTGTTCTGCCATTCCTTCATGGCCGATATGTTTCTCAATCGCATTCTCTTGCCTTCTTCCTGTAACCCTTGGTCCCCTTCCTAATCAAGAATCTATCTCGGTCTCAAATACGCTCAATGACTTAGCCTCCACAGTTCTCTGTGGCAATGAGTTTCACAAATTAACCACCCCTGGCTGAAGAAATTCCTCCTCATTTCAGTTCTAAAGGGTTGAGGCCCTTGGGTCCGAGTGTCTCCTATTAGTGGAAAAATCTTCTCCACATCCACGGTATCCAGGCCTCTCTGTATTCTGAAAGTTTCAATAAATCACCCCTCATCCTTCCAAACACTATTGAGAACAGAGAGTCCTCAACCACTCCTCAAATGACAAGCCTTAAATCACCAGCATTATTCTTGTAAACCTCCTCTGGATCCCCTCCAAGACTAGCACATCCCTCCTTAGATTCAGGGCCCAAAAGAGATCCCATGAATCAGAACCCATTTTTGAACCACATATTTACCTCTCTAATTTTATTAATCCCTCATCAATTTGCTTCTGGCTCAGGTAGTAAATGTGAGATTACCTTTGAGGTTCTACTTTTTAAGTTTAGTCTTGAGCTGCTCACAAGCTCTCAGATGTCTTTCTTAGCCCTGCATGTGTCATTGGTACTGACGCACATCACGCCAACTGAATCCTTCCTCTCCTGCTCCAGCAGAAATAGAACACAGAACAATACAGCACAGGAATAGGTCCTTTGGGTTACTTGGAGTCATGTATAAATGTACATTTATATGTACACAATGGCTCCAGGAAGAAGTATCTGCAGTTCCAATCTACAAGTTGAAGTCACTTGGGACACTGGTGGGAGAGTTGTGAGAATGGTGTTTTGGATGTTGCACCAGGGCTGTATTTTGGGTACTATACAAAAGCTAGTTTATTTTCTACTTAATTTATAAAGGAGCTATTTGGGATTATACTTTTACAATGTGTATAAAAATCTTTGAATTGGTTAAATAGATAGCTTGCTTTATTCCATTTTATCTTCATTTCTTGTGAATAAACTTCAGTGTTATTGTTAAAACAAACTCTGCAGCATTGTGCTGTGTGTCAGCAAGAGACCATTTTGTTAAAACCCAAACAAATCAAAATTTCGTCCATCAAGCCAAATTTTTATCTGGGATCTGATTGTCCAGTTATAACATCAGACGTGATCATTAGTACAAATGAATTAATGTAATGATAAACATTTTGTGAAGGTCTAATAACTAACTGCGCCAAGTCAACCTTTACAGTGGCTCTCAAAGCAATTTTGTAATGGTAATTGACTTACACCTTAGAATTAAAAGTTCAAGTGAACTCCAAAATCTTGTAAGGCCACCCCATGGGCAAAGGCAAACAGCAGTCAACTGCATTCTAAATGACAGGACAGGTTAAAGTGACAAACCAAGAGTTACTAGTCACAGAAATCACTAATGCACCCAAAGCGCCTCTTATGATTATTAGGATAAGATTTTGAAACTGTACTATAATGCATATCTCCAGTGAATTTGTGACAGATTTCTAATTGTTGATGGAGAAAAACTGTAAATGCTTACACAATAATTGATTATTCAAGTAAATACACAGAATATGTTTAATTTTGGGTTTTTAATCTTTGTTCCAGATATAGCTCCTAAATTGACTTTTTAAATGTAAAAGTAGTGGTAATGAAACTAGAGTGGTAATCTAGAGGTCTAATAAAGTGAAGAATGAGAGTTCCAATTCCATCATATTTAAAGAGCCTAAATTCAATTTAGAAAATAAAATCTGGAAATAAGTAATCTGATAGCAGTAAAATTGACAATGAAACAGTCAGATTCTGACAAAAAAAAACTGACCGATTTACTAATCCCCTCTTAAAAAAGCAAAAGCAAGTACGGAAAGCAGGTTATATGCAACTCAAATTCTACATCAAAGCGGCTGCTCTTCGCTATTCTGAGGTTGTCTATCAAAGGACAAGAACCATCTTCTCATGGTAGCCAAGGAATTAGAATATGTCAGCCTGATCAATGTTGCCTACATCCAAAAAAAAATTAAAAACATTACAAGTAGAGATTCAAACATCTCAGAACTGCAGTAAAAATCTACCAGTTAAAGCACACTGTTTAGTATGCTGTAAGTAGACTAGTTCTTTGTTCTTGGGATTTAGCAATGTTAGAAAGACAGCATTCTGTGCTCATTCCCTGTTCCACCAAAGGCACCAATTATTAACCACATAGTGTAGAACCCAAGTCATAACTAGGGCAGATCAGGTAGTTTGCGCAGTGAGGTTCCTCATAATAAATAGATAAATTTTTGTCAGATGGGTTGAATGTCGAAAATTACAAAATCCACTGACAAATACATCTTTGACAGTAATGTTGAACATGGTGAAGTGTTGAGGACTGCTTCTAGCAAACAGCAGAGATGATAAGCTACATTACCACCTTATTGTATGCTTACACAATTTGGGTATGCCACTTGAGGAGACAGAGGGAAAGAAAAAGTTATGGCTACTCATGTAAGACATTAAACAATGGGAAGCTTACCAGATCTTTATTCTCTTTGGAGTGAGTCTACTTTTCTGAATCATGTTATCCACTAAGTAGTAAAGCAGCACTGTTATTCCAGCAATGTAAAACATGACATATAGGATGAAGGTCACATGCACACAACGAAAGGACACTTCAAACTGTTGTTGCATGTTATCCTGTAGTTTCAAAAAAATTATACCAAGAAAGAAATGACATCATTTAATATCAAAAACTTTAAAAATACTATTTTAAAGAACAGAGGTAATAACACTGCTAAAGTCTAACTGAAAGGCCAAATTTTGAAACTTAGTTTGCACAGATTCCCATTCAAGTGCAAAACATTGGCAGCCAAGAAATAGTGGAACCTTTGTCTGGAAGCAACAGATATCTGTTTCAATTCTTGGAAAGCCTAGCATTTCTCAGATACTAGAGCAATCTATGTTCTCAAGTAGCAAGGTCCTGACCACATTCAAGTTTGCGCTGATAAGTGGCAAGTAACATTCAAGGCACACAGGTGGCAGGCAATGAACATCTCCAACAAGAGAGAATTCAACCAACTCCTCATGACATTCAACGGTATTACCACTGTGGAATTCTGCACTATAAGCTTTCTGGGGTTACCAGTGATCAGAAATGAAACTTGAACAGCCATATAAATACTGTTATGGATCATCACTATTTCAGAAAACAAATCAGCATAGTTTTGCTGAAGCTTATTCAACTTACAACTGTACAAATATATGATATTCAAGTTAACACTGAATTTTTAGCCAAAGTGTACAAAATATTTTATCTGTGCTCGTCTTTTCCCATTCACCTGATTAGAAACATGCAGGTTTGAGGGCATGGAGTCTCGATCAAGTGAAAGCTATAAAACTGGGCAGTATGTCCATGCAGTATTTTGCAGTAATATAATCAAGCTGCTTCCAGGATAATAAATGTCAATATTTGCAAAAAAAAAAACCCACCAAATCATATGTTAGTGTTAAAATTTGGAATCTGAACCACAAGAAGCTGCATACCACATATTCCTAGTTTCTCTTAGGGTCACAGACAGATGTATAGCACAGAAACAGACCCTTCTGTCCAACTCGTCCATGCCAACCAGATATCCTAAATAAATCTAGTCCATTTGCCAGCATTTGGCCCATATTCCTCTAAACCCTTCCTATTAATATACCTATCCAGACGCCTTTTAAATGTTGTTATTGTACCAACCTCCACCACTTCCTCTTGTAGCGCATTCCATAGATGCACCACCCTCTGCATGGAAAGAGTTGCCCCTTAGGTCCCTTTTAAATTTTTCCCTGTTCACCTTAAACCCATGCCTTCTAGTTTTGGACTCCCCCACCCCTAAAGAAACTTCAACTTTAACCATCTGCCATAATAGGTTTTGAACCCATACTCCTAGAACTTTAGAGATAACAAGGTGTAGAGAGCTGGATGAACACAGCAGGCCAAGCAGCATCAGAGGAGCAGGAAGGTTGATGTTTCGGGCCTAGACC
>NC_063334.1:101780647-101800491 GCF_021869965.1 Rhincodon typus
ACAGCAGGCCGAGCAGGAAGGCTGACGTTTCGGGCCTAGACCCTTTTCCCGAAACGTCAGCCTTCCTGCTCCTCTGATGCTGCTTGGCCTGCTGTGTTCATCCAGCTCTACACCTTGTTATCTCAGATTCTCCAGCATCTGCAGTTCCTACTATCTCCGAAATAATTTTGGTTAGTTTGGTTCACTCCACTTGATAAAAAAAATGGCTCAAGGCACTAGTTACTGTCAAGGCTATGGATCCTACATTAAGCCAGCAATAGTGTGGAGATCTTGTGCTCAAATTTCCTGTGTCCAAGGCCAAGATGTTCCAGTACAACTACACCAACGGTATTTACCTGGCAATATTTTTAAAAAAATCTTTATTCATGGGATGAGAACGTCGCTGGCTAGGCAGCATTTATTGCCCATCCCTAATTGTCCAGAGGGCAGCTAAGAGTAACCCACATTGCTGTGGGTCTGGAGTCACATGTAGGCCAGACCAGGTAAGGATGGCAGTTTCCTTCTCTAAAGGACGTTAATGAACCAGATGGGTTTTTCTTGACATTTGGCAATGGATTCACAGTCTTAATTAATAGATTCTTAACTCCAGATATTTTATTGAACTTAAATTCCACCATCTGCCATGGTGGGATTCGAACCCAGGTCGCCAGAACATTATCTGGGTGTCTGGATTAACAGTCCAGCGATAATACCACTAGGCCATCGCCTCCCCTTCATATGGAAAATTGCTCAGGGAAGTCAAGTAAACAAAAAAGCAGGACAAATATAAATCTGTCAAATTATCATCACAGCAGCCTAAGCTTAAATCATCAGCAAAATAATGGAAGGGGACATCAGCAATGCTCAATTTGGGTGTCACCAGGGCCATTCAGCTCCGTCCTCTTTACAGCTTTGGTTCAAACATGGACAAACAGCCGAATTCCAGAGATGAAGGGAGAGTAACTGCCCTTGACATCAAGGCTGCATTTGATCAACTGTGATATTAAGGAGCCCTGGCAAAACTAAGGTAATAGGAGTCAGGAGAAACTCTCCATCGAAAAGTAAAAGCAGGAAGCAAAATACTGTAGATGCAGGAAATCTCAAACAACAAAATTGTAGAGAAACCAGCAGACTCTTCTTCAGAATTGATTCTTTTGAGTCGAAACATTCATGTTGTTTCTCTCTCCACAGGTGCTGCCAGACCTGCTCACTTTTTCCAGCATTTTCTGTTTGTGTTCTGGAAACTCTCCACTGGTTGAAGTCATATCTAATGCAATAAATGATTGTTGTAGTTGTTGGAGGTCAGTCATCACAGCTCAAGTTTGTCAATGGCTTCATCGATGACTTTCATAAAAGTCAGAAATGGGGATATTCACTTATGATTGCATAAAGTTTGATGCCCTTTGTAAACAGTCAGATATTGAAACAGTTCATCTCAAATGCAGTAAGATGCGTCAATACCAAGGTTTGAGTTGAAAAGTAGCAAGTAACATTCGTGTCACTCAAGTCTGAAACAAAACAGTAACTAACCATCATCCCTTGAAGTTATAACGGCATTACCATCACTGAATCCCTCACTATTACCATTGACCAGAAACTGTATTGGACTCACTATATAAACAATGGCTACAAGAGCAGGTCAGAGGCTAAGAATACAGGAGATGAGTAACTTGAAAGAAGCTTGAAAACATCTAGGATAAAGCAGCCCACTTAATAGACACCTAATCTACAAACATCACTCCTTCTGCCAGTGAGGCTCAGTAGCACCAGCGTGTATCATCTAGAAGATGCACTGTTTAAAAACAAAAATCACTTAGGCTCCTTAGCACCCTCCAATTCCATTGCATCCTCCAGTTCCATAAACACTTCCATCTTGAAGGACAAGGGCAGAAAATTTATTGGAACACCAACAGCTGCAAGTTCCTCTCCAAGCCATTCACCATCCTGATTTAGATCTTTCATCACTGTTCCTTCACTATCACTGGGTCAAAACCCTAAAGCTTTCTCCCCAGCAGCATTGTAGGTGCACCTACAATAAATACACTTCAGTGGTTTAAAAAAAGTCAATAGCAGCTTCTCAAGGGCAATTAGGGATAGGTAATAAGTGCTAGACCAATCAGCAATGGTCATATCCCCGGAAATAAATTTTAAAAAATTCTTTGGTTTGTTTTTGTTAATTTAGTTACTTCAATTTTATTTTGACAAGAGTAAGACTCTTAGTATAAACACAAATGCACCCGTTACCCACTCGTAGAACAAAATGAAATGCAAAGCTTGCATAGATGTCTCATTAACAAGTACACTGTGTTCTCAGCAAAGTTTAGGACATTATCTGACACAAGGAAAAGCATTCAGAGCAGATATAAACACTTACTCCGCCTCCTACAGGAATCTTGTCCAATGAGGATTTTGCCTTCAGATGCTTTTCTTGTAAAATCTTTTGTTTCTGTTGAAGGCCTGCTTCATCAAATGTGCAAGTAAGTTAAAAAAGCTTATAATTTTACTTTATATGCTAGAATTCTGTAACTGCAAACAGCTATACATCTGCTTCTTAAAACAGTTTGAGAGTTTTTATTATATTGTAGATTAATTTAGCCAAAATCATAAAGGGGGTCTGGCTTGATGAGTAAATACAACCCTGACAGTTCATGTCAGCTAAAGTGAACAAGGCATGGTGGCTCAGTGGTTAGCACTGCTGCCTCACAGTGCCAGGGACCTGGGTTTGATACCGGCCTCGGTCGACTGTCTGTGTGGAGTTTGCACGTTCTCCCGTGCGGGTTTTCTCCAGGTGCTTCAGTTTCCTCTCTCAGTCCAAAGATGTGCAGGTTAGGTCATGCTAAATTGCCCATAGTGTCTAGGGTGGGAAATGCAGGGGGTGGGTCTGGGTGGGATGCTCCTCAAAGGTCGGTGTGGATGCGATGGGCCAAATGGCCTGCTTCCACACTGTAGGAATTCCAGTGATTATCAGATGCACTGAAGTAGCATCGATTAAACAGTAGGGATAAGTTCCAATTGCTTGATGTTTGCTGTAAAGTCAGCATCTAAAATGCAGCCAAACAAGAAAAGCAGAATCTTTGAAACATTTATAAAGTATTGTAGTATGTTAGAACTGTGAACGATGCCAAAAGGGTACTTTCACTTTTGATTTCATTTAGTGACATCAATGTAACATTCCTTTGTACGAACAATTAATCATGGAGATCCGTCATTCTAATGATTCTTGGGAGCTGCTGCTGGATTCACCAACACTGCTTCTACTCAACATGTATGAAGGACAGCACAAGACCGAACTTAACAGGGAGCCTGATACAGCACTGTTCCCTCAAAGCCAGCCTTTAAATAGACAATGAAATGAAAGAAACATTTTAACTCGTAGTTAAAGATCCCACCAGACCTTTAATAATGATTTGGGTTCCCTTCCAATTCACCATTTACAGTTGATTTTTCTCTGAATCCAGAATGTATCTTTAGTGAACTTTTTTGGTAGAACATTCAGTTTTTCAGTATTTCGTAAGATGTATAGACACATGCCATAAGCACCACAGGTCCATAGTTTCTTGAAAGTGGAGTCCCAGGCAGACAGGATAGTGAAGGTGCTCTTTGGTATGTTTGCCTTTATTGGTCAGTGCATGGAGTACAGGAGTTGAGAGGTCATGTTGCAGCTGTACAGGACATTGGTTAGGCTACTTTTGGAATACTGCATACAATTCTGGTCTCCCTGCTGTAGGAAAGATGTGGTGAAACTTGAAATGGTTCAGAAGAAATTTACAAGAATGTTGCCAGGGTTGGATGGTTTGCGCTATAGGGAGAGGCTAGATAGGCTGGGGTTATTTCCCCTGTCAGAGGCTGAGGGGTGACCTTATGGAGGTTTATAAAATCATGAAGGGCACGGATAGGGTAAATAGACAAGGTATTTTCCCCAGGGTAGGGGAGTCCAAAACTAGAGGGTATCGGTTTAAGCTGAGAGGGGAAAGATTTAAAAGGGACGTAAGGGGCAACTTTTTCCACGCAAAGGGTGATGCGTGTTTGGGATGAGCTGCCAGAGGAAGTGGTTGATTTGGACAAAGGAATTGAATGCATTATCTCCAAATTTGCAGACGACACTAAGCCGGGTGACAGTACGTGCTGTGAGGAGGGTGCTAAGAATTTACAGGTTGACTCGGACATGCCGGCTGAGTGGGCAAATACAATATAATATGGACAAATGTGAGGTTATCCACTTTGGTCACAAAGACAGGAAGGCAGATTATAATTTGAATGGTGGCAGTTTAGAAAAAGGTGAGGTGCAATGAGACTTGGGTCTTATGGTGGAACAGTCGCTGAAGATTGGTATGCAGGTGCAGCAGGCAGTGAGGTAAGCTAATGGCACATTGGTCTTCATAGCAAGAGGATTTGAGTATAGAAGTAGGGATGTCTTGCTGCAGTTATACAGGGCCTTGGTGAGGCCACACCTTGAGTATTGTGTGCAGTTTTGGTCTCCTGAGAGGCTGTATAGGATGATGCTATTTTCCCTAGAGCAGAGGCTGAGGGGTGACCTTATGGAGGTTTATAAAATCATGAAGGGCACGGATAGGGTAAATAGACAAGGTACTTTCCTCAGGGTAGGGGAGTCCAAAACTAGAGGGTATCGGTTTAAGCTGAGAGGGGAAAGATTTAAAAGGGACCTAAGGGGCAACTTTTTCTTGCAGAGGGTGGTTTGTGCATGGAATGAACTGCCAGAGGAAGTGGAGGCAGCTGGTAGGATTACAGCATTTAAATGGCATCTGGATGTGTATATGAGTAGGAAGGGTTTAGAGGGATATGGGCCAAAAGCAGGCAAATAGGATTAGATTTATTTAGGATATCCAGTCAGCATGGATGACTTGGACTGAAGGGTCTGTTTCCATGTTGTACAGCTCTAGTACTCTAGTGTGAGGAAGGACATTCTTGCAATTGAGGAAGCCCAGCGAAGGCTCACCACACTGATTCTCAGGATGACAGGACTGACTTATGGAGAAAAACTGGATCGACTGGGCTTGTACTCACAGGAATTTAGAAGAATGAGGAGGGGATCTCGTAGAAACATACAAAATACTGATGGGACTGGACAGGCTAGATACAGGAAGAATGTTTGCGATGTTGGGAAAGTCCAGAACTAGGGGTCACAGTGAGAATAAGGTTGAGCCATTCAGGATTGAGATAAGGAACAATATCTTCACTCAGTTTTGAACCTGTGGAATTCTTTACCACAGAAAGTTGTTGGGACCAGTTCGTCAGATATAATCTAGAGGCAGCTGGACGTGGCTCTTGTGACTAAAGGGATTAAGGGGCACGAAGAGAAAACGGGAATGGGTTACTGAAATGCACAATAAGCCATGATCATAATTAATGGTGATGCAGGCTTGAAGGGCCAAATGGCTTACTCCCGCATCTTTTTTTCTACATTTCTAAAACAACCTGAGGTCCAATTGTGTTATATTTTAAGAACATTTTATTCTCCTTTTTTCTTTCACAGGATGTGGATGTCACTGGTAAAAATCCCTAATTGCCCTGAACTGAGTGGTTTTCTAGGGCCATTTCAGAAACCAGGATGGGTACAGAATCACATACCAGAAAAGTTGATTGCCTTCACTAAAGGACATTAGTGAACCAGATTTTTTTTTAAGAAAATGACATGATTTCACAGTCATCATTATAGAAATTAGATTTTTAACTCCAAATCTTTATTCAGTGGCGGGATTTGAACTTTGTCCTCATAGCATCAGTTTGGTCTTTGGATTACGCCACAACTTTGCTTGTGCAGAACTGCTTAGGGCAGGGGGAAGAAATGCACATTATCCTTTTCAATGCCATTCTGTACAGAAAAAGGCTGTCATCAGAAGCATCAAGTCCAAGACTGAGTGAGTGTTACTTAGAAACCTTCAACGGCGACTCCACTTTCACAATTCTGCAGTGGCCTATAAATCAAATGGCTGCCTCCAACTCCACTGCTTTCGCAGCCTTATCACCATTCATCTTAAATTACAAAAAAAGGCATGGGGTATTGTGGCTGTGGCTGTGTCTATGGTTGTCAGCCTTTATAACTGTCTCAAAGATATATAGAAAGGCTGTGCCCTTTCTGAAGGATGAGCAGCTGGAATAATGAGTTCTCAAGACAGGGCTCATGCAGCAGATTTTTACCTCAGAGTTCCTGTACTATATCCAGCTGAACTCGTTCCTCTCAACACTTTGGAATACTTGTGGAGGCAAGGTTACGAAGAGTATCAGACCTGCTTAGCTTTGATGAGACCAGCCTTTGGCACATCATCCATTTCTAGCCATGTATTTATGTAGGTAATGCAGGAGGAATGATATAGATGAAGCCTTCAGGACACAACACCAGGGGCCACTTCCCAAGTCTCTGGCTGTTTGATGATGTGTGGCACCATGGTTTTTCGAAGATGGAAATAAAATCATTCATATCCCTTGGTTTACTGAATCAACCAAAGCAGTTGATGCTTATGCCATCACCCCTCCCACCCTGCATATTTTCCATATCCGAATCCTCTGCCATGCTATTGGTGACCAGAATCTCTGCAGTTGACAGACGGTGGGGGGGGTGGCGGGTGGTGGTGGTCAGTAAGTGTCTCCAGGGAAAGGAGATGTGATACAAGAGCCTACAGGTTAACCCCGCAGGGCATGCGATACATATCCACATATGAGTCTACAAGCGGTGTCCTGTGAAACCCTGTGCCTACAACCGTGTCAGACCCAGAGTAGATGTTGGCTTAGTGGTCCATGACTACAGCCAACTTCCATCAATTGCACCGCCTCAATTATGACACACAGCTCTAGTTTGTAAACTTAGTGCTTGGTCTTCAGGCCCCTTGGCAGGAGCTTCTTGTCTTTTATCAGGGTCTGGAACATGGTTACCTCCAGTTGAAACTCCCTACCATTTGGAGTGGTGACAATCCTCTTGAAGCAGTTGCTCAGGAAACCTCCATCATTATATATTCGTATACCAAAGTCAGGGTGAACTGGATGGCAGAAGAGTAGGATAGTTGTTGCTAGAAGAACTTGCATACATTTTTCAGTAGCATCGGCTAACAGCCAAAACTATCAAGAATGTGAAAATTGATGATCAATCTCAACTGCACTCCGCGTCAAGTGGTTCAGGTGTGTTCACACCAGTTTGGAAGTGTTCTCATCAGGGAGCAGAAACCTCCTTTGGTGTGTCGGCCTCACAACTGGAACTATCATTTGGAAATCTACTCTGTTCCATTCTATGCTGCACGGAAAATGTTCTTATACAGGGATTAGCACACTCTACTGCTTCAATCAGCTGTCTGCATGTACTATGGCATTCCTACTCTGCCATGCAGAGGTCGTGGAGGTTACTGTTGGGAGGTCTCCCTTTTCAAAAAAACAGGTTTGACATGGCAAGAGTTATACATGACAGTTCACCAAATTGACTAAACAATTAATTGCAGAGTGTCCCAGCACACCTGCAATTTATGTGCCTGGAGGAATCCATACTTCATATCAAAGTAAGGATGTTCATGGTTATAGTTCTTGCTTCACTATCAGAGGTGAAGAAATTGCTCCTGAATTTCAATTTGTTTCAATGTCACACTGATGTATGATCACCAGTTGCAGATGGAAATGGGTATATTGAAGGAAGTCCTTGTGGGTCTCTCTGGTTCAATTCAGGGTTGGCCATTAATAATGGCAAGTAGAAGTTGTTTGGCCCAAAAGTCTCTTCTGTACCCAGCTAACGTCCAGCGATAGTGTCCTACCCTTGGCAAGGTGGTCCAGATTCAAGTTCCACCTGCTCCAGAGATACGTCATAACTCCGAACAGATTCATTAGAGAAATCATCCACCCAGATTCCCTTGACACCTTCTATGACCACTGGGCCTCAGAGGGGATGGAATGCAACATCATTTCTGGAAATATTACTTTCAGTAAATTAGTTAAAAGTTTTTGTTCTTCTTCACGTATTAATGAGCACCAGCTTTCTCTATATTGGAAATTTGCTGGTTGGATCAAGAGAAATGCAAAAAGGAACAGACTAAAAGAGTGGGGAGTGAGAAATTGATATTTGTAATATAGATCTCTAAATAAATACTTAAAGGCTTTAAAAGGTTGGCTTTGGTGCCAACCTTCACTACCTGGATGTACAGACCATAAGACACAGAAGCAGTAGGCCACTCAACCCATCAAGCCTGCTCCATTATTCATTAAGACCAGTGATCGGATAGCCCTCAACTCCACTTTCTTGCCTTTTCCCCATAGTCCTTGATCCCCTCACTGATTAAAAATCTATTTCAGCCTTGAATATACTTAGAAACCCAGCCTTGACAGCTCTCAATTGTAAAAGGATTCCAGAGATTCACTATTTTCCTGTCCTAATTGGATGACCCCACATTCTAAGATTATGCCCTAGGTTCGCAGATTTTCCCACGAAGGGAAAAAAAAGAACCTCTCAACATTTACCCATCAAGCACCCCAAATAATCTTTTGTTTCATATTTCATTCTTCTAAACTCTACAATAATTTAAGAAAATAACAAGGACCTTCTACTTTGTGACATCGGATCTGAAGTAGTAAGATTTTATCAAACAACCAACATACCTGGTGTCATTCTAAGCATCTCAAGATTTGGGCTGACTGGTTTCTCTGACTTTCTTTGGCTGTTTTCAACACTAGAGCTATACAAAGAACATTGAAGAAAAGAAAAAGTGACTAATTTTACAAAATAAACAAAGAACTATAGATGCTGGAACTGTGTCAAAAAAGAGAGTGTTAGAGAAACATCACAGCAAGTCTGGCAGCATCTATTTTCTGTATACACTCTTAATGGTTCAAGTCTAGCGATCCTTTATCGCATTCTTATTATAAAAATGTAAAAAGATATCAGGATCGATTTTAACCTTCATCCATGGTGACGGCAACAAGTGCAGTGCGTTGGTTGGTTGCAATTTTTTTTAAGCTAGATGCTAAACTAGTGATCAATCCATTACTGCTAATTTCCCTTCTTCAAGAGAAAAATCAGTCCTACGACTCTTACCAAATCATTTCAAGGGCACAGGCTACATACAGTGGATAGAAATGGTGTGCAGCTGTATAGATAAAGGGCAGAAGATTGGCACAAGAGAAGCAATGAAGAAGTGAGATTTCCCTTGTTAGACATGACATTAATTTTAAGTAACTCCCATTTAGTCTACTCTCCTGGATTACAGGCCAGTGGTCTATGCAAACCCGTTCTATCTTCTACTCCATATAAAATAAAAAGAACTGATTATCCTAACCAGGAAACACGAGTATTATCTGTGACCTAGTTAATAATGGACAGCAAGATCACCTGCCAATCTAAAATTTCTGATGCACCCAAGCTTCTAAAACATTTGAGGAAGACCCACACAAAAGGCTGTTTACTAAATTCAAAGCTGTGGTCATTCATGTAAAATCCTGGGAAATGTAAATTGTTAAATGACTGGTGGGTAAAAAAAAAAGAACGAGCACGCATTAGTGGATTGATATTGGGGTGACGGTTGTACTGAATGGATCTCTCAGCACCGACTGTTAGGCTGTCAAACTTACTAATTGACTTGTTACCTTAATACAAATGCTCAAACATGCAGCTGGAACCAAAATAGATGCAGTAGATTCAGGGAAGACAGCTCAAGTCAGATTGAGATGGACAATATAGAGATGTGGAGAGAAATATAACAGGTGAATTTTCAAGCAAACAAATGTAAAATGATTGTGTATGGAAAAGAAAAAAAAGGCACTAATGATGCTGAACGGTACAGGTATACCTAAAAGAGCAGTCTCAGTAAACTCAATGCTAACCTTACTGAACCATTGCAAAGTAGTAATGACTAAATCCAACATCAAAACTACATGACTGAAATGGAGTACAAGTGGCAAAAGTTTCAATCAAACTGCACTAACAGTTCTCTGGTTAGACAACATCATGAGTTGCGTCTCTTGTTCTGATTACTGAAACATTCTAGCGCTGGAGAAAAAGAATTGCACTATGAGGGAAGAATGGAAAAGTTGAGAGGAAAAACTCAAGAGAGCGATTTTACTGCTGCTCTTGTCCAGATTTGGAAGGTGCTACTGAAAGCCTTTTTAGAATTCAATGTTATATCCTACATAAATAAAAAGGGAGCAATGCCAATATCTTGCAGGTAAATATTGTTGTTAACTAATACATGCAAAGCACACATTGATATGAATGTTTTTGTAAAATTTAGACATGCTTAAGGACAATAGGTTCCCCATATAAACAGTAAGTGCAGTGCAGAAAGCAATTTATTCAGAGTTTGAGAGGTTTTGAATGTGATAAAAAAAAACTCTATACAAATGCAATAAAATATTTAAGAGATCAGCAAGAACATTCAGCAAACAGCTAGGCTTTTTGATTGATTTTCCATAGTTAATTGCAATACTTACATTAGATGATTCAATGTGTTCGAAATCAGGGGAGTCACCAATCGCTGCCGTGGAATAAAAGCAGTCCTGCCTTTCAGATTAGGAGTCTCCATGCTTTCCAATCTGTTTACAAAGAGTTGCCGAGATTGTATTTTTACTCCTCTTTGGAGGTTCCTGCACCCATGGCATGGAGTGCCATCTACTTCTTGAACTTTATTTGTTCTAGGAGTAGGAACCATAATGTGGTACTCTGATCAACTAACCTACAAAAACAACAGACTAAAATTTACATAAATTCCTTATTGAGCATTGAAATTTATGTAATGGGTTGCTGAGGGTCAGTTGCAGTGATAAACAGAGCACTAAAATTGTGTGGCTCTAAAGACTGTTTAATTCAGTCTATAGAGATACTCTAACATTTGTACTAAGTTAGATGCTGTTCATGTAGAGTTAATTTTTGCCTGCCTACTGGTCATATTGGAAGATGAAGCACATAGTATTAAATCTTCCCTTACCTTCTCCATCCTAGGAAACAATCCCAGCTTCATTGGTCTCAGAAGGTTCAAGAATTTAAAAAGTAATTGAAGAGGTGATTATTGGTGCCTAAAAATTGGGAGGAGTACTTGCAACAGATATTTTAACTACTCCTTAACACTATCATGCACTGCATCAAAATGTATTAATGCCAGCACTAATCATTGCTAATTAAATAAAACAGAACTAATTGACTTTTATTTCTAAATATGACAATGTAAGAAGTAATTTCTTATGAATTCCAATATTGTATGCCAGCACATCATAAATTGATTCTTTTGGCCAGAACCACGTGGGATATCTTGGTTAGATTCACCACCATCAATCCTTCTTGCTGGCATTAGTCAGGTTACTGATGCAAAGGATGCCCATACAATACCTCAGGTAGAAGATAGGCTCTATCTTGATTAGACAGTAAACACTTATTACATTTACTTAATAACTAGTTATATTACATCAAAATACATGATTGTCTGAGAGGCATCAGGCTCAACTTGAGAAAATACACATTACTATTTTCATTATATGCTGTTGGCGTTAAGAATATATACTGGAGGCTGGTACAGCAGACTGTAGAGCTGGAGTCCCTTATATCCTGATGGGCAGAGCTACTTATGAGATCAGTTAACACTTTCTGCTCTTAACCGTCTGGTACAAGAAGAACGGCTAGATAAAAGCAGCTGATGCAGTCATACCAGAAACTAGGGGGGAGGGGGAGAGAGAGAGAGAGAGAGAGAGACCGACCATATTTCTGAAATACCAAAAACTTGACATCGTTTGCAACACTAACGGCTAGCACATGCGCCAATTCTGCATTTTAGAAACTGGGAAATACTGGTAATACACGGCTGGCCTGTGAGTGACAGTTTAGAGAGATTCGCGTTTCAAATATAATTGAACCCTGGAAAATAAACAAGCATTCTGTACGGAGGAGGTGGGGGGGTCGGTTTGCTGTTTTCATAACCCTCCAAGTTTAATCCCCTGGTTTCCAGCATTCTCTAACTTCTGCTTGCCAGTTTGCAAAGTTCACCGAATGACAGGGAGCTCTTCTGCAAAAAAAAACCTTCACAATTTAGAGACTTCTCCATCCCCAGCTCCCAGACCTCGGTTCGCGCGACAGCGGAATAAGTCGTTTTCCTGATGATTAGCTCATGTTGTAGCCCGAGTGGAAGCCGGCCCCGGTCCTGACCAGAGCCCAATGACCACCTTCACTCAACTCCAGCCGCTCTGTTCAAACTGCTCCCGCTTCAAATTGAACTGACCGGAATGGTTAGACCTGAGTAATCGAACGAGCGCCGCGTCCGACGATGTCAGCTGCACTCGATTGAGTAGGTGTATTATGATCGACGAGTCCAAGAACCAAACAGAAGTCAGAACCGGAGATAGTAGGAACTGCAGATACTGGAAAATCTGAGATAACAAGGTGTAGAGCTGGGGGTCTAGACCCGCCTGATCCAGCTCTACACCTTGTTATCTCAGAAGTCAGAATCGACCAACCAACAGTCCGATCACGTCGTGGATGGGCGGGACCAGAATTAACGGCTGTTGAAAAGTTGCGCTTGCTTGTGTGAGCGAAGCTGAATACCGGGAGAAGGACAAGAAGATGGAGTAAGAGACTAGTTCACTTTCTTGAATTGAGTAGGCGATCATTGGGTATAAGATGATTAACCGGGCAAATTTCTTCCCACCCCACCAACCTCCGGATCCAATGCATCATCCTCCGATACTTCCGCTATCTGCAATCCGACCCCACCACCAAAGACATTTTCCCTTCCCCACCCTTACCTGCTTTCCGGAGGGACCACTCTCTCCGTGACTCCCTTGTCCGCTCCACACTCCCCTCCAGCTCCACCACACCGGGCACTTTTCCTTGCAACCGCAGGAAGTGCTACACCTCCACCCTCACCCCTATCCCAGGCCCCAAGAAGACCTTCCACATCAAACAGATCTTCACCTGCACATCTGCTAATGTGGTATACTGTATCCGCTGTTCCCGTTGTGGCCTCCTCTACACTGGGGAAACCAAGCGGAGGCTTGGGGACCGCTTTGTGGAACACCTACGCTCGGTTCACGACAAACAACTGCACCTCCCAGTCGTGAACCATTTCAACTCCCCCTCCCACTCCTTAGACGACATGTCCATCCTGGGCCTCCTGCAGTGCCACAACGATGCCACCCGAAGGTTGCAGGAACAGCACCTCATATTTCGCTTGGGAACCCTGCACCCCAATGGTATCAATGTGGACTTCACAAGCTTCAAAATCTCCCCTCCCCCAACCGCATCTCAAAACCAGCCGAGCTTGTCCCTGCCTCCCTAACTGGTCCTTCCTCCCACCTATCCCCTCCTCCCACCTCAAGCCCCACCCCCATCTCCTACCTACTAGCCTCATCCTTCTCCCTTGACCTGTCCCCTCCCTAACTCACCACCTACACTCACCTTTACTGGCTCCACCCCTGCCTTTTTGACCTGTTTCCTCTCCACCTATCTTCTCCTTTATCCATCTTGTATCCGCCTCACCCTCTCTCCCTATTTATTTCAGAATCCCCTTCCCCTCCCCCATTTCTGAAGAAGGGTCTAGACCCAAAATGTCAGCTTTCCTGCTCCTCTGATGCTGCTTGGCCTGCTGTGTTCATCCAGCTCTACACCTTGTTATCTCAAATTTCTTCCTCTCTCCCCTTTATGAATTGGAATGATTAGGTTGGAGTTTCGTCAGTTCCCCTTTGGGATTTTAACTTACTCAGAGACAGTAAGAACTGCAGGTGCTGGAGTCAGAGATAACAGTGTAGAGCTGGAGGAACACAGTAGGCCAGGCAGCATCAGAGGAGCAGGAAAGTTGACGTTCCTGTGTTACCCCTTTGGGATTTGTTCTCGGATGCTGCTTGTCCTCCTCCAGGTCTTAAGAGCTGGGGCGATGAGCGCCAGATGTTTGTTTAATCGTGCTGTCAATTCGGACATGTGGCGTGAGAATGTTGCAGAAATATACAATGGCTTTTGCCATTATTGGTGCATAAACCACCTTCTCCCATCCTCCAGCAATTTCAAAGGAAGAAGAGACCCTGAGTTTTGTTGAGCGCAGAAATATTTGGAGTGGTGCCTCTGTGACCAAGCCACACTTGATTCTTACACTGCATCCTCCAAATTGCACCATACGTGTGGTGTAAAGGTGCATGGATAATGGTGTAGGGAAGCGAATGCTAATGTGTTACCTTGTTAATGTTCTGTGAATTTACTCAATTGGTAAAATAATAAATAATAGTCTCAGTTAAAGACAACCGATTTTCAAAAGGTGACCAAAGAAAGAGTAGAGGAGCAAAAGAACCAAAATAAAAGAATAAGCATTTAAAAAAAATAAACTCGTCCTTGTGATGTGTTAACAGAAGGCTACTTGCGTGAAATGTAGAAATATTCTTGAAACGGCATGATCGTTCTGATCAGGGACAGTGGAATTGCTTTAATCAAAACTGACAGAACTGCAGATGCTGGAAGTCAGAAACAAAAACAAACGTTGCTGGAAAATCTCAGCAGGTCTGGCAGCATCTGTGGAGAGAAATCAGAGTTAATGTTTCAGGTCCAGTGACTTCTTCAGAACTGATGATAGCTAGGAAAGTATTGGTTTTTATGCAGAAGATAGGGTAGTGGGATGGGTGGGGGGCTAAGGAGTAAATGATAGGTGAGATAGAGCCTAAAAAGAGAGAACAGTTGGACTGACAAAGGAGTAGATAACGGTCAACCGAGGAGAATGAATAGTTGCTAAGGGGGTCACCTCATCGACGGTCCCTCGCAGACAAGGATGACTCTGTTCCACTCAGGGTGAGTCCATAGGTGGGTGCACAGATCAATATGGCTACTGCAGCCTCCGTTAAACCTGGGTTAGAAGGTGGTAAATGATTGCCAGCTGTAAATTAAGACACCTTAATGATTTATGTCAGGCCTGGTCAAGCAAATTGTTAACAAGTTATCTTTAAAGAAATTGAAGAACACCTTTGCTAAGGAAGCAAATGTCTAATTCTGATTACTAGGGGGTACTATTGCATAAGTGGATAGAGTACAGAGAGAGGCACCACCTATCAGTTGGTGGGGAAAAATCCACTGTGTCACCTTGTTTTGCTGGTCAACAGAAAAATTTTCATTTCCTTCAGTTCTAACTTCAACTTAATGTCTTATGATGCAGGATTTCTGATGTAGCTAATTTTGATCATGACTTCAGTAGAACTTAGTAAAATGTAACATTCATTGTCATAGAACAGGGTTAATTTTCTTATTATTCATTCGTGAGATATGGGCATTGCTGATTGGGCCAGGATTTTCACCCATCCCCGTTGCCCTTGAGAAATTGGAGCTCATCTGTCTCTTGAGCTACTGTAGTCCATTGGTGCAGATAAGCCCATAATGCTATTTAGGAGGGGAGGTTCCAGGATTTAACCCAGTGATACTTAAGGAACGTCAATATATTTTCAAGTTAGGATGCTGACTGGCTTGGAGGGGAACTTGAAGGGCAATGTTCCCATGCTGTCCTTGTCCCACGAGATGATACTGGTCATGGATTAGGAAAATGCTGCCTAAGAAGCATTGGTGAATTTCTGCAGTGCATTTTATAGATGTGCATGCTGCTGTTACTGAATGTCAGTGACAGAGGGAGTGATTGTTTCTGGATGTGGTGCCAATCAAGTGGGCTGCTTTGTCCTGGGTGGTGTAAAGCTTCTTTGTTGTTGTTGTTGGAGATGCACTCATCCAGACAAGTGGGAGTATTTCATCACATTCCTGACTTGTGCCTTATAAGTGGACAGAATTTTAGGGAGTCTGGAGGTGAGTTGCTTGCTGCAGATTCCTAGCCTCTGATTTACTTTTGTAGCAACAGTATTTATACAAGTTTAGTTCAGTTTCTGGTTAATGGTATCTCCTAGGATGTTGATAGGTTCCTATCTCCCTAACGAGAGGCTAGAGTGGGTGAGGGCTTAAGGAAAAAGAGAAGATAGTAAATAAAAAGGAAGAAGCAGCTGAGCTGTAAAGCACTAAGATAAGTGGATACCACATAGTGACAGAAAAAGTGAGTGTTTAAAAACAAAGGTTCTTTGTTAGCATTCAAAAAGAAGATATAAAAACTAGCATAAGGGCACTTTAGCTGAATGGTCACAGCATTAGAAACAAGGTAAATCTGTTGATGGCACAAATCACTGCAAACGGGTATAATTTAGCGATCATTACAGAGACATGGTTGCAGTGTGTTCACAACTGGGAGTTAAATATCCAGGGGTATCGGACTATTTGGAAGGACACATCAGAAAGGAAAGGGAGGTGGTGTAGCTCTGATATCTAAGGATGACATCGGGGCAGTAGTGAGGGATGTTATAGGTTCTATGGAGAAAAAGGTTGGATCAATGAGGGTGGAAATTACAAATAGTAAAGGGAAAATGTCACTAATAGGCATAGTCTATAGGCTACCAAATAATAACATCACAGTGGGGCGGGCAATGTACGAAGAAATAACCGATGCATGTAAAAATGGTATGGCAATTATCATTTGGGATTTTAAACAACATATTGATTAGTCAAACTAAGTCAGTCAAGGCAGCCTTGGAGGAGTTCATAGAACGTATCTGCGATAGTTTCCTTGAACAGTATATGATGGACCCTACAAGGGAACAAGCTATCCTAGATCTGGTCCAGTGTAATAAGGCAGGAATAATTAATGATCTCACAGTTAGGGATCCTCCTGGAAGGAACAATCACGGTATAGTTGAATTTAAAATACAGATGGAGAGCGGGAAGTTAAAATCCAACACCAGTGTTTTGTGTTTAAACAAAAGAGAGTACAATGGGATGAGGGAGGAATTGGCTAAGGTAAACTGGGAGTCAAGACTAGATGTTGTACAATTGAGGAACAGTGGAGGACTTTTATAGCGAATTTTGAGCGCTCAACAAAAGTATATGCCATTGAAAAGGAAGGATAGTAGGAGAAGGGATAATCACCCATGGATAACTAAGGAAGAAAAGGAGAGTAACAAATTGAAAGCTAATGTATACAAAGTGGCAAAGATTAGTGGGAAACAAGGGGATTGGGAAATCTTTAAAGATCAACAGAAAGCCACGAGAAATGCTACAAAGAAAGGTAAGATGGATTATGAGAGTAAACTAGCTCAGAATATAAAAACAGATAGCAAACGTTTCTACAAATATATAAAATGAGAAAAAGTGGCTAAGGTAAACAATGGTCCCTTAGAGGATGAGAAGAGGGATTTAATAATGGGAAATGAGAAAATGGCAGAGGTGTTGAACAGGCATTATGTGTTGGTCTACACAGTGGAAGACGCAAGTAACATGCCAATAATTGATGACAAGGAGGCCATGGAGGTGAGGTTTTGAAACGACCATTATCACTAAGGACTTGGAGACAGTCAGGATGACAAAGGCTAGAAGCTAGAGTCAATAAATGTGGAGCTGGAAAAGCACAACCGGTCTGACAGCATCCGAGGAGCAGGTAAGTCATTGTTTTGGGTTGAACCTCTTCGTCGAGTCCTCATGAAGGGTTACGGCCTGAAATGTTGACTTTCCTGCTCCTCGGATGCTGTCTGACAGGCTGTGCTTTTCCAGCTCCACATTTATTGACTCTAGCTTCCAGCATCTGCAGTCCTTACTGTCTTCAAGTCGCTGAAAACCATACTGCGAAGTCTCTTCTAAAGATGCTCACCTTGAAGTTTTCTCCTCTCTCCGAAGAATGCTCTCTCCCACTGCAACCCCCTGGCTATCTCCTCTGCCCTGAAGCTCTTCGACCACATTCTGAAGTAATCCCACCACTACAGCCACGTCTTCTTCCTCGGTGCCTGTCTACGCATCCGGCCAATCCCCCATGGACTCCAAATAATGTTCAGACCATCTCAATTTGGACCCAACCATGACAACTGTTATCTGCAGCACCTCCAGGCCCTCCAGAAATGGTTCTCCCTGCAGAATGCTTGCAGCCCTGTGTTGACACCTCTCCCTACAGTCAGCCCTGCCCCAGCTCAGAGTTTCTCTTTCCCAGACCTGCAGGGGACCTTTACTGTTGTTTGTCCTCAGGATGATCCACACCCTCAACAAATGTTTTTTCTCTACCCTATCAGACATCAAAACTGTAAGTATGCCAAACACTTGTACTAGTCCTGACAAAGGGTTTTGGTCCGAAACATTGACTTTCCGGCTCCTCGGATGCTGTCTGACTGGCTGTGCTTTTCTAGGTCCACATTTATTGACATTATCGTTAAAGAGGTGGTGTTGGGCAAGCTAATGGGGCTAAATGTAGACACGTCTCCTGGCCCCGATGGAATACATCCCAGAGTATTAAAAGAGATTGCAGGGGAAATAGCAAATGAGCTCGCAGTAATTTACCAAAATTCGCTGGACGTTGGGGTGTTTCTGGCAGATTGGAAAACAGCAAATGTGACACCATTGTTTAAAAAGGAGGTAAATGAAAGGTGAGTAACTATTGGCACGTTAACTTCTGTAGTGGGGATAATGCTTGAATCTATAATCAAGGCAAAAACAGACATCTGGATAGAAATTGTCCTATCGGGTAAACGCAACGTGGGTTCATAAAAGTTAGATCATGTTTAACTAACTTACTGGAATTCTTTGAGAATATTATGAGCACTGTGGACAACAGGGAACTGATGAATGTGGTGCATCTGGATTTCCAGAAGGCATTCGTCCAGGTGACGCACAAAAGGCTGCTGCACAAGGTAAAGGTGAGCAGAGTTAAGGGTAATGTATTAGTGTTGATAGAAGATTAGTTAGCTAACGTAAAGCAACGAGTGGGGATGAATGGGTGTTTTTCTGGTTGGTGATCAATAGCTAGTGGTGTGCCTCAGGGCTCAGTGTTGGAACTGCAATTGTTTACAATTTACATAAATGATTTAGAGTTGGGGACCAAGTGTAATGTGTCATAGTTTGCAGATGACATTAAGTTGAGCGGAAGAGCAAGGTGTGCGGAGGACACTGAAAGTCTGTAGAGGGATATAGGTAGGTTAAGTGAGTGGGCAAGGGTCTGGCAGATGGAGTGTGATGTCGGTAAATGTGAGATCATCCATTTTGGTAGGAATAACAGGAAAATGGGCTATTATTTAAATGGGGAAAAGTTCAAGCATGCTTTTTTAAAATTTTTTCATTTGTAGGATGTGGGCATCGCTGGCTGGCCAGCATTTATTGCCTGGCCCTAGTTGCCCGTGAGAAGGTGGTGATGAACTGCCTTCTTGAACTGCTGCAGTCCACCTGCTGTGGTTGGCACACAATCTCATTAGGGATGGAATTCCAGGATTTTGATCAGTGACAGTGAAGGAACGGCAATATATTTCCAAGTCAGGATGGTGAGTGGTTTGGAGGAGAACTTGAAGGTGGTAGTGTTCCCATATGTCTGCTACCCTTGTCCTTCTAAATGAAAGTGGTCGTGGGTTTGGAAGGTGCTGTCTGAGGATGTTTGGTGAATTTCTGTAAGGCAGAGGGGCTTGGGTGTCCTTGTGCATGAATCACAAAAAGTTGGTTTGCATGTGCAGCAGGTAATTAATAAGGTAAATTGAATATTTTCCTTCATTACTGGAGGGATTGAGTTTAAAAATAGGGAGGTTATGCTGCAGCTATAGAGGGTGCGGGTGAGGCCATACCTGGTGTACTGTGTACAGTTTTGGTGTCCTTACTTGAGAAAGGACGTACTGGCTCTGGAGGTGGTACAGAGGAGGTTCACTAGGTTGATTCAGGAATTGAGAGGGTTGGCTTATGAGGAGAACTTGAGTATACTGGGGCTATGCTCATTGGAATTTAGAAGAATGAGGGAGGATCTTATAGAAACATATAAAATTATGAAGGGAATAGATAAGATAGAAGCAGGGAAGTTGTTTTTGCTGGCGGTCGAAACTAGAACTAGGGGACATAGCCTCAAAATAAGGGCAAGCAGATTTAGGAC
>NC_063334.1:101800991-101825991 GCF_021869965.1 Rhincodon typus
CCAGGGTCGATCCCTTGGCATTATGGTAATGATTTTGTGGGGAATATGCCAGGCCATGAGGTTATAGATTGTGCTGGAGCTGTGATGTCTTGCTGCAATTGCATAGTCTTGCTGAGACGATGCCTGGAATATTGTATGCAGTTGTCATCTCCTTATCTGGGAAAGGATATTCTGGCTATGGAGGCAGCGTGGCAAAAATTTACCATGCTGATTCCTGGGATAGCTGGACTGAGATATGAAAAGAGCCAGGATCGGTTAGCACTATACTTACTGCAGTTTAGAACGAGTGGGATCTCATAGAAGCCGATAAAATACTAACTGGTTTATACACGCTAAGTGCGGGGTAAACATTCCTGATGACTGGCAAATCCAGAACCAGAGGTCACAAGATACAGGTAGGCCACCGAAGGCTATGATGAGGAGAAATCTCTTCACCCAGAGAATGGTGAAACAGTGGAATTCTCTGCTACACAAAACAGTTGATGTTAAAGCATTAATATTTTCAAGGAGGAGCTAGATATAGTTTGGAGGAGAAAAGGGATCAAACAGTACAGGCAGAAGGCAACAACAGGGTAATGAGTTAGATGATGAGCCACGATCACATGAAATGGCAGAGCAGACTCAAAAGGGCTAATTGGCCTACTCATGCTCTTATTTTGTGTTTTCCAAGTCAGTCTGTGAGACCAGAAGAGCTAAATGTAATACATTGCAAATAGAACAGCACTAGTGGACAGTACTTTGGTGGAATTCCTAAAACCATACAACTTCTGAATGCTGGCCTTGCATAATTGTGACAAGAATCCTTAACAATGAGCAATAAATCCAAGTTTCTACTGCCAATGAAGCAAAGAAATCTAAATAGATGCAAATTATCCAGCTACAGGTACCAATTTTTCACAGAGAAAGAAATTTAGCAGGTTCTGAACTTTCAGTTGGCTAGAAATATTGGAAGTACACTTAGCCACAGATTTATATACGGCCTTTCATGAACACTGGACATTCCAAAGTACTCAACAACCAGCGGCGGATCTCTTGTTGGACAGCTCGAATGGCTTATTCTGGCTTCGTTTTCCTCCGTCCCAATGTCCTAATTAAAATGAAAGCAACACACCGCAGACTCTGGAATCTCAAAGTGAGATTTAGTGAGAAATCTAATGACTTGCGAAGATATTGCTGGATATGCTGAATTTTCGCACTTTCGCATCCAAATAAAGAACAAACCGATGCCAGTGCTCGCACAACAGCACCAAAATCTGTACATGCCTGGCTTGGATATTAAATGGTGGAGGGTGCGCTCCAGAAGAACAATTATTGCCATCCCATCTTTATAAATAGCACTGTTTAAGCATTGGAAAACTTGGTGCGAGTTGCTGGTGACACACCAGGTGAGAGTGAACCGCTCTGCAAGCAATGGCCCGGAGTTAAGGACCTGGCTGCAGAGGTTCAGGCCTGCTCTCACAACATCTTATTTTTAACCCTCCGCTGCCTTTTTTTTAAAAAAACGAATCTCGGGAGCCAACATCCAAACGAACTCAAACCAAAACAGTGGAGAAACTTAGGGAACGCGGGCAATGAGCGACAAGGACACGACCCCTGTATGCGTATATATAAGAAAAGAAAATCCACATCGAGACAGAAGAGGACACAGACAACCGTGCAATCACCATTATTGCTGCTGCTGCTTCCCTCAGTCGCTGACATCTAAACCCATCAACAGAACACACAGGAAAAGCTACACTCCTCTTACCTGAACGACCCGACTGTTGGCCGCCATCTTATTTCCTGCGTTCCCCATGGCGACGCTAATCAATGTTCACTTCCGGGTGAAAGGTTTGGTGGAGTGTCAGTGACAAATAGCCGGGTGCGCGAGTGCGTTCCGGTGAGCTGGAGTTTGGGGAGGGGTGGAGTGAGGCTCGAACCCGAGCGCGACGCTGTCAATCACCATGCGGAGTGGCGCGTGCTCTGGCCGTGTACGGCCTGGTCACCTGCGATGACACTTGTCCCGCCCCGCTCCCTGCACCACGTGATGTCTTAACACGTGGCGTCAGCAAGTACTGTTGCATTTTATCTGAGAGACTTAACTGTCCCCTTTCCCTGGCCGCTGGCATTGGCTGGCATCGGCGTAAGCTGTACAGCATTTCGCAACCCATGAAATGTGTTAGCGCACATTCGAGCTAGGGCAGACGGTCTATGCACAAGGTCCTGAAAATAAAGTAGGATTTTTGTCCGATAATGTAAAATTAAGGGAATTATTGGGATTGCTAAAATGTTACATCTGATCACTCACGATGCAGAATCAAGGCTGGGTTGGAATATTATTCATCATCGACGGTCCCTCGAGGCAGACGAGGATGACTCTCTTCCACTCAGGGTGAGCCCATAGGTGGCTGTATACCTGACATGGCAACTGCAGGCTCTGTTACACCGAAGGTGTTCGCAGAAAGAAGGGGGTGGGGTGTTGGCGTAGCAGCACACTCCTATCGCTGTTTTTGCCTGGCTTCCTTTTTTTTTCCGGATGGCAAGTTTTGAGGTACTCATCACTTTCCTGTATGCTCCTCTTCCACTGTGGACAGTCTTGGGCCAGTGATTCCCAGGTGTCTGTGAAAATGCCACACTTTGCCAGGGAGGCCTGGAGGGTAAGACAGAAGCACTTCCTCTGTCTGACTGGGACTCAGCTGCTGTTTCAAAGCTGGGAGTAGAGCACCTGCTTGGGAGTCTCATGTTGGTCATGTGGACAACATGCCCAGCCTATCATAGCTAGTCAAGGGTGCTCAGTGCCCTGATGCTAGGGATGTTGGCCTGATCAAGGACACTGGTGTTGGTGCATCTTTCTTCCCAGCTGATTATGGGATTTTGCGCAGGCAGCCTTGGTGGTACTGCTCCAGTGCCTTGAGGTGTCTGCTGTAATGTCGGAATATAAGGTAATGGGCCACAGATGTTGCTTCTGATATGGGTGATGAGGATTATTTGGACACCATGCACAGCTAACATTTTTCTTTTGAGGCAAGTCACCATACAGGAAGAACGTCCAGATGGTCAACGAGTGACAAGGTCAGTTCCTTGGGCAAGCAGTTAAGAGTGAGAGACTAGAACACTTGGAAGTGATTAGTAACATTGAGGGCAGAAAGTACTGGACCTTATAGAGGTTTATAAAATCATGAAGGGCATGGATAGGGTGAATAGCCAAGGTTTTTCTCCTAGAGTGGGGGGAGTCCAAAACTAGAAGGAATAGGTTTAAGGTAAGAGGGGAAAGATTTAATAAGGACCTGTGAGGTAACTTTTTTCATGCAGAGGGTAGTACATGTACAGAGCAAGCTGCCAGAGGAAGCGGTGCAGACAGGTACAATTAGAACATTTAAAAGGCATCTGGATGGGTATATGAACAGGAAAGATTTAGAGGGATATGGGCCAAATGCTGGTGAACGAGACTAGATCAGAATGGGTTGTCTGGTCAGTGCAGATGAGTTAGACCAAAATGGTCTGTTTCTGTGCTGTATGATTGTCTATGATTATAACAGCTATCTAGGGTCTACTATTCACAACTCTAGTTTGTTCCTATGGACTGGGTTCACGGATGTAAGCTTTTGTGGATCGGCCAGCATTTGTTGCTCATTCTTAATTGTCCTTGAGAAGGTGTTATTGGGGAACTTTATTTGCTGCAGTCCTTCAGGGTAGATACATCAACAATGTTGCTAGAAGGAGAGGTCGAGGATTTTGACTCAGTGATAGTGAAGGAACAATAACATGGTAGCAAGTTAAAATGATGTTGGCTTGGAAGAAAGCATACAAGTGATTATGTTCCCATATACCTACTGTCCTTGACCTAGTCATTGTAGTGGTCCAGAGTTGGAAGTTGCTGTTTGATAGTGGAGGGTATGCCAGTCAAGCTGGATACTGTCAAGCTTGAGTGTTGTAGGAACTGCACATCCAGGCAAGTGGAGCGTATTCCATCACATTCCTGACCTGAACATAGTGGGCAGGTATTGGGAGGACAACTAATAATTTTATTGCTGCAGAATACCTAGCTTCTGACCTGACACAGACTTTCATCTGAAGCGGTCTTGTGTTTTAATGAAGATTGACCTGTTGGCTATCTCCAGGATTTTCTGTTCAGGTTTTGGCCTTGCATCAAGAATTTTTTTTTCTTTGTTGGGAGAAAAAAAGCACTGGAGGCATTGCTTACTGATTAAGTTGTACTCTATTTCAGCTTAATGAAATAACAGCAGCAATAAAACCAATGTTGTTCAGCACTCTAAAATTACAAGATACACAAGTTTGTTATAGTTCTGTCACTTACATGGACTATTAAGTAAACACACCTAAATTAATTGTTAAGCTTAGGCAGGGGGAGGGCAGATTAGATTGTGTATTTTGGAGCAAATAGGCCACTAGGCATTAATTAAATTCAGTAATCCCAGTATTCTCCGTTGGAAGATGACGATCTGGAAGGAATTTAATGATTTTGACCTAACACAGACTTGAGCGACAAGTGAACCAAACAGCTGTGATGCAATCCATTATCAATAGTTTCCTAATCAACCTGTTCAGAGATGTCATGACACACCTCTGGCACAAATGGGACATGAACCCAGGCCTCCTGGCTCAGAGGTGGGGATACTACCACTGCACCACAAGAGCCACACCCAATTAATAACATTTACTCAGTATATTGTAATTAATTTGTGGGAAACATGCCAGCAATGAAGTAAATTTGACACTGAACAGTTGAAAGCAGGAGAATCATAAGTAGATTTGTTCCCTGTCACACCTTTTCCACTATAAAGCAGTACTTCTTTTAACTTAGTCACACACACCAAATGTATCTATATTGATATTCCAACACATAAGAACTTATGGGTTTGACTGTTTTATTTATATTTCTTAATGACAAAATTATACATTAACAGAGGCAATTGCAGACTCCAGAAAGTAAATGAACAATATAACATTTTTAAATCGTTCAACACATTAGACATTCAACCGTAAACATTTTAATATTGCCATTTGTATTCACAAGAAAATTAGATACTAAAGTGAGGGGAAGAGGAGAAAGGAATCAGTGAAGTAAATTAGCATCCATGAATGCTCATCCAAAGTTCATTTTGTACAGTGGGATGTTTAAATTTTGAAAATCTTCCAGGTGATATTCAACTTCAACTTCCAACTCTGGACCACTACTATGACTAGGTAAGGACAGTAGGTATATGGGAACATAATCACTTGTATGCTTTCTTCCATTGGTCAGAAAGCTGACTGATAATTTGGAATTCTGCAGAGGTAAATTAAATAACCACCAAATCTTTTAAAATATTTGTTTTACAGTTTTATATATATATTAAAAAACATGAAGACCAAATACAATTGTCTAAATTTCACTGCAACATATTAAAAGTTGAATTTAAAAGACAGGTCGAAAAAGAAAATTAAAACACAAATGTGACCGTTCATTTTTAATATTTAGCATAAGTATTCACTAAAATAAGTCCAAAATATAGTTGTCCTGGTTGTGGTAGAAAGTAGACAGTTTAGTGATGGTATGAGTACTTGGCACATTAAATCGAGGCTCATTTGGTCTTCACCATTGAAAACAATTAGACAAAAATCAATTGCTTGAATCTGCTTCATCAAGTGGATTATTCTCAAGCTGCAAAACAATTTCCTTTAATACAGGATCCTTGGCCCAGTTCACTCCGCTGGAAAGAATAACACCCTGTTAAAATAAAGGTCAAGATTCTGGTTACTTTGAATTACCAAAAACTTAAGAGGTTAGTACTTCAACTGTTCTACACATTTCCCATGGAAAATAAAAACATGGTTCTCCAGTAATGTAATGAACATGTAACAAAGCTTTATGATCCACAAAATATCAGACAGAATTTCCAGTTTGTGTCAAGGTAGTCAACCACAGATGGAATTTCAGTAGGGGCGCTGTAAATAACTGCTGAAGCATACCAGAATCATTATCAAAGTTATTGTCCTTGCAATGATATTAACCAAAAATCCTATCTGCTTTGAATTAAAACAGAAAATAATGGAAACACTTTGCAAGACAGGCAATATCCATGGAAAGGGTCAGATAGGGTTAACAGATTGATGACTTTCTGTCAAATCTGTAGATTGTACACAACCAGTAAGGAGGGATGGAACCAAGGGAAGAAAAATGTAATTAGGTAGAGGACAGGCAATGATCAAGTAGTGAAACGACAAGATTAAAAAAAAATAATATGAATAAATTGTTGTGCCCTTGTGACATTCCTACATTAAGTCACAAGGTCCAGGTTCAAGTCCCACCTACTTTGTCATAACAAGTCTGAATAAGCGGATTACAAAATAATTATAAATTAGTACAACAATATGTCTAGGGAATTATATACATCTTAACATCAGTGATAGATAAATGGAATCTGTACTACTGAAGAAATTCTAGAAGTATGAAATACATTCATGGATAGTCAGCATAGAATGCAAATTGGCAGGACCTTGATCAACTGGGTCAGTGGACCAAAGAATGGCAGAAGGAATTTAATTTAGAAAAATGCGAGGTATTGCATTTTCATAAGGTAAATCGGGCAAGACTAACACAGTTAATGGTATGGGCCTGGGGAGTATGGTCGAACAAAGAGACCTAGGGTTGCAGGTACATAGTGTTATGAAGTTGTGTACAGTAACCATGAATTGGAAGGCAGGAAGCTAGAATTTGTTCGTAAAAAATGGTAAGGGAGAAGAGTGTGTGGCTCCTCTAAGAGGTAAAGTACTTTTCTAAGCTGAGAGATTTATACAGAAAATGTGTCTAAGCAGCTGAAGGGGTACAGCCAGTTCTGAAATTGAAATATGTATCAATTGGCTGTGTGATTGGAAACCTTAGGCTTGTTTTGATGTTTTGGCAACTAGCTGGAATCAGCAATTAATTTAAACCAAGCACTTAGCGATTGAAAGCCATTTGAATTTAAATCTGATGGTTTTGATAACCTCAGACCAATGCTTTTGTAAGAAAATTGATACGTCATCCAAGGTATATGAGGAGGGCATTTTTGAAAATCAGAAATAAGTATCTAGCTCTCACAAGAAATCGCTAAGCTCTCTAAGAAGCACCATCTATCCATAAAAGGTACCACAGCACTTGTAGCTAAGAGTCTTCACAGAAGACTTCACAGAGAAAACATCCCTGACAGCCAGGGAGGGGGAGGGGGAGGGGGAAGGAGGGATTTTGAAGAAAGTCATGTAGACGTTGAGAAACTAAGTTTTAATTTAATTTCTTATTACTTGTGTTTATACAAGTGGGACTTGTCTTTATTGGAACAGCATGCCAGTAGAATTTAGTTCAGTTAGGGAATAGTTAGTAGTTAAGGGGGAATTGTTCGGTTTTTTAAAGCAATTCTGTTGATTTGTTCACTGTTACATTTAAATAAATAAATTGTTATTTGTTAGTTATAAAGTGAATATCAGGGATTTTCTTTCACTTAACCTCCCCTTCTTCATAACAGTTTAACAGATTAGGCGAGGTGAGGTGAGCTTCTGGGGTTTTTTGGGTTTATTTACTGGTAGAGGACCTTTACTCCCACCATAACATTATTGGGGGCTTGTGCTTTGATTTTAATTATCAGAGGGGATCGACCTCCCCGCCCCCTAAGAATAGTTCCTTGAAGGTGTTGTCACAGATAGACAGGGTGGTAAAGGAGGTGTCTGCCACACTTTCCTTCATGAATTAGAATAGGGAGTACAGGAGTTGGGACATCGTGTTAGGGTTGTACAAGACATCGATAAGTCCCACATTTGAAGTAATGCAGACAATTCTGGTCACCCAGCTATAGAAAGGATGTTATTAAACTGGAAAGGGTGCAAATAAAGATTTACAAGGTTGATACTGAAACTGGAAGGTTTGAGTTATAAGTAGAGGCTGGATACGCTGGGACATTTTTCCCTGGAGCGTAGGAAGCTGAGGGGGAAACCTTACAGAATCACGATGGGCACAGATAAGGTGAATAGCCAAGGTGTTTTCCCCAGGGTAGGGGAGTCCAAAACTAGAGGGCATAGGTTTAAGGTGAGAGGGAAAAGATTTAAAAAGGGACCTGAAGGGCAACCTTTTCACACATAGGGTGGTGCATAGCGGTGAGTTCAGTTATAACATTTAAAAGACATTTGGACAGGTACATTGACAGGAAATATTTAGAGGGGAGCAAACAGAGGCAAAAAGGACTAGTTCAGTTTAAGAAACCTGGTCAGCGTGGACGAGTTGGGCCAAAGGGTCTGTTTCTATGCTATAATACTCTGACTCAATTAACTCAATTCTTTTCAGAAAACAATAGTGCCTAGACAATGGTAATGTAGTATATGTAATTTTTTTTAACATTTAAAATGACTTTAAGGTGTCCCACAAGAAACTAATGTAGGATGGTCAAAGCAGATGGAATCAGGTAGAGACAAGTGGCAGAACAGATTGCTAGATGACTTCAAGACAGAATGCAGAGAGAAGGAGCATATGGTAGCTGTTCGGAGTAGTTGAGAAGGGTATTCCACAAAGATCAGTGCTTGAATTCTTGCTGTTCACATTTATATTTAAATTTTGAATGTAGGAATCAAAAACCCAATTCTTTAATTTTCAGAAGACACGAGTGAGGTTGGGGTATATTCAAAACTAAGGTAGATTAACAAATTGCAGATAAAATTGCAAAATGGTGAAATAATGAGCTAAAGAAGCTTCTCACAGGTTAGTGTGAGGGAGTACATTAAAAAGAATAAGGAGTTACGCCAAAATGTGCAATATTTTTAAAGGGATAGCATTGAAACATAGGGAAGACGTGTTAATCCTGCGGCAAACTTTGGTTAAACCACAGAAGTACTGAGTGTACTTCTACTGACCATATCATAGAAAAAGGATGTTTAGACACTGGACAGGGTCCAGGGAGATTAAGAATTTTAACAGAAATGTGTTGGTTTCTTTAAACATGAAAGGATTAACAGGCCATAAAAATGCTGAGGGATAACCTAATAAAAGGTATTTCAAAACTTTTGGTAAGAAAAGAGGCAGGGGGAATATTCCTAAGCCCATTAGCACAAGATAGTCACCAAAAAAATCTAAGAGGGAATTCAGAAGAAATTTATTTCCCCAAAGTGGTGAGAATTTAGAGTTTGTTGCCACAGGGAGTGGCTGAAGCAAACAGTATAGATTAGTTAAGGGGAATCTAATCAAGCATATAAGGAATATAGAGTTACCATTGTTGATTTAGATTAGGAAAGATGGAAAGAAGCTCAAGTAGAGCAAAAACACAACTGACTGGGTGGCCTGTTCCTGAGCCATATATCTTGCCTAGGAAACAGAGAAATGGAAGATGTATCCAAGAATCAGAATGTGCTAAAATTGAAAATAAACAGTAAAACTGAAAGGAAAGCCATTTCTTGTGTCAATCTGCTTTTTTCTTCCACCTTACTCCTAACCCACTGAAACTCTCCATGCCTTTCCAAATTTTCCACATTTTCTTTCACCATTGCTATTCTGCTAACACTAAATAGTGCTGAATAAAGGTCATTAGTCTGTAGCATTTCCAGCATGTTTTTTGTTTAAATTTCAGATTTTCAGTATCTGCAGTATTTTGCTTCCTATTTGCATACATCAATGACACTATTCAATGGGAATAAGTGGTTGTCCTTGTGTCCCAGGTAATCTTCTTGCATAAATCAATGCTATCAAGAAAGATTAACTGATTACTCGCCTCATTACTATTTGTAATGACTGTCTGTGTGCAAAACGAATGATTCATTTCTCTGCATAACTGTCACAGCTTTTTTTGAAATGAAATGATTGTGAAATGTTTTGAGATATTTGCACAAATTGATATAGTAGTATAAAAAGGCAAGTTTTGGTTTGCTTTTACTTCTTTGAAAATTGACCAGTCTTCCAACACTTGGATTGAGGATTAAACTTGTACAATTGCCAGCCTATGATATCCCTTATTATTTCAGAACCCAGAACGGTACAGCACAGGAAGAAAACTGCTGAAAACGTGGTCCTGTTGTCCAAGACCACAAACATAGCATGAATATCTCCCTGGAGGGAGACCACTGTCCACAACATTGTACATGCAAAGCAGTTAACTCATTCAGGAAAGGAGGCAGGAACATCTCAACATACAAGCCTGAACACTCCAAGATCAATACCTAAACATATAAAAACAAAGTATGATACTTAAGTTCAAGTTGATAAATATTAGCAACGTCTACCTGCAAAACCTTCTGAATTAATGTCACCATTTTCACGTGTTCTAGCAAGTTCTTTTCTCCACGTTTTGGAAGTTCATCCTGTAGTTGTTGCAGCAATTGTTGCTGCTTCCTCTTTTCAGCTTTCATGTCCTGCAATACACCTTGCATCTTTCGTTTTAACACTAAATAAATTAAAAAGAAAATGCATCACTGTTTCAGTTTGTGGAAGATTAGGGATGTATGCATAGTTTTGTATTTATTTTTTGAGAACTGTACTATTTCAAGCACGTGTTTATCTTGCAACATGTTCAAATACTTGTGTACTATTGTAAATATTAGTTGGCTAAAGGAGCAGGTCTAGGTGAAGTCAATAATATATTGACAACTTATATACATTGTTTGATTTCGCTTCCAGACAAAAAAAACACTCATTTTAAAATCCGAATTAGGTACACAATGTTATATCCCAAACAGCCATCATATAATTTTAGTAATACAGCACATTAGTGGCCAAAAATAAATTTTACTAAAGTATTCACATTTATAGTGCTATAGGAAACAAATGCATCTCTACTGCAATTACTTAGCCTTTGCTTTTGAACTTCGAGTACTGCATTCTCCAAAGTGTGAACTTCCTACAACAAAATAAAGTTTACTTCAGAATCTCATGTTTAATGTTATATAGTTACTGTTACGATTTTAATCAATTAAATAAATGATGTTGAAAAAAGACATCAACAGCACCTATCTGGTCTCTTGTGTGCTCATATTAAGGAATGGATTGCTTTCCACTTCAGGCTCTCTTTGCATCAAGTACTCGGAGGTCAGATACAATATAGCCAAATGCAAACCTTTTTGCCTTCTGCCTCAACAATGTGTCTCAGCACCAATCTCTCAACTTAGCTTCTAGAAATAATCTTGTCTCGCCAAACTGTCTGAACTTTTTTGCATTCAAAAGGCCTTTGATAAGATGCCACATTATAGGCCACTAAATAAGACAGTGGGTCTGATGGAACAGTGGGAGATTTGGGGTTGGATAAATAATTAGTTTCATTCCTCTAGACAAAAGGTTCATTGTTGTGGCTCTGCAGAAAGACAAGTTATAGAGTCCATAATAGGGGTTAAGAACTACTGCGTTTCATCACCTTAATGGTCTGAGTAAAAGGTGTCAAGAAACCATCCACAAATTTGTTGATAATACCAACAAGTGTGGGAATGTTAAAACATTTGAGAAAACTACATTTCCAGTGGACCAAGTTGAGGGCAGAACGGGAGGGGAGTGAACTAAAAAATACTTTTTAAACTATCTTCAAATAATAAAACAACACAGAATATTGGCAACAATATTCAACCACAAAATACAGGCATTATTAACTATGCAAGACTTACTTTCTGGGTTGCTATAATCTCAGAACAAAGATCTAATGAGTGCTTGATTGTTTTCATTGTCAACCTAAAAAGAAGTGATGATTTATGAAAGAAAGCAGAAAGCTGGAGTGGCACACTACAATAAACATTAAGCTTAATTATTTAAACCAAAGGGTGAATTACATGGGAGCTGTATAATACAAAATTGATAAGTCCGATACAGCAGAAAATTTCAGACTAGAAATGATTAAGACAACTTAAACAAGCCTATAGGTGGTTAGCACAGACTGGCAGGTTTCACAATCAAGCATTAATTCAATGCAATTTTCCTGGTCCTTTTCATTTCTTTATGCTCACATCCACCAAAAATGTGTGAAACATCCTATGAGAAAAAAAAACTGCAGATGCTGGAAATCTGGAATAAAAACAGAAATTGCTGGAGACAACACCAGGTCTGGCAGAATCTGGAGAGAAAAAACAGAGTTAATGGGTCATTTGAATCATTAACTCTGCCTTCTCTCCTCAGATACTGCCAGACCCACCGAGTTTCTTGTAGGCCAGCATTTATTGCTCATCCCCAATTGCCCTGGATAAGGTAGTGGGGAGCTGCTTTCTTGATCCCCTGCAGTTCTTGGAGTATACCCTTTTTGAGGGAAGGATGTCTATAATTTTGACCCAACGACAATGAAGTAATAGTGACACAGTTCCAAGTCAGGATGGTATAAAACTTGGAGAGCAATTTGCAAGCGATAGGGTTTCCCTATGTCTGCCACCACTGTCCTTTTAAATGATAGAGCGAGGGTTTGGAAGGAGCTGTTGAAGGGGTTTAGTTATGTTACTGCAGTGCACCTTGTAGACTGTACACATTGCTGCCATGATACAATATTGTTAAAGGTAGTGAATGGTGAAGGTGGTGGATGGGGTGCCAGTCCCACGGGCTTGTGTGTCCCGGATGGTGTCAAGCTTCTCAACTGTTGTGGGAGCTACACTCATCCAGTTTAATGTTCTCAGAACTGTTCGAATCCCACCATGACAGACGGTGAAACTGAAATTCAATAAAATCTGGAATTAAAAGCTAGACCAATGTCAACCAAGTAACCAGAGTTGATTATCACAAAAGTTCTATTTCACTAATGTCCTTTTGGAAAGGAAATCTGCCATCCTTATCTGGTCTGGTCCACATGTGGCTCCAGACCAACAGCAGCATGGATGACCTAACAAGCCATTCAGCTGTACCAAGCCACTACTAAGTGTAAATTAAGGAATGAAACCAGATGGATCACCGAGCAATTACCTAGACACTGGCATCAACAATGATGAACGCAAGCTTGTCAGCCCTGCAAAGATCTCCCTACCAATATCTGGGTGTTTGTGGTAAATTTGACTGCTGTCCCACAGCTTGACATAAACATACTGAAGGAATCATACCTTACAGACAATTTCCCATCATTATCCCCAGTATGACTACATCAGGCTGTTGTTTGACTAGTCTGAGACTACTCTCCAAATTTTGGTACTAGTCCCAGATGTCAGTAATGAGGACTTTGCAGTTTCGGCATGGCTATGTTTGCTGTTGTTTGTGGTGCCTTAGTTGATGCCAGGTAATCCATCCAATATCTTTCAATTTTTCCTTTCTAGCATTTCATAAAGGAATGGCTAGCTGGGCCATTTCAGAGGACAGTTAAGAGCCAAGCAAATTACGGTGGGTCTGGAGTCATAATAGGCCAAACCAGGTAAAGATGGCTGTTTCCTTCCCTAAAGGGGGACATTAATGAACTGGATGGGGTTTTACAACAAAGATAGTAGGAACTGCAGATGCTGAAGAATCTGAGATAACAAGGTGTAGAGCTGGATGAACACAGCAGGCCAAACAGCATCAGAGGAGCAGGAAGGATGACGTTTCGGGCCCAGACCCTTCTCCAGAAATGGGAGAGGGGAAGGGGTTTCTGAAATAAATAGGGAGAGAGGGGGAGGCGGATAGAAGATGGATGGAGGAGAAGGTAGGTGGAGAGGAGACAGACTGGTCAAAGAGGCGGGGATGGAGCCAGTAAAGGTGAGTGTAGGTGGGGAGGTAGGGAGGAGATAGGTCAGTCCAGGGAGGACGGACAGGTCAAGGGGGCGGGATGAGGTTAGTAGGTAGGAGATGGGGGTGCGGCTTGAGGTGGGAGGAGGGGATAGGTGGGAGGAAGGACAGGTTAGGGAGGCGGGGACAAGCTGGGCTGGTTTTGGGATGCGGTAGGGGGAGGGGAGATTTTGAAGCTTGTGAAGTCCACATTGATACCATTGGGCTGCAGGGTTCCCAAGCAGAATATGAGTTGCTGTTCCTGCAACCTTCGGGTAGCATCGTTGTGGCACTGCAGGAAGCCCAGGATGGACATGTCATCTGCGGAATGGGAGGGGGAGTTGAAATGGTTCGCGACTGGGAGGTGCAGTTGTTTAGTGCGAACCGAGCGTAGGTGTTCTGCAAAGCGGTCCCCAAGCCTCCGCTTGGTTTCCCCGATGTAAAACAGGCCACAACGGGAACAGCGGATGCAGTATACCACATTAGCAGATGTGCAGGTGAACATCTGCTTGATGTGGAAAGTCTTCTTGGGGCCTGGGATGGGGGTGAGGGGGGAGGTGTAGGGGCAGGTGTAGCACTTCCTGCGGTTGCAGGGAAAAGTGCCGGGTGAGGTGGGGCTGGAGGTGAGCGTGGAGCGGACAAGGGAGTCACGGAGAGAGTGGTCCCTCCGGAAAGCAGATAAGGGTGGGGAGGGAAGAATGTCTGTGGTGGGGGAGTTGGATTGCAGATGGCGGAAGTGTCGGAGGATGATGCGTTGGATCCGGAGATTGGTGGGGTGGTACGTGAGGACGATGGGGATTCTGTTTTGGTTGTTATTGCGGGGAGTGGGTGTGAGGGATGAGTTGCAGGAAATGCGGGAGACACGATCGAGGGCGTTCTTGACCACTGAGCGGGGGAAGTTGCGGTCCTTGAAAAACGAAGACATCTGAAATGTACGGGAGTGGAATGCCTCATCCTGGGAGCAGATGCGGCAGAGGCAAAGGAATTGGGAATAGGGGATGGCATTTTTGCAGGAAGGTGGGTGGGAGGAGGGGTATTCTAGGTAGCTGTGGGAGTCGGTGGGCTTGAAATGGATATCGGTTTCTAGGTGGTTGCCAGAGATGGAGACAGAGAAGTCCAGGAAGGAGAGAGAGGTATTAGAGATGGTCCAGGTGAGCTTAAGGTTGGGATGGAAGGTGTTGGTGAAGTGGATGAACTGTTCGAGCTCCTTGTGGGAGCACGAGGCGGCGCCGATACAGTCATCAATGTAACGGAGGAAGAGGTGGAGTTTAGGGCCAGTGTAGGTATGGAAGAGGGATTGTTTCACGTAACCTACAAAGAGGCAGGCATAGCTTGGGCCCATGCGGGTACCCATGGCCACCCCCTTTGTCTGTAGGAAGTGGGAGGAATTGAAAGAGAAATTGTTGAGGGTGAAGACGAGTTCAGCTAAGCGGATGAGGGTGTCATTGGAGGGGGACTGGTCAGGCCTGCGGGACAGGAAGAAGCGGAGGGCCTTTAGGCCATCTGTATGGGGAATGCAGGTGTATAGGGACTGGACGTCCATGGTAAAGATGAGGTGTTGGGGACCGGGGAATTGGAAGTTCTGGAGGAGGCGGAGGGCATGGGTGGTGTCACGGACGTAGGTAGGGAGTTCCTGGACCAAGGGGGAGAAAATGGAGTCCAGATGGTGGAGATAAGTTCGGTGGGGCAGGAGCAGACGGAGACAATGGGTTGACCAGGGTAGTCAGATTTGTGGATTTTGGGAAGGAGATAGAAGCGGGCGGTGCGGGGTTGGGGAACGATGAGGTTGGAGGCTGTGGGTGGGAGGTCACCTGAAGTGATGAGGTTGTGGATGGTTTGGGAGATGATGGTTTGGTGGTTGGGGGTGGGATCATGATCAAGGGGGTGGTAGGAGGAGGTGTCGGAGAGTTGGCATCTGGCCTCGGCAATGTAGAGGTCAGTGCACCAGACTACAACTGCGCCTCCCTTGTCCGCGGGTTTTATGGTGAGGTTGGGATTGGAGCGGAGGGCTGCACGTTCTGCGGGGGAGAGGCTGGAGTGGGTGACAGGGGTGGAGAGGTTGAGGCGATTGATGTCATGACGGCAGTTGGAGATGAAGAGGTCAAGGGAGGGTAGGAGGCCTTGGGGTGGTGTCCAGGAGGAGGGGGTGTGTTGGAGGCGGAAGAAGGGATCAGTAGAGGGAGGGTTAGGCTCACGGTTGAAGAAGAAAGCGCGGAGGCAGAGGCGGCAGAAAAACTGCTCTATGTCCAAACGTGACCGGTATTCGTTGATGTGTGGGTGGAGGGGGACAAAGGTGAGCCCTTTACTGAGGACTGACCAGCCCAAGGCCTCCTACCCTCCCTCGACCTCTTCATCTCCAACTGCCGTCGTGACATCAATCGCCTCAACACCTCCACCCCTCTCACCGACTCCAACCTCTCCCCCGCAGAACGTGCAGCCCTCCGCTCCGTCCGCTCCAATCCCAACCTCACCATAAAACCCGCGGACAAGGGAGGCACGGTTGTAGTATGGCGCACTGACCTCTACATCGCCGAGGCCAGACGCCAACTCTCTGACACCTCCTCCTACCGCCCCCTTAATCATGACCCCACCCCCGACCACCAAACCATCATCTCCCAAACCATCCACAACCTCATCACTTCAGGTGACCTCCCAACCACAGCCTCCAACCTCATCGATCCCCAACCCTGCACCGCCCACTTCTATCTCCTTCCCAAAATCCACAAACCTGACTGCCCTGGTCGACCCATTGTCGCCGTCTGCTCCTGCCCCATTGAACTTATCTCCACCTATCTGGACTCCATTTTCTCCCCCTTGGTCCAGGAACTCCCTACCTACGTCCGTGACACCACCCATGCCCTCCACCTCCTCCAGAACCCAGAACTTCCAATTCCCCGGTCCCCAACACCTCATCTTTACCATGGACGTCCAGTCCCTATACACCTGCATTCCCCATACAGATGGCCTAAAGGCCCTCCGCTTCTTCCTGTCCCGCAGGCCTGACCAGTCCCCCTCCAATGACACCCTCATCCGCTTAGCTGAACTCGTCTTCACCCTCAACAATTTCTCTTTCAATTCCTCCCACTTCCTACAGACAAAGGGGGTGGCCATGGGTACCCGCATGGGCCCAAGCTACGCCTGCCTCTTTGTAGGTTACGTGGAACAATCCCTCTTCCATACCTACACTGGCCCTAAACCCCACCTCTTCCTCCATTACATTGATGACTGTATCGGCGCCGCCTCGTGCTCCCACAAGGAGCTCGAACAGTTCATCCACTTCACCAACACCTTCCATCCCAACCTTAAGCTCACCTGGACCATCTCTAATACCTCTCTCTCCTTCCTGGACCTCTCTGTCTCCATCTCCGGCAACCACCTAGAAACCGATATCCATTTCAAGCCCACCGACTCCCACAGCTACCTAGAATACACCTCCTCCCACCCACCTTCCTGCAAAAATGCCATCCCCTATTCCTAATTCCTTCGCCTCTGCCACATCTGCTCCCAGGATGAGGCATTCCACTCCCGTACATCTCAGATGTCCTCGTTTTCCAAGGGCCGCAACTTCACCCCCTCAGTGGTCGAGAACGCCCTCAATCGTGTCTCCCGCATTTCCTGCAACTCATCCCTCACACCCACTCCCCGCAGTAACAACCAAAACAGAATCCCCCTCGTCCTCACGTACCACCCCACCAATCTCCGGATCCAACGCATCATCCTCCGACACTTCCGACATCTGCAATCCAACCCCTCTACCACAGACATTTTTCCCTCCCCACCCTTATCTGCTTTCCGGAGGGACCACTCTCTCCATGACTCCCTTGTCCGCTCCACGCTCGCCTCCAGCTCCACCTCACCCGGCACTTTTCCCTGCAACCGCAGGAAGTGCTACACCTGCCCCTACACCTCCCCCCTCACCCCCATCCCAGGCCCCAAGAAGACTTTCCACATCAAGCAGATGTTCACCTGCACATCTGCTAATGTGGTATACTGCATCCGCTGTACCCGTTGTGGCCTGTTCTACATCGTGGAAACCAAGCGGAGGCTTGGGGACCGCGTTGCAGAACACCTACGCTCGGTTCGCACTAAACAACTGCACCTCCCAGTCGCGAACCATTTCAATTCCCCCTCCCATTCCGCAGACGACATGTCCATCCTGGGCCTCCTGCAGTGCCACAACGATGCCACCCGAAGGTTGCAGGAACAGCAACTCATATTCTGCTTGGGAACCCTGCAGCCCAATGGTATCAATGTGGACTTCACAAGCTTCAAAATCTCCCCTCCCCCTACCACATCCCAAAACTAGCCCAGCTCGTCCCCGCCTCCCTAACCTGTCCTTCCTCCCACCTATCCCCTCTTCCCACCTCAAGCCCCATCCCCATCTCCCACCTACTAACCTCATCCCGCCCCTTTGACCTGTCCGTCCTCCCTGGACTGACCTATCTCCTCCCTACCTCCCCACCTACACTCACCTTTACTGGCTCCATCCCCGCCTCTTTGACCGGTCTGTCTCCTCTCCACCTATCTTCTCCTCTATCCATCTTCTATCCGCCTCCCCCTCTCTCCTTATTTATTTCAGAACCCCCTTCCCCTCCCCCATTTCTGAAGGAGAGTCTAGGCCCGAAACGTCAGCCTTCCTGCTCCTCTGATGCTGCTTGGCCTGCTGTGTTCATCCAGCTCTACACCTTGTTATCTCCGGGGTTTTACAACATACTGACAATGATTTCATCGTCATTATTAGAATTTGAATTCCAGATTTCTTTCATGGAATTCAAATTTGCCATCTGCTGTGAAGGATTCGAACCCAGGTCCCCAGATCATTCCTTAGTTCTTTGGCTCATTAGTCCAGCGACAACACCAGTTGCCGTCAACTACAAAATCAACTGTAGTTATAAGGGGAGACTTCACTTCACTAGAGATTGGGAAATCAAGAAAAACGTGAAAACTATGAATTAATAATATGGAAAACTAGTGGAAAAAACCTATACCATAAAAGGTACAAGTGGGCAAGCCTTTATACTAGACGATCAGAGTGCAAAGCTGCAGCTAATCAAAACCCTGGTTAGACCCACTAGGAGTACTGTGAGTAGATCTGGGCACCACACCTTAGGAAGAAGAAAAAAAAGTTGCTGGAAAAGCTCAGCAGGTCTGGCAGCATCGGTGAAGGAAAAATACATTGGCCTTCGAGGGAGTACAACATAGGTTTACAAGAATAATATTTGGATTTCATGGATTAAATTATGAGGAGAGATTATGCATATTAAGCCTATTTTCTTTAGAATGTAAAAAGTTAAGAGGTGATATGATCAAAACCTTCAAGATATTAATAAGAAAAGACAGGGTGGATAAAGAAACTACTAGTTGGAGGTTCTAAAAGCAAGGGGGGTGCAGGCTAAAAATTAGGGCCAGATTGTTCAGGAGAGATGTTAAGAAGCACTGCCACACAGCAAAGGGGAGGAAAGGTTTGGAACTCTCTTCTACAAACAGGATGCTAAATCAGTTGTTGGAATATAGAACAGTACAGCACAATTTCAGGCCCTTTGGCCCACCATGTCTGTGCCAACCATGATGCCATTCTAAACCAGTCCCACGTGCCTATACTTGGTCCATATCCCTCTATATCCTGCCTGTTCACATTTCAGTTTAAATGCTTCTTAAATGCTGCAATAGCATCTGCTTCTACCACCTTCCTTAGCAGCGTGTACCAGGCACATACCATCCTCTGTGTAGGAAAATGTCCTTGCACATCTCCTTTATACTTTTCTCCTCTCACTTTAAATCTATTTGGCACTTGGAAAAAGACTTCGACTATCCACCTTAACCATGCCACTAATTATTTTATATACTTCTATTAAGCTCCTCAGCCTTGTTAAATTTAAATCAGAGATAAAATAATTTTTTTTTTAAGAAACGTATTAAGGGATGTGGACCAAAAGCAGGTATATACAGTCAGGCCACAGATCAGCCAATGATCTCACTGAATAGTGGCTCCAAGGGGCTGAATGGCCTACTCCTGTTCCTACATGAAATTACAGTCAAGAATCTACAAATGGTCAGTTACTTTGTTACATTAGATTTCATTTATGTTGGAATCTGTACAGATACAAGTCACAGAACACTTACCATTCATTCTAATCTAAAACTTCGGCTGAAAAGAATTCTGAATGTAATTGTGTACAGTGCTAATCACATTGTACTTTTTAAAAAAGATTGCTTGGTTATCCCGAATTCTTCTACATAAATGTTAGTTCACTGTTATTTCCCCTTAAAATATGTGAATCATTCTGCTTGGTTCAATTAACAGTGCCAAATGCCAAATTTAACTTGAACAACTATCAGGAAAACTAAGCAGACTTGAGAATCTACTTTGACTTCAATACAGATGAAGACAAAAATAGAGCATTATATTAATATCCACACACTCCAAATACTCACTTCCCTTCTTCATCATTCTTCTGCGCTGCTTCACGAACCGCATGTGTGAATTGAAGCCTATAAACCAGCAAAGGAATATAACAGCTAGTTACTTAAATGCATTTTTTCCCTTTTGATTACCAAAGCTGAAAGATGGGAAACTGAACACTAGGACCCTTCTTTCTGTACTATGTGGTCCACAACTTAATGCCACATTATAGGTGAGATTGTGTTATAGCAAGGACCTCTCAAAAGCACCAAGCTAGAATGTTGAAGCAAACAAAAGGGTGAAGACAATTGTTTCAAGTTATGTGAATGTACATTTACAGTCAATAAGAAAAGGTTGGATGCAAGCTCAAAAATAAAAATTTTTACTCCTTGCCCCAGTATTTACTAGAGGTAGGAAGTTCTGAATTTGAGTAACACCTGCAGCAGTTGACTTTTCATAACAACTTCAGGAATTCTAGGTAGTGGATAACTGTGTGAGATGGTGGCACTGGAATAGTCTTGATGTCTTCAACATCATCAATTTATTCAGGTTTCTGGATGTCTTTAGGGTTTGAATTGGCCAATATTCAGCACCTGCCATCATCTTGATGGTAGATTCTTGGGAGTCAATATTCAACCATGTATCGATACATGCTGGCCAGTACAGACCTAGTGTCAAATAGACTCTCATTTTTACTTCTCAAATGAACTTTGAAATCCTCCACATTGTTGCTATCATTTGTCTCAAACACGACACAGCCATATTTGTAGATTTCCTCTTTAATGTTGAACTTCTTCAGGAAACTTGTCACAGTGTCTCTATTATCCAACATTCCCTTGATCAGCTCTCTTACATTCGAAGGCATATATGATGCCTTCATCAAGGAGTTGAAATTTTGATATTATTCAATGTGTAACTATGGTTTCTGGGATAGGTGTGTAAAGTGGTTGTCAAGCAGCAAGATACCCAACTTTCAGTTTATTGTGTTGGAGAGGTTTATGAATTTGACATGATTTAAAGTGAAGTCAACCTTTGGTAACTGATGATATCATCTAGATCTTTGGCACTGCAAAAGTAACAGCATGACAGTGACTTTAGACTTACATGGTGGAAGCACGGTTTGGCAAGTCTTAACTATGACAAATGGAGGTAGCATGTGTAAATCAATTTTGTGGCAACAATGAAAGAAGCATTTCTTTAATTCAGTCAGAAATGATCACTGACAAGGCCAGCATTTGACACCCATCCCTAACTGCTCTTGAATGGAAAGTATTCCACATCAATTCAGAGGCCAATTAAGAGTAAAACACAGTATTAGTAGTCTAAAGTCAGATCAGGAGAAGGATGGAAGATTTCCTTCTCTAAAAGACATTTGTGATTCAGATGGGTTTTTGCTGCAATCCATGATAGCTTTCTGGCCACCATTACGAAACCAGCTTTCAACTTCACATTTAAGTTCCATCAAATATTATAGTGGGATTTGAACACATGCTCACAGCATTAGACTGGGTCCTTTGATTACCACTCCAGTGACATTATCATTTTGCAACTGGCTGGGTTGTCCACAGACTTATTCTTCTTTTTCAAAATGCCATGTTAGTTCTTGAACCACGTTAACAACATTTATTGACTCTAAACTCTACCATGCCACTGGCATTTCCACTTATTTGGAAGCAAAATGCCTTTACCTCAGTTTGCATGACCAGAAATGGGCACATCTTCACTTCTCTGCTGGGTGAACCACAAGTACGTAGCCTTGAGAGATGTGCTGTCAATACAGAGCCTTCTTTCTTGCTTGGCCACCTTCAGTTATCTTCATTGTCACTTTTAACTTCTCTTCATCTTTAAAGTCATCCATGAAGCTTTAGTTTACTGATCCCTATTATTTTTGGGAATTGGATGCTTGTGGAGCACTTCTTGATCTGGGTGATTTTCAGCCATAGTGATGTGGAGAGATTTTCTTTTTCAGGTTTCAACATTCTTGATTTCTCATTGATTATTATAGTGGCACAAGCGCAAATTTGACCAGTACTGACACAGAGTAAGACGACACCTTAAATAGTCACAAAGCTACCCTCTTATCAGCTACTTTTAAATTATTTATAGAGCATTTATACTCCAAAGTTCTACAATTAATTCTGAAATTACAAATTTACATTAAAATGTTGTAATATTAAAGTGTCTGAAAAGCCCATCTAGTTCATTAATGCCCTTTACAGAAGGAAAGTGCTGTCCTTCCCTGGTCTGGTCTACGTCGGACTCCAGACCCACAGCAATGTTGTTGACACTTGACTGCCCTTTGGACCCTTAGGGATGGGCAATAAATGCTACCCTGGCCAGCGATGTCCACATCCCGTGAATGAATAAAAGCTACATTTCACCAAGTTCCACACTATACCAGACCTTATTCACAGAGTAATTCCTTTCTTGAAGTTTTCCAAGACGTAGAAGGATGATGCTCATCAAGGTGGGTTATTGTATCTTTTCAGGTACTTGGCAAACTGATTCATCCACCTTGAGGGAATTATGTCTAAGATTATAATTTACATTTAAGAGGAAGCTGAATATCTTAATTAAAAGCATGGATATAAAATGGAGTGTGAAATAGTATTGGCAAATGCCTTCTGCCCAACCTGGAGATACCAAAGACTCTGGCATGAATGAGAAAAATCAAGGCAACTAAACATAATGTATCAGCTGCCACTGTCTTTTCAATCTCAAAGGAGTTGAAATTTTGTTTAGATTTGGAATGATGTCACAAATAAAGTAAGATAACCTGAACAAAAATGGAACCAGACATGTTTGCACCTGTGAAGAGCCATTGTTTTCTGCTGGAAAGAAAATGAAACATCTTCTAATTCCTTTTCAAGCACCAGAATCCTGCAAAAGAGGCAAAAGAAAATAATTTCACTAATATTCCACCAAGAACTTAAAGGTCTCTTGCCCTTCCATTGTTTCTTGGTAACAATAGTAACAATAATTGTGTAATATTTGAGGTGAAAGGTGATTTTTTTTTAAAGTTCATATAAAGATTGTAAATTGAATCAACATACACTTCTTTCAGGTTGTCTTCTGATAAAGCCTCCGTATTGGTTTCAAAGCCTGGTAATAAAATATAGATACCAGTTAATGTTGGAATTTAAAATGCTTTTACAGGTGTGTGTGCATACAGAGAGAATTATGCGATTCACACTACTCGCGACTCAAGTTGCATTATGTATTTAATAAGACCAACAACCCTTCTATCTCACATTACCATCACTGATTTTTGTTATGGGAGAATCCATACTTATTCACAAAGACTGCCCACAAGAACTTTGAACAGGAGTCACTGCATAATAATTACAAATGAGAATCCAGGCTGATCTTTTATTTCTTTTTTGAAGGAAGGGTAAAAAAATTGGGGACACAGAATTAAGGTAATTAACAAAACAGTCAATATTTATTTTCACACAATGAACAGTTAGGATCTGGAATGCATTGCATGACAGTGGGTTTAAGGCGGATGCAATCAAAGCTTTCAAAAGAGAATTGGTTAATTATTGCAAAAGAAAAAACTTGCGGGACTTTTGGAATAACCAGGAAAGTGGGACTATACAGGATGTTCTTACTGAAAGCTGGTAAAGAAATGACAGGCCAAATGGTCTCCTTCTATACTGTAACCATCCCATGACTGAGACCAATAATTGAACCTGTGTTCCCAGGTTGCTATCAGATAAATCAACTTGGACAAGGCACTGAATCTGGAATTTTTCTAGTTTTTATGGCTCAGTTTTACATTAAAGCAAACCTTTTATGGTGGGAACTGCTGGAGCAGCCTAAAATAACTTGGATTGAATTAACGGTTTCTGTTATCAATCTTATTTTTCAACATTAGACTATCAAACATGGTTCACTTAAGGAAGTAAGTCTACATGCTGGAAGTGTTATTCTATTATATTTCAAACACTGGATTTGAGAAAAAGAAATAACAGTTACACTGTTGAACACTCAAGCCCCAAATTGTATCTAAATGACTTATACAATTCGTAAGCACTACAACCTTTTAACCGAGTTTTCAGTTCCACTGTTTGTTGGACTACTTGGTCCTTTAGCCTAAAAAGAAAAAAAAAAACAAACAGTAAGAATAGCAAATATTTTCTGTTTTATGTACCAGGGTAAGACAGGACAATGAAAGCAAGATGGGAAGGGAGTTGCATGGAACCACAGCTGGTGATTATTTTAATCAACTTGATAGGACATGTATCCAGGGAAGGTGCAGCTTGAACCCAGACTTTCGGGCAGAGGTAGGTGCACTGTTGCTGCTTCACAACAACCTCAGGCAAATTAATAAGGAAGAGATAGAGTATGTTTTTCCCTCTTTTTAGATATTATGCTTACGGTGAGACAGAAAACACCCGAGAACACTTCCATGAAATTTATTGTCTTACATAGGTAATCTCCCCTCTGAAATGGTCCATTTCAAACGCTGCCTTAACTAATTTCTCCTTGCTTCCAATGTTGGCTTACTGCAACTTCCTCTTTATACATAGAGCATGAAAACACAGAAATACCTCAGACTCTAAAGTAATCGACATCTAAATGCAGCAAAGGTTGGATAATGTCCAGGCTTGAGCTGACAAATGGCAAGTAACGTTCATAGCGATGCAATGACCATTTCCCAACAAGAGAAAATCTCACAATTACTCTATGGCGTCCAACAATATAATATCGCTGATTTTCCCACTATCACAAGAACATAAGAAATAGGAAGACGAGTAGGCCATCTGTCCCACCCGGCCTGCTCCACCATTCAATAAGATCCTGGCTGATTTTTTCGTGGACTCAGCTCCTCTTACCTACCCATCCACTATAACCCTTAATTCCTTTATTGTTCAAAATATCTTTGCCTTAAAAACATTCAATGAGGTAGCCTCAACTGCTTTACTGGGCAGGGAATTCCACAGATTCACAATCCTTTGGGTAAAGAA
>NC_063334.1:101826491-101851491 GCF_021869965.1 Rhincodon typus
ACCCGAAACGTCAGCGTTCCTGCTCCTCTGATGCTGCTTGGCCTGCTGTGTTCATCCAGTTCTACACCTTGTTATCCTAGTATTACTAACCAGGTGTCTGTAGCCAAGGGGGCAAAGTAATGAAAGGCAGGGATAATGTACATATCCAGGTAAGCTGAGTTAGTGTGCACTATGATGGTGAGCAAAGAGGCGGGAGATACAGCCTGTTCTAATCCATTAGCTGGGAGCATGTCCCAGAGTGCACAATATCCTTACTGCAGCATTTCAGCACTAGTTACTGGTGCAGCAATGAAATGCAGAAGCATCCTGCAAGTGAATGGGAGATATGACGAGGGTTCATGTTAACTGGCATATGTTAGATACCAATGCTTGGATATGCATTGTGGCAGGTACCCAAAATGCTCAGCATGAAGGTCTTTTGGAGCAGGACAGTTAAATCTACCAAGAACCTGTTTCGCCTTGCATGTTGAGTTTTGTAAGGTGCTTGATAAGATTGCAACTTATTGCAAGTTGGACTCTTCACAATTGGGAACTTGCTGCTACCACCTAGTGAGAATCTTAGAGATAACACAATGTGGAGCTAGAGGAACACACAGGCCAAGCAGCATCAGTGGAGCAGGAAAGTTGACGTTTCAGGTCGGGATCCTTCTTCGGAAAAATTTTAGCCACTGCTGGAAATATATACAAGACATGGTGAAAGGCTCTTATGGCATTATAGTTTCCCTACCACTGAGCCAGAGATCTGTGTTCAAATCACACCAGTTCCAGAGACATATCATAACTTGCCTGAACAGGTTGAATAAACATTGAGGATTGTAGTGGTAGTGTCCTGGGATCTGAGTGAGAAGGTCCAGAATCAAGTCTCACTAGCCCTGGAAGTGGGTCATAACATGTGTAAACAGGCTGATTCAGAATACAAGATGTGGTAAGATGATCTGTATATCAAGATGGGGTGTGCTGAACATATTGCTTGATTTTAACACTCATCTCACCCAAGCCCATGTTGCTGATCCTAGTAAGATTTCACGTAAACTTCACCATCCTTTCAATGAAGTGAGTTCTCATCTTGGTGCTAACTGACTTATTTTTAGGATTCTGTCCCTGGTTCTAAACTCTAGTTAATCTGGAGCACCTCAGTCAGTGATGGAAGGGTAAGTACAGGTATTTTGTAGGTTTTAAATGAGAACACTTCATTTGAGATTCCAGAGAATATATGCCTGGTTTGCCCATAGAGCAGTATCTCTGCTTAAGGATCGTTTAGTAAACACAACTGCTTTAATCTGAACTTGGTCACCAAATTGTAGACTTATGTATTAATGTTAAAATCTGCTGATATGCAAGATTTGAACTTGATTAGTAACTAGCCTAATCACTATGCTATATAGTCATGTTAATGCTGTGTCTCTTAACTACATCTCCTTTACACCTTATAAACCACCAGTTTACTATTTACCATGGTGCTTTCCAGGGAGTTTATGGGTTTTAAGAAAAAAATCTTGTCCCGTCCCATTTTCACATCATGCCACTTAACACCTCCATTCAAAGATGGTCATTGACCTGAAACATTAACTGTTTTCTCCACAGACACAACCAGACTGCTTTGTCCCAACGGTTTGACCAAGCATGGAGATGAATTTCATCCCAGTTCACGCATTTAAAATTAAATTGGGAAAAAAATGGCACAATAAGTTCAACACAGGCAGGTAAATCATTCAAATGGAAAGGAAGTCATAAACAAGATTTAAAAATCTTATGTGCCTTTGATGGAGAACATCTGTTGGGAGAAAGTGCATGAATCTGTTAAGGTACATGACAAGTTACAGTAAAGGAATAGCTAGGTGGCCTAGCAATTTATAGTCATGTCAGATTGTGAAAGTGGATTTCAAGCACTAGGAAGTTGTGAAATTGACTTGGAAAAGAAATCAGACTCAAAATTTGAGTATTGTTTAAAACGATTCACTTAGCTGCAACTGGCAAAAAAGAATTACCCTAAGTCTAGGTATCGTGCAAATTAGGCCACTGTATTCGTGGAATTTGGGCAGCCATCTAGCTTCTAGAGGTATTTTTCTTTATTCATTAACTGTATGAGGGTATTGCTGGCTAGGCAGCATTTATTGCCAATCCCTAATTGCCCAGAGGGCAGTTTGGAATCAGCCACATTGCTGTGGGTCTGGAGTCTCATTTATTTTTCTAATCCCACCAAGATGAGATCTGCCAGTTTGAAGTGCAAGTGAACGCAGCTAGAACTTAGTGGTGGTCCTGGTTGGACACAGTTTAAACAGACTTACATTTGAAAGCTGTTTTATTAGCTCAAGAATAAAGAAGTTAAGCAAAACAGATTTAAAAACATACAAATAAACTTTAAAATGGTGCTTATACTTTCAGATAGCATTGCTTTAAAAGACTGAACCAGTTTGAGAGTGACATTAGTGGTTTTGACAAGTTGAAGATAAAAACAGATTTGAGTTGCAGGATGGTACTGATCTTCATTTGGCTTTTTCTAACATACCTGTTTTTAATAGTCTGCAAGAAAGAAAATCAGCCTTTTTAGTCAGTCAAATGCTATAAAGCATTAAAGCATGTTTAACATTACACTAGCCAGCCTTTATTGTTGCCTCTAATTTACTATCACTAATGATATTTAGTTATTGAGCTGCCTTGTTAGCTCAAGAATTCAAAGTGAAGTATGCTGTTTGGGTTATTGTACTCTTGTAAACTAGAAGCTGAAGTTGACACCACTCTGGTCAGACTTAGCGTCTAAAATAGGAAGCTAGCTGTAATTTGCCAACTTGCACAATGTCCCTAGGGAGCTTATTCATAGAAGTACCCTCCTTGATTTAATCACATACTAGAGGTAGCCTGTAGCTTCAAAGCTTGTTATAAGTCTGCTTTCATTTTTAGAAAAAGCATATCTGAAACTAGACAGTTCACTTACTATGTGCCTGGTCAGTTGTTTATTAACTTGCACAACATTCTTAGCCATGTATTGCACAACAGGAAGTAGTTCATCCTCTCCACAGGAGATGTAGAGCTGCAAGTGGGGAGTCCAAAAAGTAAATCCAAACTAGGCTTTAAAGCAGGCAGTGAAAGGGCTTGTTTTGCTGATCTGTCAATTGATCTCATTGAAGAAGTGTACTTACCCATTTGCCACAATTAAAGACTTTCTGAGCTAGATGGAAGGCAGCTGCAGCAATCAGGGAAGGAGGGTAACACACCACCTCATACTCCCCCCATTTGTCAGTTCCATCAGGTGTTTGGCCAGGGTGTGTTGTACAGTGCTAACCTAACCAAACAAGTTACATGTCTCTTTACATCTAATTGTTTAGAAAACAGTTGAAAATACATTCACTAGCATCTGTGATAAAGGAGGAAGCAACTTAAAATACATAGATGAGAAGTCTGAATTTAAGACTTCAATTTAATTTACCGATATTTGGAATGAGTGACTAAGCCTTAAAATGATCATTTTAAACTTGAGACTATCTTCCAAGTATTAGTATATTGGTACACATTCTCTTTTTTTAAATGGTGAGGTTACATTTGCATAAAATGATTTAACAAGCCACTCAGTTCAGCTAGAAGGCCTAGCACCCACACAACATTTAGAAATGACAATGAAGACGAAGCTTTTCAGTGGTGTCCATATTAATTTTTAAAATGTGTTGGACTTAAAATAAATGTGCAGAATGAAGAAGGTTCAACGATATATTGTTGTCTGAAAATAAAGATATTACAACAAGAACATCCTGTATTGTTTCCTGATTTTTTTGCGACTTAGAATTTTATAGGAAGAGGAAGAGTATATGAAAAAGGGAGACGATTGGAAATTCATTTACCAGACACTACTTTTGAAAACTTAAGCTGAAAGGATGAAGGTAAAGAGAATAAGGCTGACATGATTAGCCCATCTTCCTTATTAATAATGACAGATAAACCCTGAGTCAAGACAATGGTATAAACAGCCTTTTTAGAAATTAAATCAGAACCAATACCTGAATGCTATTATTGGAAAGATAAAGTCTTTGTGAGGAAATGGAGACCACTTCAAATATCAGTGGAAGATGATTGGGTAATAGTCCATTAGACAGTGGTTGTATTTGAATATCATAATAAAATTTATCAAGTGACTCACAAAATTCCAATGTCAGGTTACTTAGCTATCAAATAAATGCCGGGAAAATGCTATTTTAAAAAATAATTGGCCAGGATTACATAAACACATAGCTAAGGTTTCCCAGACATGCCATATATGTTAAATGATGGAGGAACCCCAACCATCAATTCAACCTGCAAGTTAACATTGAATACCAGTTTTGAAGAACTGTTTAATAGTGTTTTAATAGATTGTGCAGGACACTTAACTCAAACAAGAAGCAGGAATCAGTATCTTTTAGCAACATGAATATTTCAATTAGGCTTCCTGATGCAGTGCCTTTGGGGAAGATTAAGGCAAAAATGGTGTTGTCCAGACAAAAAATGTCACTTTACACACACTTATTCAGAACGTGGATGAGACCATTTAACAGCCAGTTACTGCTGATATAACTGCCACACTCTCACTGTGTGGGAGACAGCATCCTACTTCATCTTGCCTTAAATGGTCCAGTCATCCATTGCTGCAGAACTTCCTTGTGGTCAAGGCTCTTTGCCAGGGTAACTCCACATTCCTGTAGGATTGGACAGGAGATGGGAATGATCTCTGCTTGCGATGCCATGGATCAAGAAGCAGAGCTTCTTCAATGTCACAATAAGTATCTCTTCTCCTTCTCTTCCTTGCTGGCAAGATTGCCTGCTTCCCCAACTTGTGTTTCAGAATAGATGATAAGCTCCATGGTGGAACTTCCCCTCCTTTAATAATGCTCACTCTTCACGTCACATCATAGTTTCCCACTTGCTATATCAACTTCACTTTGTCTCCAATTGGATGTCTTACATGTTTAGCAGTTTTTGCGTGGTTTCAGAGAGATCACAATGTTGAATGGTAGCTTGCCCCTGATGTCATACTGAAGAGTGGCTCCGCCCCATCCTAATTGGTGATATCAAGTTTAGACTTCACTCAGAAAGCAGGAACTGCCGTTGCTGGAGTCTAAGATAACAAGGTGTGGAGCTGGATGAACACAGCAGGCCAGGCAGCATCAGAGGAACAGGAAAGCTGATGTTTTGGGTCTGGACCCCTCTTCAGAAATGGGGGAGGGGAACCCCCCCCTCTACTGATTCTATTTTCTCCCCCGGTCCAGGAACTCCTCACCTATATCCGGGATACTACCCATGCCCTCCACCTCCTCCAAAAATTCCGGTTCCCTTGCCTTCAACACCTCATCTTCACCATGGACGTCCAGTCCCTATATACTTGCATTCCCCATGCAGATGGCCTAAAAGCCCTCTGCTTCTTCCTGTCCCGCAGGCCCGACCAGTCCCCCTCCATCGACACCCTCACCCGCCTAACTGAACTTACCCTTACCCGTCCTTACCCTTAAACTTCTCCTTCAATTCCTCCCACTTCCTACAGACAAAGGGGTGGCCATGGGTACCCGCATGGACCCAAGCTATGCCTGCCTCTTTGTAGGGTACATGGAACAGTCCCTCTTCCGCAACTACACTGGCCCTATCCCCCACCTCTTCCTCCGTTACATCGACGACTATATCGACGCCGCCTCATGCTCCCACGAGGATCTCGAACAGTTCATCCAATTTACTAACACCTTCCACCCCAACCTTAAGTTCACCTGGACCATCTCTGATACCTCTCTCTCGTTCCTGGACCTCTCTGTCTCTATCTCTAGTAACCATCTGTAAACTGTTATCTGTTTCAAGCCCACCGACTCCCACAGCTACCTAGACCACATGTCCTCTCACCCACCTTCCTGCAAGGATGTGATCCCCTATTCCCAATTCCTCCGCCTCCACCGCATCTGCTCCCAAGATGAGGCGTTCCACTTCCAAACATCCCAGATGTCCTCGTTTTTCAAGGACCACAATTTCCCCCCCCACAGTGGTCGAAAACACCCTTGACCGCATCTCTTGCGTTTCCCGCACCTCAGCCCTCACATCCCCTCCCCGCAATAAAAGAAAAGACAGAATTCCCTTTGTCCTCACATATCACCCCATTAACTTCCGGATTCAACGTATCATTCTCTGCCACCTGCAATCTGACCCCTCTACCAAGGATATATTTCCCTCCTCAGCCTTATCTGCCTTCCGGAGGGACTGCTCTCTCCATGATTCCCTCGTCAGCTCCACACTCCTCATTAGCCCCATCATGCCCGGCACCTTTCTCTGCAACCACAGGAGGTGCTACGCCTGCCCTCACCCCCATCCCAGGCCCCAAGAAAACCTTCCACATTAAACATTCGCTAATGTGGTTTATTGTGTCCGCTGTTCCCGATGTGGCCTCCTCTACATCAGGGAGACCAAGCAGAGGCTCGGAGACTGCTTTGTGGAGCACCTACGCTTGGTCCACGACAAACAACAACACCTCCCAGTTGCGAACCACTTCAACTCCCCCTCCCACTCCCTGGACGACATGTCCATCCTGGGCCTCCTCCAGTGTCACAACAATGCCACCCGAAAACTGGAGGAACAGCACTTCATATTTCGCCTGGGAACCCTACAACCCAATGGTCTCAATGTGGACTTTACGAGATTCAAAATCTCCCCACCCCTGACCTCATGCCAAGACCTGCCCCTCCCTCTCGTTCCCGCCTCCTTGACCTGTCCATCTTCTCTCCCACCTACCTGCCCCTCCCACCTCACTGACCAACCACCATTCCAACTCCCTACCTACAATCACCTTTACAAGCTTCATCCCCGCCTCCTCGACCTGTCCGTCTTCTCTCCACCTGTCTGCTTCACTATCCACCTTCTAGCACCGCCTCCCCCTCCTTCTATTTATTTCAGAGCCCCCTTCCCCTCCGCCATTTCTGAAGAAGGGTCCAGACGGGAAATGTCAGCTTTCCTGCTCCTCTGATGCTGCCTGGCCTGCTGCGTTCATCCAGTTCTACACCTTATCTCAGGTTTAGACTTGTTTGGCAAATCTGGAGTCACCAGTCTGGAAATGTCAATGGTAGCCTTCTATTGGATTTCCTATTCAGTTGGTGGAAATGGCCAACAACGTTAAGACAGGTTTCAGCTTACCTGCATTTGACTTGTTGTGATCCCTGGTATGGAGGGATATTCTTATCAACAACAGCTAAACAGGTTGGGACTCTACTCACTGGAGTTTAGAAGAAAGAGACGTGATCTTATTGAAACATATAAGGATTATTAAAGGGCTTGATAGGGTAAATGCCGAGATGATGCTTCCCCTCATGGGGAAGTTTAGGACCTCAGAAAGTCTCAGAATTAAAAGGTGCCAAATGAAGACTGACGAGGAGGAATTTCTTCTCCTAGAGGGCTGTGTGTTTTTGGAACTCTGTGCCACAGACAGCTGTGTGGGCAGAGTCCGTGTATATTTAAGGCTGAGATAGATAAATTCTTGATCAGGTGGGGAAATCAAGGATATTGGGGAAAACACAAGAAAGTGGACATGAGGAATGTTGGGTCAGCCATGATCCTATTGAATGGTGGAACAGGTTTGAGAGGCCAAATTACTTACTCCTGTTCCTATTTCCTGGTTTCATGGCATACGCAAATTACAATTTTTTTTTTTCCTGTCATTACAAACATTTTCCACACCAGTTGTCCCTGTGTGAGATGTCTTTTCTCATGCCATCAGATCTTCAGGTGCAGCCATAAAGTGCCATTACAGATTTTAAATTGCAATTTTGCATTTATTTTAAAATGATCCACACCACACCCTTGACTATCTTATTTGCAATGCATTTTTAATGACATAAGGTCACCAAAGTAAAGCTTCTCCAACATGCTTGGGCAAATGTGCATAGATGTGAAGTTGAAACTTTAGATTTAAGACTCAAAAGAAATATATGGATGTGGATTCAGTTTCCTTGAGCCCAGATTATTTAATGCCAATTTTGCCCAATTTAGTTAAGATTAGAGAATATCATAACATCAGCAAAATAGGCATAGCCTTATGATACAGCCCAAAAAACAAGGAAAACTATAACTGAAGACAAATTACATCCATACCAACTAGTATCTTGTATTCTTTATTGATACATTGGATTTAATTGCATAACTTTGCACCCATTGTTCTGATAAATCTATAGATGAATATTCTATATTTATTTATCACACCAGATTTTGTATTCATATGATCAAGTGCTTTTTTAGCACCCACTACCTAATAAATGCATAGAAACAGTTAACATTGAGTACAGTAGGAGTCATCAGATTTATAGCAAACATTTTCCTCACTTCAGCTGCTCCCAGACCTGCTGTTTCCTCAGCACTTCCTCTTTTAAATTTGATTTCCACCATCTGCAGTACTTTGTTTTCATAACCTAGTTAATGCAAATTATGTGCATACAAGAAAAGTAACCTTAGAAAGTGTACTAAGAACAGCATTCTGGGTCAGTTTAAAAATCACAGTCCAGCTATGCTTTACTTGAAGTTTCATGTAAAAGGAGTTAAGCCATTTACTAATGGAAATGAATGGCCACCACTATTCCTTATTAAATTAACTTAGCCTAGAATATGAGCATTGGATCACTAGGCTATAACCAATGGAATGTCAGTCTCCCTAACTAGGGGGAAAACCTTTAAATTAGCTCAGGCCCAGACTATGTAAAAATCGTAGCCAAGAGATAATAGGTTGGGAAAAGTAGAAACAAACTAGGTTTATTCCAATTTAAAGAACCTGCAATGTTAATTTAAAGTGATTTATTCCAAAATCAAGTTCTATTTGAAACCACCCTGAAAAGATTCACTTCCCTCCAGTCTACAAGATACAATTTCAGAAATATCTTCCAGACCTGTGACCTCTATTGCACCTGGGACAATAGCAGTACCCATCAATACTCACCATCCTGACTTGGAAGAATCTCTGGTTTGAAGTCTTAGAAAGATATGCACACCACTCAATTGTATTGTTGCCACATTTATACATCAACCTGGAGCATTAAGTACAGTTTTGGTTCCCTTATGCAGAGGGGAAATATACTTTAAATGACAAATTGCAACAGGTTCACCCAAGTTGGTGTTCGGGAAGAAGGTGATCATGCTTTGAAATTTAAAGGCAAGAGGGAATTTTTTTTTTTTTTTTTTTAAAAAAAAAAAAAATTAAAATAGGTCTGAGCAGGTGGTACTTGACCCTAGGCATCCTGGCTCAAAGGCAGGGACACTAACACTGGGGTTAGTTTTTTTTTTGGGAACTAGAGATTTGAGGCAAAAGGGAAAAGGGAATTGTATACAGGAATTTTCCTAATCTGCCCGTTTGGATGTTGATATACACGTCTGGAGTAGTTAGGACATGGAACCCAAGTGCTTCAGTCCAGTGGTAGGGACACTACCACTGGACTACAAGAGGGCCCATAATGGTTTCACACAATCAGACTCAGACTCAATTCCAAAACTTGCCCCTCCACTCAAGTCAAATTCGAGTTTGGCCATTTGTCAGCAGAGCCTTTGACCAGGCCTCCAGAACATTACCACTACACCATTTAGTCCCATTAGGGGAGCCACTGAAGCTAGTTAGGATGATGTAGATCAGCTGTTTGCACTGACCAGCAAGTCTAAAACCAGAGAATTTGATTGAGGGCAAACCATTTAAAGACCAAAAGTTTGTCATTGGACTGTCCTTAGGTGGAAATTGGTTGATTGCTGGGAGATGACTTCAAAGGATTATGGAGAGTGGAGAAAGTTGATGTAAATGCTGTGCTATGATTTAGCAAAGCAGATATAGTTCAACCATGTAAATGTTGAACTTGATTAAAACAAATGGGATTTCAGACTGGTTTCCAGAAAGGAACCACATGTCAATGCAGAGGGTAGAGTTTGATAAATAGAAAAATCAAGCCAAACTTGAGAACTGAACTACACTTGACTTCAAAATGGATTAAGTGTTCGAAAGCTGCATTTGAACTAATGCATTAACACCAATGTTGGACAACTGAATTTTAAAATCAGTTTTATTAATGAAAGTCAGTAGATAAAATGGATAATTACATTTATTTACAGTAGCACATGGTGCTGACAAGCATCTCAGATAGACTCTACAAGGATATGCTGCTCAGAGAAAGTGAAGTTATTTCTGGGAGATTAAATGCTTCGAAAGGTTGAGTATCACATCAGATTTTAGCTGTGGAATAGTGCTGATCTTCATTTGCTTACTGCTGGCATATTTATTCTTAACAGTCTAGACCAAAGGGAAAAAAGAGAAAAAACAAAGTTAGAGCCTACAATAGTAGGCAAACCACATGTATTGGAACTTTTTTTTTTTTGCAGAGGAGCAAAGTTTAGTATCGTTAAGAAGAGTTTCATAACATGGCTTAGCAATAGCTTCTTCCAGTGTGAAGATATTGTTTGTTCCAGGCTAAGTAAGTAATATGACTTAAGACTGCAGCACTTCAGAAAATCCAACTCCATAAGTCAGCCAGTGATTCTAGCAAGACTTTGGATTCAAGAGGTTCAAAAGGCAGATTAGTCAAAAAATCTAAAGTTGACTCCATGGCAAGAATCAAAGGGCAATTGTGACATGATTTAGTGTAGTGCAAGAGGGATATTAAGTTTTGCAGATGATTTGGCTGCGTAGTTGATTAAGAAAGGAAAAACCCAATGACAACATGCTGAGAAGTGAGGCATTGAATTGCAAGAGGATAGGGAAATGTGTGATAGGTTACTGAAGTGCAAGAGGAAGTATGACTTGGGAAATTCATGCTGCAGATGCTTGAAGGTGGCTAGGCAAGTAGAAAGAGGCAAAAGGCCCACTAACCACGAGGTTAGAAGAGCAGAAAATTGGAGTTTTTTTGGCACATAAAAGCATGTTAGGTCAGTGTAAGCAGTTCTGGATTACATGAGATGTGACAGAAAGTTACTGGGCAGGGGGAGGTAAGGGAAGAATTTTAGTAATTAAAAAAGTACTGGCTTGGTTAAGGGTGATGCTTTTGAACTAGATCTCCCTTTCTTCCAAGTGAGGAGAGCAGCATAAAGGTAGATTAAGAGTGAACAGGAACAAAAAAAAAAAAGTAGTGACTTGGTTGTTGCCTGACCTGGATTTTCCTAGTATTTCCAACATTTACAATATTTTGTATCTGAAGGATTTCTTTTCGCCTTGGATATTGACGCCTTGTTTATGATTCAGAGCACTTACAGCAAAGTGGCATTAAAAGCTTGCTTGAAAAATAGGTTTACAACAGACCAAGTTAATCTACAGGTCAGTTATCCACTTCTGATAACAAAATGTCAAAATTGCAATCTTGGTGCCTGATAAGATCTAGGGATGCTAACTTGCCTTTACTTGTTAAAACAGTAGTCAAATACACAGCAAGGCTATATTGCCTGTCTAAAAATTTGACTAAAGAATTTAAGTACTAGATTACAGAACAAGAGGTCTGTATGCCATACAACATAATGGATCTATGTAGTTGACTATTGTATCATGGAATAGGATGGTGACATTAGAGGGTTGCATAACACCTTCAGGTGGTTCAAAAAGGGGAACTGCAGCAAGATAAGCTGAGACTGTACCCCTCTTAAATATTGCAAGGTAATCTGCCAAGTATCAAAAATCATAATCAAAGAATCCCTTGTGGAAACTGGCCATTCAGCCCAACGAGTCTACACTGACCCTCAGAACTCCATCCAGACCCATCCCCTAAACTACACATCCCTGAACACACTACAGGCAATTTAGCATGGCCTATCCACCTAGGCTGCACATCTTTGTACTGTGGGAGGAAACCCATGCAGACATGGGGAAAGTATGGAAACTCTAGACAGTTGCCCGAGGATGGTATTGAACCTGGGTCCCTGGTGCTGTGAGGCAGCAGTGCTAACCACTGAGCTGCCCTGATGGAGGTGTGGTCAGACAGGGAGAAATGGTTTTGGGTGGACAAGAAAAAAGAAATTAGTAAAAAGGAAGTGCAAATATTATGAGTAAACTTTATTGCAGCAAGTTGTTAGTGTGCAGAAGGTGCAGCTTGTTTTTTTTTTGGGGGGGGAGGGGGTTGATCTTGCAGAATTAATGTAATGTAGTGTAAAAAAGCTGAGTGGCCTCTACTTTAACCAGCTTGTTCCAGTGTGCATGATACATAATACACCATTAGATTTTTAGGAGGCAGATGTGGTTTCAATTCTGAAACTCATTTGGAACAGTAGACAAGTGACACTTGCCAGAAAAGGCATGTAATTCAGTTAACTGAGCTGGCATCTTAATGCATGAAGATATTCATACTGGCCAGCTTAAAGCAGAGTTTAAAAACACATCGGTTTTGCTTTCAGTTCAGGAGAATCAAGCAACTAGTTTGTTTCAGAAGGCCATAATTTCCCAGAAGACAAACTGTCATCAGTCCAAGGAGCATTTAGAAAAGTCCATTGAAGAGATTAGGAGCAGAGACAAAAGTAATTTCTGTGATGGGCATCTGAAAAAAGTTTAGGAACTAGGTTGTACCATTTGTTACAAATGAGTCACTTAAAAATCCTTGTCATCTCATTAAAGACTACTTGTGGTGATTCAATGACTACAAGATTAGGCACTACATTACCAACTGCAAAAAGCAACTTTGTTTACCACACCTGATTTTGTGAAACCTGATGACCTACTTCAAAACATTTGGATTCCAAAGTGTGAATTTAAGAACTGCCATTTTAGGCAAAGGTACAGGAGTCAACATCCAGTTACTGAATATTGAATATAAGCACTTACCATATGTTTAGTTAGACCTTGATTGACTTTCACAACATTCTTAGCAATGTGTTCCATCACTGGAATGAGATCCTCTTCTTTATAAGACATGTAACGCTGCAGGAGAAGTGACTAGAAGAATGATAGAACTATTTAGGGCTTGTAGAATGACAAAGCTAGACAATTATCATCTTTCAGCTGAAGTCTGGCATTGACACCAGTACTGTTCTCATGGGGGTGGGCTCCACCTGAAGTTATGCTAGGACCAAAACATAACTAGGGTGTAAGCTAAATAGTAATGGGGAGGGGGGTTCAGTAGCATGGAACATTGGAAAAAGGCAGGGTGGTGGATTGCTGGTTAATGATCAGGCTGATTGGACATCATGTGATCATTTCATATTTTAAATAGTTCCTTAGTAATAATGTAGGAAGAGAAACAAGACAGATACACCACCTTGGGCTTGTTCTTAACTTGACAGAAAGCATTATACAGTCAGAAGGCAGAGAGAGTGTGGGTAGAGTTGAGACCACAAAGGGCAAGCACTGATGGGAGTTATGTACAGGCCTCCTAGCAATTGTCATTGGAGGAAGAAAATAAAGGAGAAGGCACAATTACAATTCATGTCAGGGGGAACTTCAACTGGCAGGTGGACTGGAGGAAACAGGTTGGCTGCAGATCAAGAGGCATTCCACAATTCTGTCTCGAAGTGCTTTTTGAGCAGGTTGCGGTAGCACCCACAGGGAATAGCTAATTCTGGGTTTGGTGGTGATGAGCTTAAAGTGAAGGATTACGGGTAGGGAGGGTTTCCATTATATAATGAAATTCATCCTTCAGTTCAGCTGAAGCAAATATTGTATTAAATCAGTCACTTTTTTTTTTAAACTCAAAGGCAAGAGGAAGGAGCTGTCTAGAGTTAATTGGAAGGGAGCCCAGTAGGGAAGATGGTGGAGCAATGGCAAGTGCTTCTGGGATAGTTTGGGATGAATTTCTGCTGTTGTTCCCAAGGAAGTAGTATACCAAAAGGGGATGGCAAGGCAACCATTACTGCATGGTACTTCATTACCAGCATAAAAGCAAAAAGAATTGTATGTGGTGAAGGTTAGTTGGAAGCCTTTAACACCAGAGGACAGTTAAAATAGCAATGCTGGGGGGGTGCAAGGCTAAGCTAGCAAGTTATGGTAAAATATTGCAGGCTTTATGTACAAAAGTAAAGGGGCAAGAGTGGAGATTAGACAGCTTTCAAAGAAAGCTGGAGTAGTGGTAGTGGGTACCAAGAAATGGAACTGAAAAGCACCTGCATCAGTTTGTGGTGAAAGATACTGGCAGCACACCAGAACTTGGATTTGGGGCATCTCTGTCCCATTAAAAAAGGGCCATCATTAAAGGTGCTGGGGAAGCTGAAAGGTCTAATGTTGGATAAGTCACCTGGACCAAATGGAGCACACCCTAGAGTTCTGGAACTTGCTGATGAAGTTGTAGAGGCATTGGTAGCAATCTAGGAATCACTGTAGTTAAGGGTGTGGGGGAGAGAGAAAGGAAGGGAAAGAGAATGGGTTATTGCAGTGGGCATTAAAAAAGGTAGTCAGAAGATAGGAATTAGGAGTTAGCCTTGTCATTAGTAACAAAAGTGACTGGTCCATTAAAAATGATAGATTGCAGAACACTTGGAAGCACATGGTGGAATAAGAGTGCAAGAGCAAGAGCGGGCAAAAAAAGGGAAAGTGTGATGTTCTGCACTTTGATGCAAAGAGGCACAGACTACTTTCTAAATGGGGAACAGCTTTGAAAATCTGAAGCCCAAGAGGGACTGGAGGCATAGTTCAGGATTCAAGGTTCACATGCAGGTTCAGTTGGTAGTTGGGAAGGCAAATACAATGTTAGCATGTGTTTTTAGGGGACCGGAATACAAGAGCGGAGATGTACTGCTGAGGCTGTACAAGGTTTTGATCAGATTGCATTTGAAAGATAGAGCAATTTTTGTGCCCCATATCTAGAAGGGGCCCAGAGGTGGTTTACAGGAATAAACCCAGGATGAAGATCTTGTCATCAGGAGTGGCTGAGGACTCAGTCTGTACTAAAAAAAGTAGTGGGTGGGAATCTCAAGTGAACCCAACAGTATACCAAGGCCTGAGAGTGGACATGGAGAAGATGCTTCTCCTAGCAGCAGAGACCAGGACTGGAGGGCACAGTCTTAGTGAACTAAGAACCGAGACAAGGAATATGTTCAGCCAGAGGCTAGTGAATCCATGGAACTCATTGCAGAAGAGAGCTGTGGCGACCAAGTCAGTGTTTAAGACAGAAGTTCTTGGTTAGTATGGGGACTAAGTGTTATGGTGAGTAGGCAGAAAGTGGGGTTGAGAAACACTGCCATCAGCAAGTGGCTGAACAGACTTGGACTAATCCGGCTCTCTTCAAGAATACTCACCCACTCTCCACTATTCAAGACTTTCTGGGCAAGACAAAAAGCTGCAGCAGCAATCTGAGATGGAAGATAATGGATCATCTCATAGTCAGTGATAGTCAGTTCCATTAGATATTTAGCCAGAGTATGGTGTTCAGAGCTTACCTAAAGGTCAGAACAGTAAAAACAAAGGTGAAAAAGTGAATTTTAGAAACAGTGCTTTGTTTAGCTTCTTTGGCATAAAGATTTATTATAGGCATTGTTACATTTCATGTCAGTTAACTTAGATTCTACACAACCGAGAGTGCTTTTGTCAGATACTTTTCCAATTTATATTGCTTCAAGAACAGGAGATTCCTCCTTTAGCTAGATTCTGCACCTTTTAATTCATAGGAGAAAGTCTCTGGCTAGGCCAGTATTATTGCTCATCCTTAACTGATAAGTCAGCCACATTGCTGTGGATCTGGAGTCACATGTAGGCCAGACCAGCAAGGATGGCAGTTTCCTTCCTAAGGGCAGTGAAGCATTTGCTTCAGTTAAAAAAAAAAACACCACTTAGTCTTCAGACAGACATTCTTGCTTGTCAGGACACTGGAGCCAGAAGGATTTAAGTAGCAATCACAGGCTACAAGGCTTCTTTCAATGTTGAAAAGTCTCTAGTACCACAACTACCTTGATTTTTGGATTATAAAGAACCCGGCAGTCAAATTTAAGAACATGATTCAGTGAGTTATAAAAGACAAGTAAGTAATCCTTGGGCAGTTTGGGCTGAACAATAAACATTGACTAGGACAGAACTGATTATAGCAGTTGTGTTAAATTCTTAATTGAATGTTTGAACCATGACCTAATTGAGGCAGGAATGCCAAATTCAGTTGTCTGAAATATCAGACAACTATGCAAAATGCCAGCCTTAGATTATCTACCAGATCAAATGGACATTGAGATAGAAAGATGTCAGTGGGTCCCATGGCCAATCCTGTAGTTTAAAAAACCAAAAGAGACATTGAGTAACTTCAGTTGCCCAAGCCTTAGCTGACAAGAATAAAAGGTAATTTCAGTATAGAATTGAAATGCAACTCAAGTCTTTGCTGACAAAGTAAAGCTAGACTTACTTCTGCCACTTTTGAAGACCTCCTCAGAAAGTGCAGAGGAAGAGGTCGACCAAGAGAGAAGTTAAGCTTCTTGAGAATCTTCCTCTCCATCTCACGTATTGCAGCTGTAGTGTAAGTGTTGTCTGTGACATAGACAAAGTCCCCAATTTCTGGAGGATACATTTCTTCATATTTGGATGCTACCAGCATTGCTGTCACACCAACAAGTTGTAGATTGTTCTTGGTTACTGGATTATCCTGCAGAGACAGTTGCAACAGTTCTAAACAAGTGGAACATCTTATCTGCTCTTTACTTTTGATCTTAGACTTACATTAAGCTGTTGACATTCAGCTTTTAGGACTACAACCTTAATGCTCAACTTCAATTTGAAGAAACATGAAGCAATGGACATTTAGGAGACTAAAGCATCCAAAGATCTAGGTCCCATTCTGGAGTTCAACTTTCCAAGAGAGTTTCTCCAACCCATAGAAATGGACTGATCAAGATGAAAGTGACACTTAAAAACACAAGTCTGGGGATGTTACTACATAGTGTGGTGATTGTTACATGATGAGATGAAGGATGAAAGTTGTTCCAATGCCAGAACCCCAGTTATTGAACTGGGTAATGTTAATCCCCAGAGAGGTTGCAGATTAGAGTATAAAATCTGCAACTATTCAGTCATTTGTCATCCAATAAAGAGGCCTATCAAAGGGCTATAATTAGCACCAGGCATACCAACAGTGACACCACATTACTTGTATCAAAACAGCAGAGGCTAAACAATTCCAAAATGGATCAGATCAGAGTTCTGTCATCTTACTCATTAAGTGGTTGTGGATAGTTAAACAAGTGATTGAGGGGGGAGCAGCACTTCAAATATCCCCATCCTCAAAGTGGGGAGTCCAGGCAGTATAATAAAGGCTGAGGCATTTGTAGTGATATTCAGACAGAATTAGTCATACATACAGATATACCCTTCAGTCCAACTTGTCTATGCTGACCAGATTCCCAAATAAATCTAGTCCCATTTGGCCCATATCCCTTTTAATTGTAGCAATTGTACCAGCCTCCCACTTCTAGCAGCTCATTACATGCACCATCCTCTGCATGTAGAAGCAGTTCCTTGGGAATCTTTCAAAATCTTTTCCCTCACTTTAAACCCATGCCCTCTCGTTTGGGGCTCAAAGACCTTGGCTATTTACACTATCCATGCCCTTCAATTTAAGCTTCTATGTCATCCCTCAGTCTGAGGCTCTGCAGAAAATAGCCCCAGCCTGTTCTGCTTCTCCCTACCAGAGCTGGAGGGCTGCCTCTAATGTTCTTGTAACTTTTTCCTGAATCCTTTCAAGTTTCACAGCATTCTGCCAATAGCAGGGAGACTAGAATTGAACAGTATTTCAGAAGTGGAATAACTAGTATCCTGTACATCCACAACATGATCTCCCAACTCCTACACTCAATGCACTGACCAATAAAGACAAACATACCAAATGCCTTCACTATCCTATCCAAGACACCACCTTCAAGTACAAACCTGCACTCCAAGGCCTTTGTTCAGCATCACTCACCAGACCTTACCATTAAGATGTTACAACTCCTGCTCGTTTGCCTTTGCAAAAATGCAGCACCTCATTTATCCAAAAAACTTCATCTGCCACTCAGTACATCTGAGGAAAGTCCTGTTAGGAGGTAACCTTTGCAGTCCACTACAGCTCTAATTTGTGCCATCTGCAAACTTCGTAACCATACCTCTTATGTTCATGTGCAAGCCATTTTACTAATCAATTAAAAGCAGTGGACTCAGCACCAATTCTTACAGCACCCTGCTAGTCACAGGCCTCCAGTCTAAGCAACCCTGTACCTTCAGCCAGTTCTCCCTGTATTCCACGTTATCTAATCTTGCTACCAGGCTAGCAAGAGGAACCTTGTCAAACCACTTTACTGAAGCCCATCTAGATCACATCTACTACTGCCCTCAATCCTCATACTTCAAGGAAGAGAAAAACCAGAAGAATCAAAGTTAGAGACATGATTTCCCCATGCACAGCCCTGTTAACTTCAATTAGTCAACACTTGCCAAAGGAATGCAAGTCTTGTCCCTCAGGATTCCTTGCAACAATTTGCCTACCACTGATGTCAGGCTCACTGGTCTATAGTTACCTGGCTTTAATCTTGCCATGCTAAGGGGTGGCACCACATTAGCTGATGTCTAGTCTTCTGGCACCTCAAGTGAGGATTCCTGAGATTTGTATTGTCAATCTCTCCCCTTGCTTCCCAGGGATTTATCCACCTTGGGGTGGTGATGGCCAACACCTCTGGTGAGGTTCCCAACAAAAGATGCTAGTCTTAAACCAATTAAGTTATCTGAATGTCAAGAGGCTAGGAATCCCATAACACTCAACCCCAAAGCCTGTTCATCTACAAAGGTGTATTGTTAGCCTAGATGGCTGCAGCTCCAGCACTACAAGCAGCTTGACACCATCCAGGACAAAGCAGCCCGCTTTGTTGGCAGAATGTTCAGATATTCTCCTTCCACCACTGCTCAGGTTTAGCAGTGTATGCCATCTAGAAGATGCGCTGAAGACATTCACCAAGGCTACTTATACAGCACCCTGCCAACCAACAACTGCCATCTTGAAGGGCAAAAGTCAGCACATCCACAGGAACACCACTTACCACCCTGAGTTGGAAATATAAAAATCACCATTTGTTCAGTGTCATTGAAGGAGAGAATCCTGGAACTCCTCTAGTTGACCTGTGGTTCTACCCAACAGAATGGACTGTAGTGGTTTGAGGTGGTAGCTCACCACCCTATTCAAAGTGGCAAGAAGTGGACAAAGACACTGGCATGTACACAAAGCCAGGAGATACTCTGTTTACAAGCTAACAGACTTGATCGGAATGGGATTCAAACAATTGAGGTTCAACCTTTGAAGAGCCTGATAAAAGTTGAAAAACTGTGGGAAATGCATACCCACAGCTTCAAATTTTTAACAGCAGCTCTTCATATCCTAGAATTGTGACCTTCAAAGATGGGTTCTTAAAGTGCCACATTGGAAAGTTGCATCAGGTCCAGAATACAGGCTCATAACATTGGTCCTTCTACAGAGGAAGAAAGCTTCAAAACTGGAGGCAGGCTCCTGCTGTTCACAGGGCTCAAGTCAAGTCTTTGTACAAATAATCAAAAGCCCTTGGGTAACAACAACATTTAAATCTTGACTCCACTACAGAATGAGATACCAGGTTAACAGGGAGAATGCTGCCTATGCAGCTTTCAGTCCATGAACCAGTTTCTCAAACACTGGGTTAATTCCTAGATTTAAACAGATGGCTTTTTAAAGAAGCACCACTATCCAATTAAGGCTTCATGTGATCTCAGAATGAAAGGAGTATTCTTACCTGAAGATATCGATCAATGATTGATACAGTCATGTATAGTGTTTCTTGGAGCAGCTGAAATTTCCTCTGAACTTGCACAAGCCAGTCTATGAGGATAGCACGCATATTCCCAGTTATCTCCCTTCCTTCCAGGTACCTTGGTCTCACTGACTGCTCCACCTTTGAGTAAAAATAAATTGGTGGCAATAAAAAGTTTATTAAAACAGTGATCAATTTCAAAATCTCCCTCCACTACCCCAAGAGAATGCATTTCTTATTGTGTACAAGTTCCACAAAGGTGGCAGAGTGGATACATCACTTGACTAAGAATCCAAAGGCCCTGGCACAGGGACAGATTCAAATCCCACTGTGGTAGCTGGTGGAATTAGCATTGGAAGTTTGGAAATGGCAACCAGTCAGTTAATTCAACTGACTGACCAAAAAAATCCACTTGACTTACTGATGACTTTTAGGAAGGAAAGCTGCCATCCATCTCTGGTCTGACTAGATGCAACCTTCAGACCCACAACATGACTGATTCCTAACTGTCCTCAAAATGGACAAGCCACTGCTTTGAACAGCAGAAAAGTGGCCATTACTCAAAATGAAAGTGACCTAGCATGAAGTGCACAGCTTTGCTTGAGCACTTAATGTTGCAACAGCAAAAAATTCCAGGTAGCCTTCCCCATAAGCCAGGACCAAAAAAATTGAACCCAAGAATTTGTCTACAAGTGTCCTAAGGAAATGAAGTCTAATTTCCTCACAATGAAAGACCCTAGTTACATGTTAGTGATGACAGCTAAAGAGATCTTTCATGATTAAAAATGGTGGAAGAGTAGGCACAATATTGCTCTTGGCAACTTTAATACTGTAAAAGTGGTTTCCTGTTGAAAACAGGAGAAATATGGATAACAAAAAAGGACATTAGGAAGAAAATGGGAGATCTCAGCTGAAGGCAGCCAACAATTGGAGGTTTTTAAAAAAAAGTCAGGAAGTAAGGGATAGAGATCCTGGAGGACTGAAATATTTGACAACTGAAAATGGAAGTCACTCAGGGACCTTCTTTAAAAGGAAAAAATTTAAATTAAGTCCCAGACAAGGATTTATATAGTGAAGTGCATTGAGAAGGGTGAACAGCACTTGCATGAGCAGATACAAGCAGAGTTTTCTTTTTGAAGATGACACATTTAAGGAAGGTGGAAGATAGGAGGCTAGAATTTGAACTGATGTCAACTAAAAAAAATCTGACCTCCAGTTGTCTCAGGTATTTGTAGATATCTTTAACATATTCACTGCATAGCATGGGATTATCACCATCATCTGCATCGACATCTTTAACAGGAAGGAGAACATCTGAAAATGCCTGGCACAAGTCTTCAGGTATACAGCCTGATGTTTCCATCAGGGATGGTGATGTTGGTACCTGTAACTGAAGAGATGGCATGGTTACAACATGTAACAAAGACCACAGCAAGGACTGCTATCCACTTCATATCTGAAGCGAGAACTGCTTGTAATTAATATTTCAATTATTTACCCATACTAACACTAGCGTCACTGGCAAGAATTACAGGTAGCAACTACAGTCATTGACAAGTGAGACAATACATTAGATCAAGGCAGCATCTTTACATTTATTCAATGCCATCCTGAATTAGATAACTGTAGTATTTAGTGTAAACTAAACAGGCTAATGCTCAAGACTTACTTTTATAAAAACCAAGAAAGTCAGATTCTGAAGGAGTGGACAGGTTTGTTCAACCTATCAGGAATCTAGACCAGGGTGCTAAGATGATCCACTCCTCTTGAGATTACAAGATAAGAAATTTCTTCACTTTGGGGGTTAAGAATCTTTGAAAGGCTACATGCAGAAATTTCAGATACTTCATTGTTCTACGAATTTTAGGGACTGGAGACTTGGTCTAGGGAAGTAGAGGGATAATGGAGAGCAAACAAACTAAAATGAAGTGACATGGAAGCAAAACTAAAAACTAAGATCAGCCATAGCAGTATTGAATGGAGAGCAATACTAACTGACCACACGGTCTACTCCTGCTGTTCTTAAAACGATGGCCTTGGTCAGCAGTTTGAAATTTAGTGTTATACCAACTCTGCACGATTTACATGCAGAGCTCAGACTGAACCAAAGCATTCATACTTAAATCCTGAAGAACATTTGCACAATTTAGTTTGTCAGAGCAAAGAGTGCTACATTCAAAAAAATGCAAATAGCATCAAGATGTCCAGAACACAAATTAACTGAAGTTAAGGACAACAGCAAATAACTGCCGATTTGTGGCATTGCTATGGTACAGACATTCTGGGACATACAGGTTTAATGGTCTAGGATGGAGAGCAAGAAGAAAAAAAAAAAATCCTCTTTAGCAGTGGAGTTTCCTTCAAGATAGTGCATTAGAGAAGGACGCATCCTTTCACTGCGCAAGTATTTGTTCGGCCTGCTTTTACAGCTGACTCCAGCTTTTGGAACAGTTACCTTTGGTATATCTTCATATTGCTTTTCTGTTTGTGGAGCTACTGGTTTATTGACCTTCTTCACAGGTTCCACCTTTGGGGCCACTGTACTTTTCCCCTGTAGAATTTAAAATAAGGTTTTATTTCATGCTAGCACTTCTCTCCCCCACCCCCTCAATGCAGTTTCATTTACTAAGTTATCCAAGCAGTAGTTAATCACCTTTACAGAGCAAAACAGTCAAGACTAAAAGAGATAAAGCAGATAGTACTAAAGTGGAAAAGAACTCCAGATGCTGGAAATCCAAAACCAAAGAAATAAAAAGTTTCTGGAGAAACTAAGCAAGTCAGGCAACATGGAGAGTTTGCTGAAAGGACATTTGGTAATCTCTGCTAACAAATAAACAATGCTTTTCAGAAAGGAAGGTAGAAGGAATGCATTGTCAAAAATGCAAAAACAAAGTCTGAAATACTAAGACCAGGAGAGATTAATTAGAAGCATGTGACAAAAGAGCATGGCTATAGCTGTTGAAGAGATAACTTGAATGCCCCCTTGTTAGAAGTGGTTTAAAGAAATTAAGTGATACGGTCAAAAAACCATGGGATCAGTTAGTGCTATGAAGTTGTAATGAGTTCAGAAAGTAACAAAAATCTACCCAATGAGAAGGTGTGGTTTAGTGTTGGTCTACTATAGCAGTAGAATGAAGCTCAAGGACAGAAGAGGAGTGCCAACACTAGATGAATTAAAAGCAAACAATCAGGGTTGCACATTATACTGGAGAAGCATTCTGCGAATTAGTCAATATGTTTGCCACAATAGGGGCAAAAATCAAATACAGCTGCCAGGAATTTAAGTTCAGTAAGGGAAACAGGTTATCTAGCAATGCACAACATACCTTTTTCACTGGGAGTTTAGTTCCTAATGTCTTGTTGCCTATGTCCACCAAAGCAGTTCTGGGTCTCAAGCCAAGCTTTGTTCCAACTTTTCCTGGAAGGACTTTTGGTTCAACATTGTCTTTGCCAACATGATTAGTCTGTCAAAGTAGTTCATTAGGATGTTAATACTGAACAAACAAGAACAACACTAAACTGGGCACTGCTGCAGTACTGCAATAGCACAGGAGGTATTTCGCCTCTTTGCTCCATTCCACTTTTCTGGTCTGTTGCAGTACAGCAGTTAGCCAGCTTTCTCCCCATCCATTCTAACTCACATAATACTAGACAGCTTTATAGATTTGTAGGACAGGATAGCCATCGAGAATTTGGCCTACATTGGCCAAAGTGGGAAGAGGAAGGAAAAGCCATTAACCAAAGCTAGCAATTGTTAAGGAAAATTCACATGTCTGGCTCCAACACTAATCCCAGTTAAAGCCAGACAACTAAAGAATTAAACAGTTGTTCAGAACCATGGTTTAGAGGAATTGATTACACAATGAGTTCTGACCGTGGTGTTTACATAAACATCAAGTACCACTCCAGCCACCTTCTGCAGACGGGATTTTTCCCCCCATAAAAAAAACATGAATTTGGTGCAGTGGGAGGGAGGAGAGGACTCAATGTCAAAAGCAAGTTGCAAGAATGGAGTCCGAGATGACTAAAATGGAATTAAAAAAAAAAAGTGTATTTCCTGCACAGAAACCTCCGACAAGCGGTCCAAACCCCCAAAGGATTGGGGTGAGAAAGTAATTCACGACAGTGTATTTGACTTGTTTATGACATTGATATTTTTGAACCAGATTCTGAATGGCGCCTTCCCGTAGGACTTTGCAACGTTGCAAAAGCATGTGATCTGGGAGCCCCGCCTTAGAAGTAAAAATACTGTTACTTTTCATTCCTGCATTGAAATACAAGGCTACCGCTTATCTACAGATTTTGGCAATATACGAAAGTGGACCCTCCTGTGGGTCCAGCCACTTATGCCAGACGCAGAAAGTTGACTTTTTTTTAGGAAGCCTCAGAAAACACCACTGAACTTCGTTGCAGAGCTGCACCGCTCTTCCCTGCACGCCCAACAGCAATCCAGCCAGAAGTTATCGCCGCGTTCACCCTCTACATAAGAGAGGGGTTAAACCAAAACAATTGCACACCAATTTCGGCCCAGAAGTCAAAAATATAACCAAACGCTTATAGCAGTCTTTGGTTTTAGCTTCGGTCTGTTATACGGGTTAACAAAAGCAGGTCGGAAGTGAAGTTGCCACATACAATACTTGCACCTTAAAAGACTACCATAAGTGTTAAGCATGGCTACAGGATTCGCTTCCATTAGCGAGAAAATAAAACAATTTTTGAATTAAAAAAAAAAGACTATTTAGTTTTACTCCAAATTTCATTACCAAAATTTTTTTTAAAATGCCCAGTTTAAAAATAAAACACAAGCGAACCAATTCCGTTAAACTCATGGTTGCTCCTGTTGGAAAATCTTGGGCACCTTGCCTTAGAGTGGGTAATTACGGTGGAGGAAACGAGGGTTTTGTTTTTTTTAATTTAAAAAAAAAAGGTCAATAATAAACGATACCTTAACCATCCGAAGAGCCATGCTAACCGCCTGAGCACTCGCCACTGACTGCAACCCAACACCAGCCGGCTTCAGGTTTAAACTCCCCGCCGCTGCACGCTCATTTGCTGCCGTTCCACATTCCGCCCACTCTGATTGGCGCAGCCCGCCCCACCAGAATGCGTTGCCCTGGCGACGGGCTTGTCTGACGTCAGCGGTTTGTATCGTTTACCCCCCGCATCATTGGAAATGTAGCGATCAGCTGGAGGCAGCTGCCGCTGGGCACCGGGCACATTTATTGCCCGTTTGTGTGAACGTTATCGTTTCTCTCCGTTTTTCTCCCCCAAATAGAGGCGAACTTTGAGTCGCTGTGATTGGTCCATTTGGATGCCACCAATCGTACGAGGAGACGGATAG
>NC_063334.1:101851991-101863658 GCF_021869965.1 Rhincodon typus
AACTCCACACAGACAGTTGCCAGAGGGTGGAATCGAACCTGGGTCCCCGGTGCCGTGAGACAGCAGTGTTAACCACTGAGCCACAGTGCTGCACATAGAATGGGCTTTGAAAGTTTAATCTTAACTTTCCGAAAAATTAAATGTGAAGGTGCATCTTTAGATTTCCAGTTTGGGCATTTGAAAATGTAAATGCTTGAAATAACAGCAGACTTTTTAACTAGTTTCATTCATTCAGAAGATATGAATGTCACTGGCTCGCCAGTATTCATTGTCTGTGAGCAAGTGGAGGTGAGCTGTCTTCTTGAATCCTGCAGTCCATGTGGTGTAGGTACACCCAGATTGCTGATGAGAAGGGAGATGCAGGATTTGACCTGGCTACAGCGAGGATGTGTGATTAGAGTTCCAAGTCCGGTTCTGTGTGGCTTGGAGGGGTGACTGTAGCTCATGGTGTTCCCATGAATCTGCTGCTCTTGTCCTGCTAGGAGGTAGAGATCGTGGGTTTGGAAGGTGGTTTTGAAGAAATATTCACAGTTTCCAGTGTTTTCCAAATGTTTTTTTTATTTCTGTAAAGTTGTATGTAGCGGAAAATCCCTAATTCAAATCCAACCTCTTAATATTGTTTATATTTTGTATTGTCAAGTCTGAATCAAAGTTTGCTAAAAATGCAGTAGATTTATTGGTCGTATTTTTTTCCTTTTCCTGACTGATCTTTGACCCATTCATCAATTCCTTTGATGGCAAGGCAAGAGTTCAATTTCAACTTCCTTCCTTTGTTTACCATTTGTTTGGCCTTTTGTGTTGAACAGCCAAGACTTGGATCAAAATCCTTCGCTAAACTTGTGTGTAGAGGCTATAATGGGTTTTGCTTTGTCGTCTGAAGTTATTTGAGATATAGTAGGTATGATATATATTACACAGGGGAGCTCTGGAAGATCAAAATCTGCTGTACAGATGCAAGACGTGTTTGGGGGAGGGTGGATAAGAAGCAGAATCTGATAGTTATCCCATATTTGTTTTTTTGGAAAGCTGCCAAAGTTTGGGATTGAGAGAGTTTCCTTTTAGAATGTCTCGGAGTCAGAGTGTGGTAGTAATTGATAAACAGTTAGTTTGAGGCCACAAGACTCAACCCAAATACGCGTTAGTATGCATGTTTCTTTTGCTGCTCTCATTTAGCTGAGTTGTCATTGCAATTATTTTCTGGCCTAGCAAATGTGGTTATACTTCCCACTCCCCTACCCCCTCCTTGGTTCTGAAGCTTGTTTCGACTTTGTGTGGTTTCAAACATCTGGATACCATCAATCATCTTGAGGGAGTGTTGATGACAGCAGCTCCAGCACCAAGGCCGGTATAAGGAAGGGGACCGTGCAGAAGAGAAAAAGAATGGCTTCTAGGAGCCTCGGGCTAGTGAAGTCTCATTTTAAATGGGCTTCCTAAAAATAATTAAGAGCAGACTTGAGCCCACTGGGTGACTGACATGGGTCAAAATAACAGAAGTTGAAATTCAGTGAACTGTGAATCTGTGTATGATCCAAGCATAGATTTCTGTGTATTAACTGCATCATTTTCCTTTTCCACTATTTTCCCTCCCTACCACTCTCTCCCACTTGCCCCTTTCCCTTACTTCCTTTATTGAGATTATTTAAAGCGTTATTTCAGCAACCAGAAACATGAAGCAGACTTCTTGTTAGCATTCAGCATGCTGTACATGGTCTATTTAATTTCACCTAAAAGAGACCACATGTGTTTAGTTCTTAAGGGACCACATTAAGAAAACGTCCCAAAATATTTGCCTGAACTGTACAGAATGGTCAGTTTGAAAAATATATATTAATGTCTGTCAGAAGAAATGAGATGGTTTTATGCTCTAGATTGTGCAAGCAAATGGGAAGCTCTTAGTTTAAGCTGACTGTATTCATTCAGTTAATTTTTCATTCAAGATTTTAAGTTTCTGTAGCACTTGTTAAAATTGATAACATCTTAGCAATGGCACCTAATGCAGTCCTGTATTGATTTGCGATGTTATAAGAAGTATACACCTTTTTATTTGAAAATGGCTGAAAACCAAAAATGGCATTTGAACCCTCTCCCCAAAATGATGAGCCAGAGATTCCTTCACTGGGGGAGATGCTGGCCTACGTTACATTTTCTCCATTGATAAAATTCTACTCCTGTTCCAATAAAGAAGCACTTATGATCTCTATGATATAAATTCCAAAATTGTGTGTTGCAGGGACATTGCTGGTTTGGTTGTTGTAAGAGTTAGATATAAATGTGCTGCTGGATTTAATTTACAATCTGTATTGTTTTTTTTCTTTCTTTATTTTCCTGTTTCCTCCCCTTTTGGAACAGCACCACTTTCAACCCCAACAGCTGTCACATCATGCATCTCCCTTCCCACTTGCCCTCCACCCATCAGGCCTGCAACTTCCTGCCATGTCATCCATTGGTGCCAGCTCGGGTCTTCTGGCGCTGTCCAACGCACTTGCAGCTCATCCCCCGTTTGCGCTGAAAGAAGACAAGAATCATCAAGATCCGGAGCATCGACGAGGTAAACTTATTTACCTGCTGTTTAGGTGCTGAGAGCATTAAAAAATTATCCTGTTAGTTAACAGCTTTGTGATGTGTGGAGTCTTTCCTTGCTTCTTGTTGTACTGTTAGCTCCTGTAATCAACGTATAATACGCCTCCCTTGTCTTTGAGAGAGTTCACCTTTCAACAGCTGCGTGTGCTGTGTGTATACAATGTGCAGCTCTGCCTAGCATTAGTTTGCTTTGTGTTTGTGAGCTGCATGCGCACAAATCTGTCTGTTTGCAATGATGTCTGTTTCATAAGTTGTAATGTGCTTTACTGTTTCAAATAAACTGACCCACTGAGTTAATCAATCCCCTGAAGATCAACTGTTTTATTAGGCCATTATTATTAACGTGACCAAGAATATCACAGAATTTCCTCATGTTCTTTCAGTCATTCCTACAATTTCACTGGAAATCAGTTGTATGATCCTGTGTCAAAGATACTGCAGGCAATTGGGAGGAAAAACCTGAGAAAATTCCAAATGTGAGGCTTCTTGGGAGTTATTGGTAAATTCAGGCTCCCACAGTCTCTGAGAGTTTAAGCTGGGAATAGGTGATTAATATTTGCAGAAGACAGCTCCCATAACACTGCCCCTCCTGCTACAAGTAGATACAAGTTCCACAGAGTGAGTTCTTGGGGCATGTTTTTGCATGCACCTCATTCGAGTTGGGACCTTAAATGCCTGTATCCTTTTACCTAACAAACATTCCTTTGGAAAAGAGCCTATTTCAGGATACTTTGACAATAGAAAGATGAGAAGTCGCACTTTTCAGAAACCAGAGCAAGGAAAACAAGGTCCATCGAATTGCAGTTTTTAAATAGCGTCGAGGAGGAGAGAGCAATCTTGGCCTGTGAATCATTAGACCGCAAGAGTTGGCCTTGCAAATGGGTCAGGCTACAGGCACACAATACAAACAAGAAAATCAAGTTAAGTCCATGTAAGACCCATGGCTATGGTGGCAGCTGTTTGGACCACAATATATAACAAAAATTTAAAAGCAGTTGACAAAGGCAGATTAAATCATCAAAGATGTTACTGGGGATGAAAAAAATGCAGTTATGATGAGAAACTTGAGAATTTGGGACTTTTTCTTAACTACGCCTGTGGTTAATGAGTAACCTAGAGGAGACATCAAATCGCCAGAAAGACTCTGATGGAGTAAAGCAGTGCTCAATTTTCTTCTCTTCCTTTTCCAGTATTCAGGAGAGAGCGCAAGTTTAAGACTTTTGCATGACCTTAAATTGGAAATTCTTGACTTGGAACAGTGGTTAGAATGTTGAATCCCATGCAGTAATTTTAAAATTTCATTCTTGGAATGTATTTGGTTTTCTAGGCCATTTCAGAGGGCATGTAAGTGTCAACTACATTGCTATAGGTCTGGAGTCACATGTAGGCCAGACTGTGTAAGGAAGGCAGATTTTTTTCTATTGAAGGGTGTAAGTGTACCAGATGGGGTTTTTATGATGATCAACATTTTCATACTCTTCATTAATAAAGTTTATTGATTTATATTTATTTATTAGTTAATTTTTATATTCTGCCATAGGATTTGAATCCATGACTTCTAAGCATCAGCGCAGGTGTTTGGATTACTAGTCCAGTGACAATGAATTGGGCAATTGAAAAAGAAAGAGTATTAGAAGGGTTGGGGAACGAGGAAAAGAGTTGACTTCTTTACAGGTTATGTAAAGGAAAAGATTTAATGGTCTGAATGTCTTGTTTCTGCACTGTTTGGTTTAAGGGGAAGGACTGGACCAGCTTTGGTGAGAGAGAGTTGCATCATTAGAAAATAGAAAAACTCCACGAGATATTATTCACACATCTCCTGTTGAACACAACTGTATTGTTGGTAATCAATTGCAGGTGGTTTCTTCTTTTTTAGAAAGGAAAGTTTTTAAATGTTTTTACAAGTTTTGAGAAAAGACCACCTTCTTGCAACTTGAAAGAGTGAAAGCAAACCAAACTACAGTTCAGAGCAGGGAATTTTTGGATTGCAAAAAAAAACGTAGAGTAAACCCTGAACATGAATTTGAAGAAAAAGATCCAGTTCAATGGATGTTATGCAAGTTGAGGAAGAATGTCTTTTGCTGACAGTGTGCTTCAAGGTTTAGAATAAGGTTTAGAATCCTTGATTAAGGATGCTCCTGGACAGTGAGTAGGTGTGGGTATCTGTACAGGAGCCAACTGTTCAGGGCTTTGGATGTGTGCATTGACTAGTTTTGTAATTGGATGGTTGGCTCAGAGATTTTGTGTGCTGCCTTCACAAGATACATTAATACCTCAAGAATGTTTATATAATGAAAAAAAATCAGCTGGATGTTGCATTGGGAAATGGCATACGAGATAGGTTGACCTTTTGAAGCGCTGAATTGGACTTGTTCAGTGTTTGACATTTCTTCTGTTGTAGCTGTGAAGCAAAGTGAATGGATTGTGTTTTATATGACACTTGCTGAAGGGCAAATGACTAACTTGGTTTTTGTTTCTCTTGTTTCTTATGGTCTGGTGTACTTCCAATGGAGTCAGACAGAGACCAAGGCTCAGTAAGTAGTGACATTTCATTGCTATCCATTTAATAAAGGAAACATGGGAGGTCAAACAAGGCAATTGCTCACAGCAATGCATAGTACAGGAGTGGGTGACTCCACTTGTTAAGTTGGAACAATACCAAAGTATACTGCTTTTTTCTTCCAAAATAAAACACTTGGTGTATCTTGTACATGTATGTATGTGAAAAATGTGGGAAACAATATCAAAATTACTTTCAAATGTCATCATTTGGAGGGCGATATGTGCTTTGAGTTTGGCAAATGGAATAAAGACCTACGAGAACTGACTTCACTGTTTGGCTTGTACTTTGCAACTCCTGTTTACGAATAAGATAGTATTTTGGCATTTGCTTTATGCTCATGATTAATACCACTTCTCAATAAATGCGGCACATATTATAAAGTTTAATACATATCATTTTCTGTATCATCTAATCTGAAGGCCTGAAGCCAGTTTTAAAATTTCACTGTTATTCCCCTGGATATGAGGCTAATTGAAAGATTCCAAGACAATGGGCCATCTCAGAAAGGCACAACAGAATGGGTTATCTTGACACTGTAAAATGTGTTTGAACATGTGGGAGGATTTACTTAGTAAATTGAGCTACAGTTCTTAGAAACGGCCCTTTTCAAAACCAAAGGGACACAAAAACAGCAAATGGAAAAAATGTAGACAAAATTGAGACCAAATTGCTTGTCTTTTTTAAGGGCCAGTTTTCCTGGACTCTGGAACATTGAGAAAAGTGCAGGTGAAAAGCTCTATTCCAAATGTTACTGTGCTGACTGCATTCAGTAACGTGAAAGCGGGTAACTTACGAAATCCTGTCAGTCAAGTTAAGTTGAGCAAACTCATCTGACAAAGTTGAGGTTGATAAAAAGCCACATGTACATTATCTCTTTCATCCCCAAGAGCAGTTCCGTGCTTGAATGGAAATGTAAGAGCTGGTGTTATCAGCTCTTCACCTGTATATTTTCAACATTGAATCCTTCAATACAGTTAGCCTCCACTCCGTTTTGGATAGGTCTCACTATCCAACTTGCTTCTCCACTGTACACTGCCTGGGAAAATGAGGCAAGACTGTTACTGACAAACGTACAACATTTAGTCTGCAGATCAGCTCTGCGAGGCATTAGTCAGGAGGGATTTGAAGCCAACTCACTAACCAGCTCATCAGAAACTGAGTGGATTGGGTTCAATGCTGATTTTGTCCTCCTCCATACTTTGTTCTGTGTTAAATTCAGTGGAGTGTAATATTAGACAGAAGCCACTGTTCTGTCAGGTACTATTGATTTCCTACCTGGTGGCATAGCTTAGATTTACTGCTGTTTATGCTGTTCCTACACCACCACCTCACGTGCCTGACCCATGGAGATCCTAATGAGTAGGTTAAGGGCCACATTCATTGCACCATTGAATTTTAATGTTGCAGAAATTGATTCCTGAATCTTGGTCACTTTGTGGACTAAATGCTGCACCCCAGCAGGGATACATAGAAGGGAATGAGGCTTAAATATGCAAAGTGTATTTGTGTATTCTCCAACTTGTTGTGATTGAATTCGGAAGACCTGAGCTTGTATAACATTCTGGAATTACCGTAGATGTGACCTTCCTTCGCAATGGATGAGTAAGAGGAATAAAACTCTGTGAGAGTGGGCATTGAGTATAAAAGCGGGGAAGTGGTGCCGTACCTATAGCTGTGGTTTTCAAGTGGATTATATCCGGTTTTAGTAACCACACTCCTTGAGGATGTGAGGGTCCTCATGTGGGTGCCACGGAAACTTGCCAGAATGGTTTCCAGGGTTGAGGGGCTTTGGTTACAACGTTGGGCAAGAGAAACTGGGGTTGTTCTTTTTTTGCAGTGGAGATTGAGGAGTGATCTGATTGAGGTGTGCAAGGTAATGTCACCTTTTGGGTATGTTGGACGAGGAAATGCTGTTCCCGTTAGCTGATGGCATAAAGATTAAGGGCCACACACTTAAAAGATTTGGGAAAGAGATGCAGGGGGATGTGAGGAAGAACTTTATTTACGCGGCAAGTGGTAAAAACTTGGAACTCCGTGCCCACGAGGGTGGTGGAAGTGGAGATGCTGACTGATTCCAAAAGGAAAGTAGATGGCCACTTGATTGAAATGAACTTGGAGGGAAGTAGGACTGATTGGATTGCTCCACAGACAGCTGGTATAGACTTGATGGGCTGAATGTCAACCTGCAGTGCTGTAATTGACACTCTGCAATTTAAGTGTGAGGTGGGCAAAAAGGCTGCAATGAAATACAAGCCAGCTAAGTGAATGGGTAACAAAGTGTTGGATGGTATATAACATGGGGGAGTGAGATAGGAATGTTTTTAAAATGATGTGATACTGTTCCATCTTGTGGGGCAGTGAGATTTGGGTAGACTGATACAAAGAGCAGAAGGTTGGCACACAAGTACTACAAACAATTAGGAGGTCAAAGAGCATGTTGCCAATATTGCAAGAGCATTGGGGTGCAAGAATAAGGAAGTTGAGGCTTCAGTGAGGACACAACTGAAGGATTGTACTCTGTTTTAGCCTCCATACTTCTGGAAGGATATACTTACATTAGAGACATTACAATCAAGGTTTGCTGGGTTGGTTTCTGGGATCAAGTGGTTTCTCTGATGGAAAGTTGAGTAAATTGGGTTTTTACTCTGCAATTTAGCAGAAGGAGAGATAATCTCATTGAAACATTCAAAGATAGACGCTGGGAGATTGTGTTTCCTGCAGCTATAGGGTCAACGTCACGATAATGGGGTGACCACTTTGCACTAATGAGAAATTTTTCCACCCCTGCCCAAATGGCTGGGAATAATGTTTGGAAGTGTCTGTGCTAGAGGGCTGTGGACGCTCCATCATTGAGTTTATTCAAGACAGAGATCTAGGTTAGGATCTTTCAGGTAATTGAAGGAAAGAAGGGATGTGCTGGAAAGTGGGGCTATGATATTACGATTTAAAAATAAAGGCAAATATTGCAGTGTCCTGCAAAAACAAAGGTTCACATTTATATTCTTAAAGTGGGGGAAATGTAAACTTTCCATGAAGTAGGATTATTCTTCATTTTTTTTTCTGTTCATGAAATCTTCAGCCCTTGTGATTCTTCATATTTTAAATGTATTTCTTGATGAGGTCAACATTGGCCCTTCATACTCAAGAGATCATTGGGACAATGAATATTTGGTAGAAAATGGCTCCCTGTACTCACGGCATCTTTTTGAAATTTGTGACCATTTGCAATCAAGGGTGAGGGGATAGCTGAACAAGAGTCTCTTGGCATAGTTTATGAGCATTGCATTCCCTTGCAAAACCACAACTGAACAATATTCCCAGAACCGCTTCCATTATTTATGAAGAATCCTATGAGCAATGGGAATGGAATTCACGTTGTAGGCACCGAGCCACTGGAGAATCTAACCATAAAAGTAGCCAATGAAACGCGGCCTTGTGAAGTGCCTCTTGCCCATGGTTTTAGATTTTTGTGGCAGCTGGTTTATGAAAACCATGAATCGGCAGACAAGAATCAGATGTCGAGCCTGTTTTTCTTCTGTGGTGTCAGACTTTGCAGGATATCAAACAGTTAAATGGGAGAACTAGGATGTGGGATTAAATTGCATAGCTCTTTCAAAGAGGTAGCAAAGGCGTGCTGGGTTGAATGGCCTTACGCATTGGAAGATGTCATGATTATGGAGATTGTTAGCCTGGGCATTGGAAGACTGGGACTGAGTGGATTGGTCCATGGAAAGCTATTGTCATTTCAAAGGCTCACCCCCCGTCCCATGCTGACGCAATGGCCCCTTCATTTCCGAGTATCTTATCATCAGATCCACACAGATAAGGAGGCACTTTAGTCAAAAAAAATCATCCTTTTCTGATGAAGCACTCCTTTAGGCCTATGATATTCTAGTTTGTAGTCAAATGGAGCTTGAATCAACCAGTTCAGATTCACAGGCCAGAGCACCCCAAACAGCTGCGTACTCATGGGGTATTGGAATATCATTGCTCCAGTCTCCCTTGTCATTTTTAAAGCTGTTACTGCATTCAGGAATATAGCCTACAGCCTGAATCACAACAGTGCACTGCTGGATGGGGTTTTGACGAGCTGTGGTAGTGGACTGTAAAACTTGTGTTTAACATTTTTTTTTGGATTAGGCATTAAACAGACAGTGCATTTCCAAATTCGAGTAAATCTGAAAGACTTCATTGTACTATTCAACCAAGATCAGGAAGATCTTTAGTGACCTGGCCATATGGCTGTCAACCATTTACCACAAACAGCAGATTACGCAGATCATTCATCCCTGGCCTGTGTAGAACCTTGGGCGCTCTTCTCTGAAATACAAACTTAATTCCAGTTTCAGACTGGGAGATAAACTGTGGATTTTTCCGTTTGAAAATTGAATTTCATGAGCCTGGAATTTTCTTGAAGCCCTTTTACGAGCCCTCTTCTAGGTTGACTTTGTGAGAATAAAGTTTTTTTTTCCCGTGGCTAGTAGTTGGCAGAGGCTATCACTGAACAGTGACTTCCTCAAATGGGAGTCATTATTTCTTTGTCTCTGTCTCTGGTGGGACCAGTTGTCTGCTCATCAAGCTGCTTCTGTATTATCTAGCTAATCTACATTTTTTATTTTTTTGTAACAATGTATAACCTTTTCATTTAGACTTGTGTTAAAAAAGAGGAACGTGGCTTAAGTTTAATTTTTGAATCGTTCTCAGTGCTGAGAAATCTTAAGGTTTGTTTGTTTATGTGTATTTGTTTTAATGAGGTTTTACAGCCCTTTAAAGTGAAGAAATGGAGATAACATTAAAAAAAAGACGTAGAGAAAAAAATCTGCTGTTGCCAAGTAACAAGGTTCCGGGATGATGGACAAAATAATCCAGTCCTTGTGTGGTGTGCCAAAGAGTGGAATCCAAAGTATTAAACTCTTGACTAAGATACCTCATATTACTGCTAGAAGCAGAGTTTAGGGAACAATGTGTGTTTGCTCAGATATTAAAGTAATAGTGAGTTTAGTTTGCGGTTTGTTTAAGTGCCTCGCGGACAGATACCACGTGAAAAAAGAAGCATCTACTAAATGTGCAGAAATTCAGTCGAAGGCAACCGGGTGCAGCTGTGCCATCCCTTCTTCAGAAGAAGGGTCTAGGCCCGAAACGTCAGCCTTCCTGCTCCTCTGATGCTGCTTGGCCTGCTGTGTTCATCCAGCTCTACACCTTGTTATCTGCAGTAAAGTACGATTGGCTTCTAAACACTGTAACCCAGCAACACATGGCAACTTGAATTCCCTCAAGGAACAATTGCCTTTCCTTTGACAAAGTTTAGAATCTATCCAAAGCTTCAGAGGTGCCCAACCTAGCTGTCAGTCACTTCACACAGCTTCAGAGACACTGTTGCCCCACTCCCTTCTTGCAAGGAGAGACAGTCACATTGGTCCATAGCTTCACACCGTCAGAAAGCCACAGATGGAATCCAGGCGAACCACATTTCATCCACTTTCTGGTCCCTGGCTGTGTAATCAATCCCAGCACCTGATCCAAAAGCTGGGCCACTAAGGCTGTCACTTCTACTATGGCACCTGATAGATTTTTCAAAACTTTATTGTTCTTAAAATCTTAGAAATGTCCCACATGGAAGGAGGCTACTCAGCCCATTGTGTCGGTGCCAGTCAACAAATAGCCACCAGCCTAATCCCACTTTTTAGCCTTGTGTGCAGCTGTGCAGGTTACAACACTTCAAGAGCGTCTCCAAAGGCTTTTTAAATGCTATGAGTGTTCTCAGCCTCTGCCACGCACACTGGGTGGAAAAAAAATGTCCCTCTTAATCCCCCTCCTTAGTGATCAGGATGCAATCACCATGTCAGGATGGATAGGCCTGAGGAATATCCAGATTTGGGCCTCATGGGCTGCATACGTGGACTCACTTTCCCCATAGGCACTGAGGCAAAAATACTGATTTGAATATCAGGCCGCTGCATCACTGATGGTGATTTTCACATAGTCCTGGTGGTACATGTGATTAATCTTCACTGCTCCTGTGGAGCTGCAAGGTACGGTCACATGCTGACGATAGGTTTCAGTAAGACAGTCATTTTAAAGGCTGCTGGTTAGGCCACCTGAAGAGTGTATTTTTCAGGAGACAGCCAGCTTAGCGCTGAAACTGTTCAGGACCCACCAAATTTATAAAGGAGACCTCAAATTGTCTCCTCATATGCAGATGCAAAGATCCTAAAGGCTGTTTCAGATACAGATTTAGTTTAGAAGGAGTTTAGAAGGATGAGAGTGGGGGCCGGGAGCGGGGTGTGGGATCTGATTAAAACTTAAGGATACTGAGAGGCCTGGATAGAGTGAATGTGGAGAAGATGTTTCCACTAGTAAGAGAGACTAAGACCCGAGGGCACAGCCTCAGAGTGAAGGGACAATCCTTTACGACTTAGATGAGAAGGAATTTCTTCTGCCAGAGGGGGTGGTGAATCTGTGGAACTCATTGCTACAGAAGCCTGGGGAGCCCAAGTTATTGAGTGTATTTAAGATAGAGATAG
>NC_063334.1:101864158-101866237 GCF_021869965.1 Rhincodon typus
GTGTGCTAGAGTCACAGTGCTACAAGATAACACCTTTATTTTGGTGTAACTTTCCATTTCTGATGCATTACTATAGGTATAATATATATTTTCTTTCTACTTCCGACATTCAAGCATTTATAGTTCATCTTTTATCTTTGCTGCTCATGTTGGCAAAAGTAACGATCAGGCGCTAAAGGACTGTGGGTGACTCAAAGTGGGATGGTGACCAGTGGAATATGGAGATGGGACCAGATACCATACAGCAAGATCCATCTTTCTTTTGGATTACAGTCCCTTAAGCATCCCACCTCCAGCAGACTTCTGAACCAGGGTGCTAACATAGTACCAGAAACTAGTGATGTGACTCCTCCCTGCCAACAATGTCCTAACCTCTCTCCCCTACACCAATCCTACTAAATCTCCCTTCCTTGCCCCTCCAAATTCTAGGATGCTTATTCAACCCAGAACTCTACACCTCCTGGGTTCAATTAACTACACCAAGCAAATGATTAAGAGCACTATAGAATATTTTTTATTTGTTCATGGGTCATGGATAATTAGTGCCCATTGTGTTACATCATTTACTTGTTAATGAGAGCCAGCCTCCATGCTGCACAATTCTCTGCCCCTTTTCCACTCAGAATGGTTTAGAAATTGCCCTGCGAGATTAAAATGGTTAAAATTCAGCTCAAATTGGGCAGTTTTTCAAATTTTGTGGCAATGTGGATAATGAGCTGCAGCAATTTGAACCCAATATAGAGTTAGGCAAAAGGGATGCTATAAAAAAAGGATAGAATTTTCAAATTCTATAACATAGAAGAGAATTGCTTCTTGCAGCTTTGCAATCTTTAGATTTTGGGACCTCAAACAGTTTGCATATCTTGATCCAACAGTGAAATCATGAAGTTGAAAGGTATGCAGTCTTTCTGAAGTGTGAGGACAATCCTTTCACAGTGTTCTTAATCTTCTCTGTCATGCATATGGCGTGACCTGATTTCAGCAGGCGTGCACTGCCTTCCCTTCTCCTCTTACAGACTTCGATGTACTTTTCAGATGCACAGCTGCACATTCTCTTGTAAACACAGTAACTCAAAGCAGTTGGCAAAATACTGACTGAAGTTGAAACCAAAAGGACTTCTGTTTTAGTGCTTTGGTGAAGCTGATGCTTGTGTGGGTGGAGGATGGTCACATATTTATACCTGGGTTTTGAGCTGTGTGCACACACGTCAAGCTGAGATGAGGTCAGAGCCAGGGCAGTCTACAGTATTCCCATTGTTCTTTGGCATGTCATGCATATTGAGGAGATGAAAGTGCCAAATAAATCTGTGTTTGCAGTTTTAGCCTTGATTTTATTTTTGCATTTGCATAAATATAAATTAGCTTCTTGTGCCAGCCTGGGGAAAATGCACTGAATATGGTAGTCACTGACAAAAACCATGTGGACTTGCGGTTGCCTTGGCTACCATGTCTGATTCAAGTATTTTACATATGACCTTGTCTCTGACTCCTTCCTCTTATTTTTTTTGGCAGGGGCTTTGCAGTGGAAAAAGTCTTCAGCGAAGTTAAAGTGGAGTCAATTCCCTTTTCTGCGAGGTCAGTTTTGACAGCAAGTGATGTTGTTTTTCTTTTTCAATACCCTCTGGTCAATACAAATGAAATGAAGTCAGGTGACTTCAGAGAATCATGTAACAGGGCCAGCGTGCCAGCTTTTATTAAGAACATAAGTCAAAAGACATGAGAAGTCTATTTTGGTCTTTCAAGAAGATCCCTAACATACTAACTTGCCTCTTGTAATGCTCAAGCTCTCTCCCAAAGTCACAAGGAAGTCAGACTCCTTTGCTGCTCACATCATCCCGGTCTCACCCCACCCCCACTCAACCCAGCCCTGGTGAAAATGGGGTAAAGTGGAAACTAGGAAGTAGGGTCGAACACGTCAGAAACTCTGGCACTGAACAATCTGTTGAGATGTGAAGCACCAGTTAACTGTACCATGATTCTCCACCTCAATCCTTTCTGGGACCAAATTGTAGTAAAGAATGAGAGATAGCAGGAACTGCTGATGTTGGAGAATCTGAGATAACAACACATTGTTTCATA